>NC_137862.1:959311-1001811 GCF_963924005.1 Protomyctophum bolini | reverse complement strand
ATCGTGCCCAGGTCGAAATGGTATTTAGGACCGCGCTGCGACATGCTTGCGGTTATGTTTAGGGGAGGGTACGAGGAGGCCTGTCGTTATGTTTAGGGGAGGGTACGAGGAGGCCTGTCGTTATGTTTAGGGGAGGGTACGAGGAGGCCTGTCGTTATGTTTAGGGGAGGGTACGAGGAGGCCTGTCGTTATGTTTAGGGGAGGGTACGAGGAGGCCTGTCGTTATGTTTAGGGGAGGGTACGAGGAGGCCTGTCGTTATGTTTAGGGGAGGGTACGAGGAGGCCTGTCGTTATGTTTAGGGGAGGGTACGAGGAGGCCTGTCGTTATGTTTAGGGGAGGGTACGAGGAGGCCTGTCGTTCCCAGTAGGCTCAGTAGATGCGGCGTCAATGCGGCGTTCATTTGAAGATCCGTTCCCTTTTGCTCCCACCGCCCCGCCCCTCCCTCTGTTGCTGCTCAGTTCTCCTCCCTGTCGGCAGCAGCAGGATAATAACATGACAGCACAGAAGGAGTTCTGACACGTTGAACACTAAAACTTATTTGGAAAGTTTCTTCAAACATCACTCGATGTAACTTTTAACCAAACGTGGGTGAAACAAGCGTGCAGCCGCCGCCGTGCACGCAAAGAGTGCACGTGCGCACGCACATCATGGAGTGAACGGATTGATTGATAATATCTCCTTCATGCTTCACACCTCGCTTTACAAAAGCCTGTGCGTGCGCAGCGCAGATGATAATAGGAATAGGAATGAGCGACCTGGGCTGGATCCCAGACTTATTAGTCAGCGGCCTCAGCCTGCATAACGAGCAGCCCCCCCCCCCCCCACCCCCCCCCCCACCAACTCCTCCTTCCACCACACAGACAGAGGTGTATATGTGTGTAGCTGTGCCCTAGTTTTGTTCTGCTTTTAAACTGTGTTCTTGTACTGCTTTTTAACCTGTACAGTGACCTTGAGTGCCCTTTTCCGCTCGAGCTCCTAAACTGTGGAATGCACTGCCAGTGCACATTAGGGTAGCCCCATCCGTCCCCATTTTTAAGTCTCGTCTAAAAACCCATCTTTATACAGAGTATTTTTTAACTACTTAATTAGCCAATTGTACATACATGCTTGATATTGTTTTGTTTGCCATTATAATTTTGTTACTGTCTTTTTCTTCTTGTTTTTAATCCTGTTCTGTGCAGCACTTTGGAACTATGTTTTGAAAAGCGCTATACAAATAAAGTATCATATCATATCATATCATAATGAGTACTTTGTACTGTTGGTACTCTAGGTACATTTTGATACCAAATACTGACGTTTAAAATGTTCACACAGTGACATCATCATTAATGATGATGTCACTGGAGGACGGTTTCTGAACTGCCCACAGCCCTCCTATGAGACACAGACTGAGTAGAAAACAATCGTGCCATTTTATCATGATTATTAGTGAGGACCTATTATATGAAGATAGGTTGAAAACTGGTGAAGTGGTCCTTTAAGTAAAAATCTCAGTATTTTTCCACCACTGCCCAAATCTCACAGTGTTTCTTCCTCCCTCTGTTTTTCCCTCTGCGTCCTACATCGTCCTACATCTGCGTCCTACATCGTCCTACATCGCCTCCTGGTGTTTCCCTCCATGATTGGTTCCTCTGCTTCCCTGATGCTGTTCTACTGAAGGTAAGACAAAGTCCACTGTACCTCACTGTACCTCGTTATGAGACAAACTCCACTGTACCTCACTGTACCTCTGTGTCTTCAGCGTTATGAGACAAACTTCACTGTATACCTCTGTCTCTCCACTGTACCTCTGTATGTGTGCATTGGACCCGTCCACACACCATCTTGTACTGCGACTCGTGTGGAGATTTGGGACTTCACGTTGACTGCAACACCAACGCAGCGGTATCATTGTCGATGTAGGATGTATTGGGTGTAGGAGTGTTGTGTTAAAGTCCCAACACGATCACAGTCGTGTGTGGGAGTGTTGTGTTAATGTGTGCGCCGGTTCTGCCACTGTTGTCGACGTTGTCGAGACCTGGGAGTGGAACTCTCTCCCACTCTCCAAATGTTTTATACCCACTGGGCTCTTATGGGCCTTATGCTCAGCACACACACACACACACACACACACACACACACACACATGCACAGTTGCCCAAGGCGGGCGCCAAATCCCAATCGCTGCGCCTCATTTAACCTGGCGTAGTAATAATCCTATACATCTGTCCCACTCCACTCTCTCTCTCTCTCTGTGTCTCTGTGTCTCTCTCCCTCACAGACACATGATCTCATTTCCTCCTACATCCATTCTGTGAACACTTCAAGGCGTCACTTCAGGGACTCTTTTCTCTGCTCAGCTCAGAGTCTCCCCACGGCCTTTGTTTCAACGCCCTCGTTTTCACTAACAATAGTTTGATTCATTTTTGTTTCACAATAAGCCAAAAGAGAGCCATGTTGTTCCTTCTTGTACACCTACAGAGTACAGTACAGAGTTACAGTATACAGAGTACAGTACAGAGTTACAGTATACAGAGTACAGTACAGAGTTACAGTATACAGAGTACAGTACAGAGTTACAGTATACAGAGTTACAGTACAGAGTTACAGTATACAGAGTTACAGTACAGAGTACAGTACAGAGTTACAGTATACAGAGTTACAGTACAGAGTTACAGTATACAGAGTACAGTACAGAGTTACAGTGAAGACGGTCAGACTGTTTAGCCTTGAACAAGCTGTTGGTCCAACTAGCCAAGGCTGTCGTTGGATTATTTTGACCTTTCCAGTGATGGTAGAAAGTAACTACTTATACATTTACTCAGGTATATACTGTGTCCAAGAAGCATACTTATAGGGGGCGTATGATTCTTTATAAAGGATTGTATATTCTATTAACGTTTTGACCTTTTTTGTATGACTTGTCTTGCCTCCTGATCCAGTATATTCATGCTGACCCTGCAATGTGCTTTTTGTATGAGACGTGGCCTCGCTCTCTAGACCAATGAGACGTGGCCTCGCTCTCTAGACCAATGAGACGTGGCCTCGCTCTCTAGACCAATGAGACGTGGCCTCGCTCTAGACCAATGCATACACCCCCTCCCTCCCTCCCTCCCTCCCTCCCTCTCAGTCTCACATATCTCACTCTCTCTCCTTTTGTCGTCTGCAGCCTTGCAAAGCCTCCAGCGGAACAGGTTGAATAATTAAGAAAAGAGAAAAGAGACAGAGATACAGTGTGACTTTGTTTAGTATTCTATCGGTCTGTAGCTCTGAACCCAGACAGTGAGCAGATATAGCTTCACATTCACACGCACGCACGCGCGCACGCACACACAATTTTTATGAAGCAAAAAATGAGAACAAAACTTAAAAAGGAAAAGGGACCTGACCAGACAGCCCTAGGACCTTCTCTCATCTCTCTCTGTGCTCTTCAATTCAAATGAATTCCAACACACACTTTAATGAACCACCTCTTAATGAATGAAGTGAATTAATTAGTCACCTCTCGTCCTCCCCCCCCCCCCCCCCCCCCCTCTCTCTCTCTCTCCCTTTTAACCCATTCTGAACGGGAACCCATTTTTGGGCGAGCTACGAGCTTGTAGGTCTGCTATTTTTGAAAAATCGAAGAACGACTGTGACATTTTTAGAATCTGATCTCAGGTCAGAATGGGTTATAATCAGACCAGTGTGTGTCCAGTGGAAACCTCGTATGAATCTGATCTCAGGTCAGAATGGGTTAATGCATACACCCCCTCCCTCCCTCCCTCTCAGTCTCTCTCTCTCCTTTTTGTCGTCTGCAGCCTTGTGAAGCCTCCAGAGGAACAGGTTGAATAATTAAGAAAAGAGAAGAAAGGCAGAGATACAGTGTGACTTTAGTATTCAGTCTGTCTGTACCTCTGAGCCCAGACAGTGAGCAGATATCTTTGTATTCTGTACGTATGTGTCTGTAACACTGAACCCAGACAGTGACACACACACACACACACACACACACACACACAGGCGCGATTACATACAGTTTCATTCATGCAAACAGGGCACTTCTGCCGCGGAGTGCGTGGCGAAGTAACTCTGGGATTAGAGTGCTCGCGAAGCGGGCGCGAAATTCTAGTTCTGTACGTGTGTGTCTGTAACACTGAACCCAGACAGTGAGCAGATATCTTTATATTCTATACTGTATGTGTCTGTAGCGCTGAGCCCAGACAGTGAGCATACAGTGCAGCAGATAACCTAAACCAATCGGGTCCTTTGCTTTCCTCTTCAAACGGATTTCACTGACCAAACAGCGTTACATCTTTGATGAATGAGACCTGGACGTTATTTGGTCATGGTGGTGATGTGAGTAACATGTATCTGATTTATTGGAACCAAATCTCAAACTCCATTATATGGTTTGGGAAACTCCTGCTACCGTCCATCGCAATAGTAGACAGTCTGATATGAGTGAGGCTGCCATCTTGAAAAATAGTGGCCATCTTGAATATTCATATTCATATTTATATGAATATACCGTCCTAAAGTCGTCTCTTCGGTGCTACTGAAAATGTCTGACGAGCTGAAATCATTTCGGCTCTACAGCGCCCAAACAGTGGTAAAATAGGAGTATGAATCGGCCCTTTGGCTATAAGTGTACCAAATGTTATGCTTTTATCACAAACTGAACGATTCCTTTATGATGTTGGAGCCAAAGCTGCTGCACTTTGTGTCATTTGACTCCATGAAGGACTCGATGTTGTGCTGTGAAAATTAGCACTGATTAAAGAGGAGAAAACACTTAACATAAGTCCCTCTCTCGCACGCACACACACACACACACACACACACACACACACACACACACACACACAAACACACACACACAGTCATGCTCACTCACGCACACACTCCAGCACCTCTCCTAATTAACCCATTTTGGGCGGGAACCCCTTTTGGTGTTTCAAGCATTATGTTATACTTTAGCTATTGAAAAATAGCAGATCTACAAGCTCATAGCGCGCCACCGAGTGGCGCGCTACGAGCTTGTAGATCTGCCATTTTTGAAAAGTTGTGAAAATGTGGTGCAAATCATTGAATATATATTTCAGAGAGCGAACATTTTAAACTAAAATATTGGCTTCTGGGGGGGGGGTCCCTGGAACTACATATTTTGAGATGGGGGTCCGTGGCCCAATAGAGATAATTCTGGGGGTCCTTGACATGAAAAAGGTTGAGCACCAACTGACACATCGAAACATGGGGTTTTTCAGAAAACTATTAGGATTCAGAAGCCTTTTTTTATCAGTCCAAAATGTGTTAACCCATTCTGAACGGGAACCCATTTTGGTGTTTAGCATCATGTTATGCTTTAGCTATTGAAAAATAGCAGATCTACAAGCTCATAGCGCGCCACCGAGTGGCGCGCTACGAGCTTGTAGGTCTGCTATTTTTGAAAAATCGAAGAACGACTGACATTTTTAGAATCTGATCTCAGGTCAAAATGGGTTCATCAGACCAGTGTGTGTCCAGTGGAAACCTCGTATGAATCTGATCTCAGGTCAGAATGTGTTAAATGCAGTGATGCATCCTGGGTCTGGCATCCTGCTCTCCTCTGGTCCTCTGCTCCAAGCAAACCGTCGTCTCTCCTCCCTATCAAACATTTCATGTAAACTACTTCAGATAGGAGACAGATGGAATTCATTAATTATTCTCCTCCTTTGACTGATGAGGACACACACGGAGGTGCCTTGTAGCAATTATCTTTTTTTATACATTAGCAATGTGGCAGGTGTGTTTTTTATTTTCATTTAAGTGCAGATGGAATCCTAGACTCTCTGACTGATGAAAGAATAAAAAAGGTCTTTTCATCTACAGTACAGTATATCTACAGTATATGTTCATGTAAAGGTCTTTTCATCTACAGTATATGTTCATGTAAAGGTCTTTTCATCTACAGTATATGTTCATGTAAAGGTCTTTTCATCTACAGTATATGTTCATGTAAAGGTCTTTTCATCTACAGTATATGTTCATGTAAAGGTCTTTTCATCTACAGTATATGTTCATGTAAAGGTCTTTTCATCTACAGTATATGTTCATGTAATTAGTTAAAGGTCTTATCATCTACAGTATATGTTAAAGGTCTTATCATCTACAGTATATGTTCATGTAATTAGTTAAAGGTCTTATCATCTACAGTATATGTTAAAGGTCTTATCATCTACAGTATATGTTCATGTAATTAGTTAAAGGTCTTATCATCTACAGTATATGTTAAAGGTCTTATCATCTACAGTATATGTTCATGTAATTAGTTAAAGGTCTTATCATCTACAGTATATGTTAAAGGTCTTATCATCTACAGTATATGTTCATGTAATTAGTTAAAGGTCTTATCATCTACAGTATATGTTAAAGGTCTTATCATCTACAGTATATGTTCATGTAATTAGTTAAAGGTCTTATCATCTACAGTATATGTTAAAGGTCTTATCATCTACAGTATATGTTCATGTAATTAGTTCCTTTAATCACTCAGGCTGTCATTAAGGAGAAGTTGTCAGACCCTGACAATGTTAGGTTTAGTTTGACACATCTGGGAGACTTTCAAAGGGACAGGACAGGTTTTCATTTTCACGCGGGACCATATAGGACAGAATATGACAGAATATGACAGAACAGAGCCTGGTAGTTTGAGGAACAAAGGCCTTGGTTCACTTCAAAGTGAGGCCAGCTGGCATGATGTTTTTCAGTGGGCGTAACTGGAGGCAAAACATTAGCTGCTCACGGCAGTCACTCAATAGGTCGCGACTATTGAGTGAATAGGGGTCACTATTGAGTGAATAGGGGCGACTGTGGCTCAGGAGGTAGAGCAGGTCGTCCAATGATCCATGGGTCGGCTGTTCGAATCCCGTCTCCTCCTGTCTACATGTTGAAGTGTCCTTGGGCAAAGACACTGAAACCATAATTGCTCCTGATGTGCTGGTTGGTTACCTTGCATGGCTTCTGCCACAATCGGTGTGTGAATGTGTGTGTGAATGGGTGAATGTAATGCACAATCTATGTAAAGCGCCTTGGATAAAGGCGCTATATAAATGCACCATTCACCAATAGGTCCATGTTGATAGGAGGCACTGCCTATGATATCCATTTAGTTGATTAGTTTTCTGCCCCGATGGCAACGTCTTCTTGAACAGAACCCACAGCTGACACACATTGTAAAGGCAGTCTGTGGGACACATACTCAAAAGACAATTCATAAACAATGAATAATGAGGCAGCACAAAATGTCAGAGTTATAGAGTATATGGATTTTACTCGAGTAAGAAGACAAGACTTACACGACCTGTTCATGCATGGAAAACCCAGTCTGGCTTTTAGAATGACAAGAAACAACAGCTTATATAGCTTGCTCTCGCACAGACAACCCCCCAACATATAGCTTCAAGGCGTTCACCAAATGGGACAGTGACATCGTAAACGAACAGCTGAACAGCACCAGACTGTAACTTGTAACTTGGAGTATTATATATGTTTATCCCTAAATTTCCACGACAACATCAGGCTGTGGGACGTCCTTCAGCTATGGATGACGTGATGATGTCATCTACTGTAGCGTGACATCATCAATGACGTGTGGGAGGGGCACAAAACAAGGTCTGTTGTCAGAATGACGTTGGGGAGGAATGGAGCTGGTGCTCTCCTCCCACTGAACGTGATGGTGAGTGGGCCCATGCGATGGTGAGTGGGCCCACTGAGTGTTATAACCCATTTTGGGTGGGAACCCCTTTTGGGTGTTAGCATTACGTTATGCTTTAGCTATTGAAAAATAGCAGATCTGCAAGCTCATAGCGCGTGGGTCTGCTATTTTTGAAATATCGAAGAATGACTGACATAGAAACATAGCTTTATCAGAAAACTGTCAGGATGTAGAAGAACATTTTTTTAGAATCTGATCTCAGGTCAGAATGGGTTAAGCAGCAGCTCTACTGTCTACAACACAAGGCAGCACAGTGTCTCAGTGCACACCTACAGTACAGTACAGTACAGTACAGTACAGTACAGTAGGTTCATGCTGTGAGCCATCGATTACCTTTGACCCTTCATCTCTGCCTCTCCTCCTACTGTCTGTCACCAGTGGTGAAAAGTAACTAAGTACATATACTTAAGTACTGTGCTCTTGAGGTACAGACAGTACTTACTTACCTACTTTAGTGGAGTATTTCCAATACTTACTCCACTACATTCCAGAGGCAAATGTTGTACATTTTACTCCACTACAATATTTGAAACTTTTTAGTTACTTTAGCTACTTTGTACATTTGTATTATTATTCCAAAACATCAGCCCTGTATATATTTTGGGTATCTATCTATCTATCTATCTATCTATCTATCTATCTATCTATCTATCTATCTATCTATCTATCTATCTATCTATCTATGCACCAAGGCTCTGTCTGTCTGTCTGTCTGTCTGTCTGTCTGTCTGTCTGTCTGTCTGTCTGTCTGTCTGTCTGTCTGTCTGTCTGTGAAATGGGACATTCCGCATAATGACTACTTTCTACTGTTGGTGCCAATACTTTTACTGAAGTAAATTTTGAATTGTAGTAACCTTTACTTAAGTCAAACACGTGAGCAGGCCTACCTTTTTCCTCCACTGACACCAAACAATGCCCCCCCCCCCGTGACGCACAACTAACACCAAGCAATGTCCTTGATACATAGAACGCAACCCTGTCCACACAGACCACCTCCCCTCTCCTCTCACAACCACTCCACAATGTCCTCGATACCCTGTCCACCCCTCCTATCTCAGAACCTCTCCACAATGTCCTTGATACATAGAACGCAACCCTGTCCACCCCTCCTATCTCAGAACCACTTCACACATTCATTTCATTTCAAGTTGACTCGTCGGTTTGAAATCACCTCTGCACCTTCACCCCACACCTTCCATTGATCGACATGCCACAAATCACTATCCCTCTCTCTCTCTCACACACACACACACGTACACACGCACGCACGCACGTTTTGTCTTGTCTCGTCTGATGAAAAACACATACGCACACGCACACACACACACGCACGCACACGCACGCACACGCGCGCACACGCACACACACACGCACACACAAGCACACACACACATTCACGCAGCCTCTGTGGCTTCACCTTTGCTGCCTCCACCATCAGCAACAAGCAGCTTCACCCTCTGATAGGCTGATAATGGAGTAGAAATGTTATATTCACACCACGGGATGGAATCCAGCCTAGAACTATTGGCTCCTTTAGCCGTGTCCGCTGTGGTGAATTATAACACGCGTGTCCGCTGTGGTGAATTATAACACGCGTGTCCCAGCGGTAGCCGAGCATGCAGAACAGCACACGGAGCAGGTCCGTACGGAGCTCAACAGCAAACACGCTCCGTACCGACGGAGCCCCGAAGCAAGGCCGCCACATGTTTAACACATTATGGGCGGGAGAACCCCTTTTTGGTGTTATAGCATCATGCTATGCTTTATAGCTATTGAAAAATAGCAGATCTACAAGATCTACAGCTACGAGCTTGTAGGTCTGCTATTTTTGAAAAGTCGTAAAAATGTGGTGCAAAATCTTTGAATATATATTTCCGAGCGAACATTTTTTAACTAAAATATTGGCTTCTGGGGGTGGGGGGGGGGGGGGGGGTCCCTGGAACTGTACATATTTTGAGATGGGGGTCCGTGTGGCCCAATAGAGATAATTCTGGGGGTCCTTGACATGAAAAAGGTTGAGCACCAACTGACACATAGAAACATGGGTTCTTCAGAAAAAGGTTAGGATTTAGAAGACATTTTTTAGAATCTGATCTCAGGTCAGAATGGGTTAATAAATGAGATCGAAGGAGGTGAGGGAAGGCATGGTAAGAAGAAGAAAGCGTGAGCAGGCAGAGAAGTGTCTGTTTTTCACCCAACAAAACAAGATGGTATAAATGCTGCATTTATGTTGTACTGTAATATCGCAACTGTTTTGAAGATAAACAGCTATTTTGGCAAACGTTTTTTGTCTTGTCTAGTCTGATGAAAAACACATGGAGATACACATGGTTTCTGTCTGACAGCAAGTATTTCAAACAGTCACTCCCAATCTTCCGCCGTAGTCTGAAAACCCACCTTTTCAGACTCCATCATGGCCCATAGCACTTACCCCACCCCCTTTTGATACAGACTTATAGCATGTTATGTGGACAGCATTATAATTGCATTTTTTTTAGTCATAGCACGTCATAGTACATATGTATAGCATAGTATAGTATATATGTATAGCATAGTAGTATATATGTATAGCTTATATGTATAGTTTCATTATAGATATTCCACTGTTACTTTCTTAGCTTACGCATGTTTCATGATAAATGCTTTTTATGTGATGTATTCCCATGCTTTTGTTGTTCTTGCTTAATGTAAGTCGCTCTGGATTAAGAGCGTCTGCTAAATGCCTGAATTGTAAATTGTAATTGTAAACACACCCTCAACGCTTTCCACAGAGAACATGGTTTTACAATTTACAATGTAGGCATTTAGCAGACGCTCTTGATCCAGAGAGACTTACATTTAAGCAAAAACAAAAGCATGTCATACATCACATATATCAAAAGTAGTTATCATGAATCATGTATAAACTAAGAACAGAGTATCTATGTCAACTACACATACTATACTATATTATATATTATACAATATACATTGAGTCCAGGCTCCACTCGCATGAATGGAAATACAATATATCATAGAGGTCCCCAGCAAAGGTATAGGCTACCGAATATAGCATCACGGTAGTTTTAACCACTCTATCCATTTATACCTTGGCTATTCCTATCCTGCTCCTCGCACAGTGAGGACGCTTCGCTTCGCCGCTCTCGCCTTTGCTTGCATTCCTAAAGATATCCATGTTTTATTTTTATTTTTTTATCTCTACAAGTGGATCCTAGATACTTGTAAACCGATGGGACTGTTTTTGTTCTTTAGATAGAAGCTTTTGCCTACTCCAAAATACACTTTTTGTTACCTCCAGTGACTGGGTAGTGGGTACGTGGCACATAGCTAGCTACATATAGCTAACTAGCTCTGGATACTGGGCAAATAGCCAGCCAGTCTACATAAAGTGCTATTTAACCCATTCTGACCTGAGATCAGATTCATACGAGGTTTCCACTGGACACACACTGGGTCTGATTAACCCATTCTGACCTGAGATCAGATTTAAAAAAATGTCAGTCGTGCTTCGATTTTTCAAAAATAGCAGACCTACAAGCTCGTATCGCGCCACTCGGTGGCGCGATATGAGCTTGTAGATCTGCTATTTTTCAATAGCTAAAGCATAACATGATGCTGACACCAAAATGGGTGCCCGGTCAGAATGGGTTAAGGGGCTAGGCCCGAGAGGAAGATATTATTGTTATTTTTTAATGCCGTCTCTCAGGAGGGGTTGTGGGTAAACGGGAGCATCGCCTCAGGGGACCAACCCGACCTTGACAGAAGCTGTAGCTGAAATAAAGTCTTAATATGCATGAGGTTGTTGTACGTAACTCTCCTGGAGTGTGTTTGGCACTTCAGTGAGAGCGTGGAGAGGAGAGCTTACTTTTCATTTGTATTTATTGAATATGTAGTTTGTACATGTACTGCACATCCTACAGTAGGTATAACTCACAAATGTAACC
Source organism: Protomyctophum bolini (assembly GCF_963924005.1). Classification (NCBI taxonomy): domain Eukaryota; kingdom Metazoa; phylum Chordata; class Actinopteri; order Myctophiformes; family Myctophidae; genus Protomyctophum; species Protomyctophum bolini. The sequence continues at coordinate 990,150 of NC_137862.1, read as the reverse complement.
TCTAATCAAACCTTTGCATAACAACAATTTATCACTCGCTTGTTTTCTTTTCCTTTTTTTCGAGGAGCGCTAGCTATGCCTATATACAGCTTTTCGTCCCGTCACGTCTCAACAGAACCATCTAAATACTACAGCATGCAGTCATAACAGAACCATCTGAATACTACAGCATGCAGTCATAACAGAACCATCTGAATACTACAGCATGCAGTCATAACAGAACCATCTGAATACTACAGCATGCAGTCATAACAGAACCATCTAAATACTACAGCATGCAGTCATAACAGAACCATCTAAATACTACAGCATGCAGTCATAACAGAACCATCTAAATACTACAGCATGCAGTCATAACAGAACCATCTAAATACTACAGCATGCAGTCATAACAGTGACAGTAGAGTACAGTACAGTAGAAGGACTCCATGTGGACCCTGCATCTGTCGTTTCTCAATCGTTTCGGACGCGGGGCGGCTCGCCTCGCCTCGCCGGAACCGGCAGGTTCTGGATCTCCCATGTCGGTGCTTGAGATCAATCAAGTAACCTTCTGGACTCTGGGCCAGAACTCTTTACCTCCAGGCCGTCCTGTCGATGAATCAAGCGCTCCTCGAGGAGTGCCAGAGCCTCATACTTCACTCAGCGCCGGGCCGGTACCGGGCCAGGGCGTCCAATCTGAACCGACGCCTGTAGATTCTGTGGCCCATTCCCTTGACAAACGGCGGTCCCATAAAATGGAATGTCTGAGATAATATCCCACTAGTTAATAGAATCACTGGCCCCACTATCTATTAAACGCTGAGCGGAGAGGTCATTGAAACCACACACACACACATGTGCAAGTGAGCGTGCACACGCTGTGTTTACCCAACACACACACAACCCACATCACTGTGTGTGTGTGTGTGTGTGTGTGTGTGTGTGTGTGTGTGTGTGTGTGTGTGTGTGTGTGTGTGTGTGTGTGTGTGTGTGTGTGTGTGTGTGTGTGTGTGTGTGTGTGTGTGTGTGTGTGTGTGTGTGTGTGTGTGTGTGTGTGTGTGTGCGTGTGTGCATGCAAGTGAGCGTGCACTAGCTGTGTTTACCCAACGCACACACATCCCACATCACTGTGTTCCTCCTAGTAGCCACGACGCTTTATCATCTCAATGCGTTCACTACGGTGGCATAGTGTGTGTGTGTGTGTGTGTGTGTGGGGAGAAAGTAATTTAGTTTCAAGCCAATAGATTCCCTCTCTGCTCCGTTCCTCGCTGAATACCATTTGATGTGAAATTGTTTATTTTTTCAGGCCCGCCGTGTGTTTTCATCCACACTTCATTTTCCTCTCCTTCTGAGAGCGGCTGTGGAGCGTTGTTGTCCGTCCCCCCCCCACATCACCCCCCACGTCCCCCCCCCCCACGTCCCTCTGATGGAGGCAGGGATGTGCGGTCGGGGGGGTAGTACCGACCCCAGTCGGGGGGGTAGTACCGACCCCAGTCGGGGGGGTAGTACCGACCCAAGTCGGGGGGGTAGTACCGACCCCAGTCGGGGGGGTAGTACCGACCCAGTAAAGGGCTGCTCCAGAACTTAACCCATTTAGGCCTGACCTCGAAATTTAAAAAAAGTCTTCTAAATCCTTCAGTTTTCTGAAATACATATTTTCACGATTTTTCCAAAAAATAGCAGATCTACAAGCTCGTAGCGCGCCACTCGGTGGCGCGCTACGAGCTTGTAGATCTGCTATTTTTCAATAGCTAAATTATAACAACCCAAAATGGGTTAATGGATGCCAGCGATGCCTCCATCGCCATGACGACCACAGTGATGCTCCACTGGGGACATAATGTGTGTGACACTTTTTAACCCATTCTGGGCGGGAACCCCCTTTTTGGTGTTAGCATCATGCTATGCTTTAGCTATTGAAAAAATAGCAGATCTACAAGCTCGTAGCGCGCCACCGAGTGGCGTGCTATGAGCTTGTAGGTCTGCTATTTTTTCAATAGCTGCAATTTTTTGAAAAATCGAAGAAAAACTGTCAGGATGTAGAAGACAATTTTTAGAATCTGATCTGAGGTCAGAATGGTTTAATCAAATGACTCTCTGCCAGCTCCAGGAGACACAGTCACATCCTCATTGTTTATAGATTGGGCGCTACAGCACCGCTAGTAGACACTGTATATAAGATCTTGTAACGCATGCATCATAGTTATTATGACATGTGTTTCTATCATTCAACTTTGTTTGTTTATAACTTGATTAACTACTCAAAGCGTTGAGCCTGATATACGAACGTATCCAAGCAGGGAGAAGCATTGGGGATGTTTACTTAGATAATCTTTATTTCATATTTGGATTAATGCAACAGGCTGTAATACTGGCTATACAGCGTGTTGTATGAAAACGTATTGACATGGTTCAATAGTTTTAATTGCTAGTTTGGCTCATCCCTGTGGCTGATGCAAATCATCCTGGCTTCTATTTAATCACACCAAGCCGTTGGTATTAACCCATTCTGGGCGGGAACCCCTTTTGTTTTAAACATCTATGTTATAATTTAGCTATTGATAGCAGATATACAAGCTCGTAGCGCGCCACCGAGTGGCGCGCTACGAGCTTGTACGTCTGCTATCTTGAAAAATCGTGAAAATGTGGCGCAAATCCTGACAGAAAACTGTCGGGATTTAGAATGGGTCAATCCTAAATGGATTAACCCATTTTGGGCAGGATCCCCTTTTGGTGTTGGCATTATGTTGTAATTTAGCTATTGAAAAATAGCAGATCTACAAGCTCTACAAACTGTCAGGATGTAGAAGACCTGTTTTAGAATCTGATCTCAGGTCAGAACGGGTTAAGGAGGGTCTGGGTCCAACATGAGGTGAGCTGCACTTTGTGTCTGTTTTCTGTTTGCTCTTCTTGAAACGTGTGAGTGTCACAAATCGGAGCCGTACTGTAAACACAGCGTTGCCATGTTTATGTACAAACAAGCACACTCTGTGCTGAGCAGCCTGTATGTTCACAGTATGTGTTTAACTGGACAGAATGCCTTGTATGTACACAGTATGTGTACATTAACTGGACAGAATGCCTTGCATGTACACAGGATGTGTACTTTAACTTTACAGAATGCCTTGTGTGTACACAGTATGTGTACTTTAACTGGACAGAATGCCTTGTATGTTCACAGTATGTGTACTTTAACTGGACAGAATGCCTTGTGTGTACACAGTATGTGTACATTAACTCAGTGGTTCCCAAAGTGGGGTCCGGGGACCCCCAGGGGTACCTGAGGGAGTTCCAGGGGGTCCCCAGCTAAATGATAGTTTGGAACCAAATTTGGGACCATTATGGGTCTGTAACTCTGAGAGTGTACAAATGGAACCAAATGGACCCTAGGTTCCATTTGTACACTGTCAGAGTTAAAATAACATTGATTTTATAATATAAATTGGGGGTCCTAGAGATAGAAATGCCATTAAATGGGGGTCCGTATAGACTAATGCATGTCAAACTGGAGGGTCCTTGAAATGAAACGGGTTGAGAATCACTGCTGGAGCCGTAACTATCTTCTCTTATGGGGGTCCCTGGCATATCCTTTCAAATGGGGGTCCACAGGCTAATTAGTGTCCATTTGGGGGTCCTTGGCATGGAAAAGTTTGGGAAGCACTGCTTTAACTGGACAGAATGCCTTGTATGTACACAGTATGTGTACTTTAACTGGACAGAATGCCTTGTATGTACACAGTATGTGTACATTAACTGGACAGAATGCCTTGTATGTACACAGTATGTGTACTTTAACTGGACAGAATGCCTTGTATGTACACAGTATGTGTACATTAACTGGACAGAATGCCTTGTATGTACACAGTATGTGTACTTTAACTGGACAGAATGCCTTGTATGTACACAGTGTGTGTACTTTAACTGGACAGAATGCCTTGTATGTACACAGTATGTGTACTTTAACTGGACAGAATGCCTTGTATGTACACAGTATGTGTACTTTAACTGGACAGAATGCCTTGTATGTACACAGTATGTGTACTTTAACTGGACAGAATGCCTTGTATGTACACATTATGTATGTGTACTTTAACTGGACAGAATGCCTTGTATGTACACAGTATGTGTACTTTAACTGGACAGAATGCCTTGTGTGTACACAGTATGTGTACATTAACTGGACAGAATGCCTTGTGTGTACACAGTATGTGTACATTAACTGGACAGAATGCCTTGTGTGTACACAGTATGTGTACATTAACTGGACAGAATGCCTTGTGTGTACACAGTATGTGTACATTAACTGGACAGAATGCCTTGTGTGTACACAGTATGTGTACTTTAACTGGACAGAATGCCTTGTATGTACACAGTATGTGTACTTTAACTGGACAGAATGCCTTGTATGTACACAGTATGTATGTGTACTTTAACTGGACAGAATGCCTTGTGTGTACACAGTATGTGTACTTTAACTGGACAGAATGCCTTGTATGTACACAGTATGTGTACTTTAACTGGACAGAATGCCTTGTATGTACATGTACACAGTATGTGTACTTTAACATGTGTACTTTAACTGGACAGAATGCCTTGTATGTACACAGCATGTACACACAGTAGGAATCTGGAGGCCCCGTTTCAAGACCAAATATGAGGCCCCCTCATATACCTATGACGTCATTATTTTGTTGATACCGTAGCCGTATATTGATAGGAATAGTTTGACTGTTCAATATCACACGCAGCCGTTACTCTCGACAATTAGCAACAACAACAACACCTTTCCTCATCCTGTCGTCCCTTCACAATTAAAGTGTCTCCCCTTTACCTCCCAATGCTGCACATTTTACCATGTTATTTAATAATAATAATAATAAAACTTTATTTGTATAGCACCTTTCATGACATGAAATGCAGCTCAAAGTGCTTTACAGAAAAATGGAGGATAAAAGAAAAGCAAGGCAACAACATTAAAAACAAGCAGTAATGCAATACAGTGAGGACATGAATAACAAAAATAAAAAATAAAAGATCAATTAAAAGCAATGTTGTAGAAGAATGTCTACAGAGGCTGCCTGTCGAAGGTACAGTGGGAGCTTGTTCCATGCCGACGGCCCGTAGAAGCAAAAAGCTGCTTCCCCGTATTTTTTAGTTGCCATTTTTTTTTGGCAAAGCGAGCAGGCCAGCAGTGGAAGACCTTAGGGGGCGGTTTGGGACATATTTAGGCAGGCAGTCATGTAGGTAGGAAGGTGCGAGACCATTGAGAGCTTTATAGACAAGTAAAATAATTTTAAAATCAATCCTCAATTTACAGTAACAATAGGTGTAACTTTACTAACATTAACATTGTGGGAGAGAGCAAGGCAGTGAGTGAGCGACAGAGAGAGAGAGACAAGAGTGGCGGGGGTTGACTGAGGGGACTTCAGTGCACTGTATACTCTTGCTTCGTGTCCCAGGTTGGCTTGGTGTGGAATGTGCTAATTTGTCCCCTATATTCAAAGTCTGATTTCCATTGATTGTTGGCTGTGTTTAGCATGTATATGGCTGTGGAGTTTTGGTACAAAATCAAAACAACTTGTCTAATATTTTGGCATCTTTAACCCTCTAGCACCCAGAGTTGCTTTTTAGCAACAAATTTAATTTAATTAATTACTAAATTATTATTATTTTTTTCTGTTCTTTTTTCACCTAAACGTCATCAGTGATGTTCATTGCAATGCCATTTCAATGCCATTGGTCATGATATTTGCATATAAACACCCCCCACAGAGGCTGAAATTCACACAAATAAAAAATGTCTGGACTCTGTGCGATTTTGAACATTTTTTAACCTAAGACTTTTGACCTTTACCCTAATAAAAGTAGGTAAAATAATTGTAATATATGTTTTTTTGTGATCATTAGAATGTCTAGAACATGTTTTATTCATTATTGTGAAAGATATCCCCCAAATGTAAATTATTAATTTATTATATTATTATATAATTATTATAACATTTTCATCAAACTTTATTTTTTTATTTTTTTTAACATATTTTTTAGTGTCAGTCCTAGTAGTACAAAGTAGTAGTAAGGTTGAAATCTATTTTTTGCAAGTAGAAATCAATGCGGGTGTTAGAGGGTTAAACCTCCAGGAAAATCCGTGTTGAGGTTCTTGATCCACTGTTTTCCATTAAAACGTCTTTGTCCTAAAACTGTCCAGTTGGGATTGTGTTGAAGTCCAGGTATACTTTTAGAGCTTCGATGCCATGTGCCATGTAATGTTGAACAATCCTTTTAGTTTAGTCTTTTTTGCATTGTTAATATTGTATTTGTGTTGTCTCAGCCTTGCAGCTATTGTTTTTTACTCGTTTCTCCGACATATTGTAGGCCACATTTTTTCACATGTGATTAAATAAACACAGTTGCTGCTGCTGGCTGTTATCTGTTGTTTAATCTCCAACGTGCGTTTTGTAGTTCTATTTTTAACTATTTGTTTGGGTTTGAAGTATTCTGGTCTCTGGCGTGCTGGTGTGTTGATTCCTTTTAGCTTGCTGTGTACCAGATAAAATGGTAAATGGTGCATTTATATAGCGCCTTTATCCAAAGCGCTTTACATAGATTGTGCATTACATTCACCCATTCATTCACACATTCATACACCGATTGCGGCGGAAGCCATGCAAGGCACCAACCAGCACATCGGGAGCAATTTGGGGTTCAGTGTCTTTGCCCAAGGACACTTCAACATGTAGACAGGAGGAGGAGGAGCCGGGATTCGAACCGCTGACCAATGGATCATTGGACAACCTGCTCTACCTCCTGAGCCACAGTCGCTCTTAATTAAGAGTTTTTTTTTTTTTTTCTGTAGGCCGAGTTTCGTGATTATAATTTTTTTGGCAGAAGGAGAAGGAAAAAAAACCTAACAATAAAGGACCAAGTCATTTCAGGACTGCTTGGTCCTTTAAATAAATAAAAATCATATAAATAAATATACAATAAAGAGTTCCGTTGTGTTGGACGGAACAATTGTCATTGTTTGATGCCTAGCTGAATGGTTGGAGAGCCTGTCTGGAGAGAAGGAGTCTCCTGAGGTTTGAATCTCAGTAAGTGATGCTGAGAGGTGGCTCACCATCAGGTGGGATGAGATGTTGATCCATCATTTCTTGATCTTTCTGCTGTTCCTTCGTCTGGAATCTGGTCTCGGTTGTTGTTGTTATCGTCTGTTGTCGTTGGTTGCCATGGCTGACAGTTCCCACCTGATGTCGTGTGGTAGTTCTGATTGGTCCAGAGCGTACTGAATAACTTCTAGCTTACATAACGTCTTAAGACAAGGACTCAAGTCTAAGATGAACAGCTCATCAGTGATACGGTGATTTCCTTTGTATCCTCCAAAGAGAATGATACGATCTCCCACAATGCAACAGCACATACCACTCATTGGACATGGTCCTTTCCCCTTGGGCTCAACCTTCTTCCAGGAGAAGGTCTCTGGACTGAATTTCCACACATCATTGAAGGCCTGGTCACCGTTCCAGCCTCCAAATATGTACAGCTCTCCTTTGTAGGTAAATGCTGAATTACACCAGCGTCCTTCTGGTAGAAGTTGTGCAGAAGGTGTGTCCAGCCAGGCGTTTGTCTCTGTGTCAAACACACTGATGATGCTGTTGTAGACCCCCTGGTAGCTCCAGTCCCCGAATACAAACATCTTGGTACCAATGATGGTGGCAGAGTGACAGCTTGAAGCAGGAGGTGGAGTTCCTCTGGTGTTAATTAAAGACCAGACCATTGTGCGGGTGTCCAACTTGTACATGTCATTAGTGCTTGGAGTCAGCTTGGTCTGTCCTCCATGGATAAACATGACCTTCTCCAACACACAGGCTGAGTGGGAGCTCCTCTCCTCTGGGACAGTCCCAAAAACCCTGGGTTGGAACCATCTGTGGGAGTCAACATCAAATGCATAAAGCACATTGCAGTAAGGCTCCCCTCCCCAGATGTAGACTGTATCTTCAACCAACACAGCTGTGTGGCCCTGGCGCCTGGATGGAACCTCAAGGTGACCGTCTCCTCTTCCTGGTTCCACTGGAGGTAACTTCTTCCAGCATAAAGACACTGTGTTGAAGACATGGACATCCATCTGTCCCTGCATGTTGTTGAAGGTCCTTCTATTACATTGGCCTCCAAAGGAATACAGTTTGTCCCTCACTGCTACAGCAGCATGATAGGCTCGCTTTGGTCCTCCTGCTTTGGAAACGGTCCAAGACAACATCACTGTCTGTCTGTCTGTCTGTCTGTCTGTCTGTCTGTCTGTCTGTCTCTCTCTTCTCTCTCTCGACGTCTACAGTAATATTCAACACGGTGCATCATCTTATATCTTCTGGTGTGACATCACACGAGACACAAACTGTTGCCATGCACGCCTTAACGACGCCAATTAGTGCAGCTGTTCTTCATCTGCACCCTTTGAACTCTTATTGCTGTATTTATTACTTCAATTCTATGGATCTGTCTTTTATACCCAGACAGTGGTGTAACTAATGAACAGGAGTCTTAAGATGTGAGACGAACTGGAGGATAAGAGATCAGTCCTGTTGGTTTACTGCTTTACAACAGTCCGCTGTCTTCTCCTACCAAGTGATTTATCACAGACAGACAGTCCTTCCTGTATCCAGGATTCCTGTATTCCTGTCCAGGTATCGCTGACTGCAATAGTAGTACATTGAGCATGAAGGGTGTGTGTGTGTGTGTGTGTGTGTGTGTGTGTGTGTGTGTGTGTGTGTGTGTGTGCATGCTTGCTTGCATGTGTAAAGGCAGCTGTAAAAATTGCATATTAAATATGTAACCTAGAGAAGAACCATAAGAACATAATGTCATACTAATGTCAGAGTAAGTTTATTCCATTTGTGTTTGGTTGAGAGATTTTGTTTTCTCCGTCACATGGTTTTTATTGGCACAAAACTTGAATAATTAACTGAAAAGCAGTGCATTGTGACAGAGTGTTATTTATTATTACACTGTGCTGTCATGTACATAATCAAAGTTATTGATTTAACACTTATCTTTATGAATTGGTGTTTGATGTACAAACGACAACAAGGGCTCCCGTCGGAGTCTTTTGTTGACAAACGAGGACATTCTGCCCAGAAATCGTATTATTTAGATTACTTTTTGGATTACCCTTGTTGCCATGCTTTCACCTGTCAGTTAGTTGTCAAGAATATAGAGCCAAGATATGTAATCTCTTCTTTAATACAGCCAAGATATGTGTGGTATATATTCGTTCAGGAAGACACGTTGACCAGGTCCACTTGGATTTGTAAGAGAGAGACTTTATTTTGCAGGAAGAAGTCAATCCGCTCACAGCAAACAACACACGAGAGACGAAACACTCTCCCGGACTGTCTGGATAAAACACGCACCGCTCTCTGTCGCCCAAAGTCGAGAACCCGGTCCAGATCAGTCTCATTTGAACACTGCTCCTCCGTCTATATCTATTTCGGAGTCCCGCCTCCTCCGGACATGGAAACAGGCGTTTCCTGACTTTTGACCAATGAGATCTGGGATCTGTTTATTTCCGGTTTAGAGAGAGGCGGGACCAGGACACAGATCTCCTCACTGTTCTACTATGGAGGCCTAACTTTATACAAAAATGACTAATTGTTACACTGACAAATGTAGTTAAACAACAGAACTTAAATGCAAACTAAAACATACTATGACCATAGTTAATATCTCAGCAATGTTTAAAAACGGAACTAAGAATGAACCTGAACATATTATCTTTAAGAGGTGATTAACACAGTTTTTAACCCCAAACTAGTAAAAGCTATAATCTTATAATCTCCCAGCACATTTTCAATCAATACATCAATTGCACTCCTTATTAATAGTTATAGCTTATATAACTATTATGAACTATTAATAGTTTAGACTAGACTAAAAGACTAAAGACTAGACTTCTAAGAGTTTGAGAGTCTTCTGAGCAAAAGGTTCTCAGACAATGGCCACTTGTGACGTGTGAAACCCTTTGTCCCGGAGGGAGCTTCAAACGGTAAATGACAATGGCCTGGGATTCGGGTGTGAGTTTGTAAATGACTATTCTCCTCTAAGAGGGAGAATCACAGACGGAGACATTTTTACTTACTGTTGCTTAATATTAATAACCTTGGTTCATTTATAGAAATTATACGACATATGTAATCTCTTCTTTGATACAGCCAAGATATGTAATCTCTTCTTTAATACAGCCAAGATATGTAATCTCTTCTTTAATACAGCCAAGATATGTAATCTCTTCTTTAATACAGCCAAGATATGTAATCTCTTCTTTAATACAGCCAAGATATGTAATCTCTTCTTTAATACAGCCAAGATATGTAATCTCTTCTTTAATACAGCCAAGATATGTAATCTCTTCTTTAATACAGCCAAGATATGTAATCTCTTCTTTAATACAGCCAAGATATGTAATCTCTTCTTTAATACAGCCAAGATATGTAATCTCTTCTTTGATACAGCCAAGATATGTAATCTCTTCTTTAATACAGCCAAGATATGTAATCTCTTCTTTAATACAGCCAAGATATGTAATCTCTTCTTTGATACAGCCAAGATATGTAATCTCTTCTTTAATACAGCCAAGATATGTAATCTCTTCTTTAATACAGCCAAGATATGTAATCTCTTCTTTAATACAGCCAAGATATGTAATCTCTTCTTTAATACAGCCAAGATATGTAATCTCTTCTTTAATACAGCCAAGATATGTAATCTCTTCTTTAATACAGCCAAGATGTGTAATATCTTCTTTAATACAGCCAAGATATGTAATCTCTTCTTTAATACAGCCAAGATATGTAATCTCTTCTTTAATACAGCCAAGATATGTAATCTCTTCTTTAATACAGCCAAGATATGTAATCTCTTCTTTAATACAGCCAAGATATGTAATCTCTTCTTTAATACAGCCAAGATATACAATTTACAATTTACAATTTAGGCATTTAGCAGACGCTCTTAATCCAGAGCGACTTACATTAAGCAAGAACAAAAGCATGGGAATACATCACATAAAGACATTTATCATGAAACATGCGTAGCTAAGAAAGTAACAGTGGAATATCTATAATGAAACTATACATATAAGCTATACATCTATACTACTATGCTACACATATGTACTATGACGTGCTATGACTACTATAATTGCTATCTAAGGGGGTGGGGTAAGTGCTATGGGCCATGATGGAGTCTGAAAAGGTGGGTTTTCAGACTACGGCGGAAGATTGGGAGTGATGCTGCAGTTCTGACTGCAATGGGAAGTGCATTCCACAGTTTTGGAGCCAGAAGGGAGAAGAGTTTGGGACGTGTGGAGCGTTGTCCCGGCGTTTTTAGTGAGGGTACTTCCAGCTTCCCTGCGTTGGCTGATCTGAGTGAGCGGGAGGGTTTGTAGGGTTCGATCATACTTGCAAGATATGGGGGAGCCATACCTTTGGTTGCTTTGAATGCCAGCATCAGGGTTTTGTATTCTGTGCGGGCAGCGACCGGGAGCCAGTGGAGGGAGCGGAGCAGGGGGGAGACATGTGAGAATTTTGGCTGGTTGAAGACCAAGCGAGCTGCAGCATTTTGGATCAGCTGGAGAGGCTTAAGTGCACATGCTGGTAGGCCAGTAAGGAGGGAGTTACAATAGTCAAGTTTTGACAAGACTGTTGTCTGGATTAGGAGCTGGGCTGATTCCTGGGTGAGGAACGGTCTAATTCGTCGTATGTTATAGAGTGTGAACCTACAGGATCGAGTGACAGCTGTGATGTGAGTTTTGAACGAGAGCTGACTGTCCAGGACAACACCAAGATTCCTGGCTGTTGGGACAGACGTTACCAGGGCGTTGTCTATGGAGATAGTTAGCTCCCGCATAGGGCAGGACTTAGCTGGGAAGAAGAGAAGCTCAGTCTTGTCTGGGTTCAGTTTGAGGTGGTTGGAGGACATCCACTGTGAGATGTCAGCCAGGCATGCGGTGATGCGCTCTTCCACCTGAGTGGCAGAGGGGGGGAAGGATAGAAACAGTTGTGTGTCATCGGCGTAGCAGTGATAGGATATATTGTGAGCAGAGATGATAGTGCCAAGGGATTTAGTGTACAGTGAGAAAAGGAGGGGACCAAGAACCGATCCCTGTGGGACCCCAGTTTGGAGGGTTCGGGGGGATGATAACAGACCTTTCCAGGAAACCTGGTAGGTCCGGTCGGTGAGGTAGGAAGAGAACCACTTTAGTGCCGTTCCACCGATGTCTAGATCCGCTAGGGTGTCTAGGAGCAGCTGGTGGTTCACTGTGTCAAATGCTGCCGATAGGTCTAGGAGGATCAGTACTGCAGAGTGGGAAGCAGCTTGGGCAGCATGTAGTGCTTCTGTGACTGCCAGCAGGGCAGTTTCTGTGGAGTGGGCCTTCTTAAATCCGGACTGGTTGGGATCCAGCAGGTTGTGCTGTGAGAGATGGAGAGAGAGCTGGTTGGAGACAACACGTTCAATGGTTTTAGAAATAAATGAAAGGAGTGATACCGGTCTGTAGTTCTTGACATCTGAAGGGTCAAGAGTTGGTTTCTTGAGGAGTGGTGTTACTCTGGCTGACTTGAGGGCAGATGGGACACAGCCTGAGGTTACTGAGGTGTTGATGATGGAGGTGATGAAGGGGAGCAGATCAGGTGCGATGGTCTGGAAGATTGGAGACGGGACAGGGTCAAGAGGACAGGTGGTAGGTCTAGAGGATGTCACTAGTTGTAGAACCTCGTCTGGGGAAAGAGGAGAGAAGGAGGACATGCATGGTATGTTGGGGTTAGTGTTGGTTGAGTCAGATGCCACTTTATGTGGGAGGGGAGGAAAGGAGCTGCTGATATCATCAACCTTCTTCTCGAAGTAGTTGACAAAAACCTCAGCAGTGAGGGATGCAGGTTGAGTGGGGGGAGGGGGTTTAAGGAGGGAGGAGAAAGTGGAGAAGAGCTTCCTGGGGTTAGAAGTACAGGATTGGATTTTGGTGTGGTAGAAAGAGGTTTTAGCAGTGGTTAGTGAGAGGGCGAAGGCAGAGAGGAGTGAGTGAAAGTGGGAAAGGTCATCTGGTAGCTTTGTCTTGTGCCACTTTCTTTCGGCTGCCCTTAGAGGTGTTCGTTCAGATCTGAGAGTTTCAGATAGCCAGGGAGCCGGTGGACATGAGCGAGCTGGCCTGGATGAGAGCGGGCAGTGTTGGTCGAATGCAGATGAGATAGAGGAGAGGAAGGATGAGGTTGCAGTGTCAGGTGAGAGGGAGAGGAAGGACTCCAGGGAGGGTAGGGAGGAGAGAATAGAGGATGAGAGGGAGGAGGGGTTTAGGGACTTGAGATTGCGTCGGGAGGTGACGTTCGGAGGGTTAACAGGTTTAGGCGGGAGGGTGGAGAGAGAGAGGGAGAAGGTTATGAAGTGGTGGTCAGACCTAATTAAGGGGGTAACAGAGAGTGTGGAGGGAGAGCAGGCTCTGGAGAACACAAGGTCCAAAACATTACCAGCCTTGTGAGTGGGAGGGGAGGGAGATAGGGAGAGGTCAAATGAGGCCAGAAGGGATGTAACGGGAAGATACTTCTCTGCGGTAGGAAGGTTGAAGTCACCCAGTAGAATCAGAGGGGTGCCATCTTCCGGAAACGAGCTCATCAGAGAGTCTAGTTCTTCCAGGAAGTTCCCGAGAGTTCCTGGAGGGCGGTAGAGCACAATGAGGATGAGGGGGACTGGCTGTGATATTGAGATAGCATGAAATTCACATGTGGACAGATATGTAATCTCTTCTTTAATACAGCCAAGATATGTAATCTCTTCTTTAATACAGCCAAGATATGTAATCTCTTCTTTAATACAGCCAAGATATGTAATCTCTTCTTTAATACAGCCAAGATATGTAATCTCTTCTTTAATACAGCCAAGATATGTAATCTCTTCTTTAATACAGCCAAGATATGTAATCTCTTCTTTGATACAGCCAAGATATGTAATCTCTTCTTTAATACAGCCAAGATATGTAATCTCTTCTTTAATACAGCCAAGATATGTAATCTCTTCTTTGATACAGCCAAGATATGTAATCTCTTCTTTAATACAGCCAAGATATGTAATCTCTTCTTTGCTGGAGATTACTATGTATGTCGTCAACTCTGACCTTGAAATCAATTTACATTTACTTTACTGAGAGCATGTTTGCTCCCAAATAGAATGGATTCTGTTTTTGAGTGGTGCAACCACTCCCTTACGGAGCTATGTGTGTGGGTGGGTGTGTGCGTCTGAGCACGAAAACAGCATGGTTATTTTTCACCACCTGTGCGCAACCTAACACACACACACACACACACACACACACACACACACACACACACACACACACACACACACACACAAGAACATATGAACTGTCTATATGATGATTTCAGGTGTGCCAGTACAGTACAGTACAGTACAGTACAGTACAGTACAGTACAGTACAGTACAGTAGAGGGACCCCCACACAGTAACTCGGTCATTTCTCAACCGTTTCGGACGCGGGGCGGCTCGCCAGAACCGGGCCGGCACCCTGGGCGCGTTCCTGTGCGTCCCCCGCCTCCCCCCCCCCCCGCCCCGGCGACCCCCACTCGGAGTTGCACCACTCACTTCACACGGGTGTGATTTTTCCGAGATGTAGTGAGAGTTTGTTATCGGTATATAAGCCAAGTTTGGACTTTGGTGAGTTCCGAACGGAGACGGAGAGGCTCCTCAACCTGCATGTTGTCTTTTCCCCCCGAGGTCAGGAGTGCTGAGTCGTCAACAAATACTGTGTAGGAACAATTTGCAGTTATGTCGTAAAGGAAAGTATAGGAACAGTAACGGCCCTAGAATGAATGCTTCCTTGGGGAACCGGCCAGCATGCTGTATAGATGGATAGGTAGGTAGATAGATAGATAGATAGATAGATGGATAGATATATAGATAGAGTAAACTAGCTATGGAACGAACATTCTACTTCTGTTTGCAGATTGTCCATCGGTCTCTCATTACTGTCCTCCCTCCATCCTTCTGTTTCTGTTCCTCCATCCTCCTCCCGTCGGTCTCCACCTGTCCTGTGTGTCCTGTAGAACGCCATCATGCCTCCACCATGGCGGGCAGCAGCGGGTGGAGACGACAGTCCTCTGGGGACGACACCACATGTCTCTCCTCTGCTGGTTGAAGTGTTACAACTAGAGGCTCATTAAACCGTTAGAGTATATGTGAGACAGATGGAAGTGTGCTTGGCTGCTCCTCTCTCTCCTCCTAACCCATTCTGACCTGAGATCAGATTCATACGAGGTTTCCACTGGACACACACACACTGGTCTGATTAACCCATTCTGACCTGAGATCAGATTCTAAAAATGTCAGTCGTTCTTCGATTTTTCAAAAAATAGCAGACCTACAAGCTCGTAGCGCGCCACTCGGTGGCGCGCTATGAGCTTGTAGATCTGCTATTTTTCAATAGCTAAAGCATAACATAGTGCTGACCCCAAAATGGGTTCCCGGCCAGAATGGGCTAATGAGGTTGTCCCATGCAGGGAGGAGGGCTCTGGTGACTGAGTTCTGTTGGACACGGAAGAGACAGACTCCTCCAAGAGATAGATATCCCGACAGTGGTGGGGAAAAGTACTCAGATGTTTACTTAATCCATTCTGGGCAGGAACTCCTTTTATGTTATAATTTAGCTTTTGAAAAATAGCAGATCTACAAGCTCGTAGCGCGCCACCGAGTGGCGCGCTACGAGCTTGTAGGTCTGCTATTTTTGAAAAAATAGTGAAAATGTGCCTCAAATCTTTGAATATATATTCTTTCAGAGTTTCAGTTTTTTAACTAAAATCTTTGCTTCTGGGGGGAGGGTCCCTGGAACAACATATTTTCAGACGGGGGTCGGCGGCAAATTTCATATAATTTTTGGGGGTCCTTGACATGAAATATTGAGAACCACTGATTTAGAAACATGAGGTTTTTCCGGAAAGAAAATACATTTTAAAAATACTTTTATTTATTTATTTCGACGTCAGGCCTGAATGGGTTAAGTAAAAGCGTCAACACTGCAATGTAGAAATAATCTATTACACATTTTGGAATTCAAAATGTACTTGATAAAGTACCAAAAGTAGAAAGTATACTCATTATGCAGTATATGTCCCATTTCACGTACCCTGGTTAATAAACCAGACCGAATCAGCCGTTGGCAAAAAATAATTGCCTGCCGGCGGATTACGGTCTGGAGAGGCTTAACTGTGTACGCCCATTTCCTACACCAGAGAAATGGGGCGGCCAATCGGGACACGGTATGCAATATGGGCGGGCTTTGGTACAGTGACTTTCAACGCTTGAGACCTTTGACTGACAGTAGCTCTGACCAATTGCGTCAAAGAGAAAATGTTTCAACCCGCCGCCCTGGAAATGAAATCCAAGCTGAGCCTCCCCAGACTAATATCCCGCGGTCCGTGCGATATTAGTCTGGTTTATTAACCGGGCTACATTTCACGCCCCAAGTATTCAAACGTATATACAGTGTAACTAAGTGCAGTTGTGGAGCGTTTACTTAAGCAATATTACACGAGAGGGTGTTGGTTAACGTGATTATTGCCACGACAGTGATGCAGTCAGGAACGAGACGAAGTCGAGTTCCGCAAGCATCACTGAAGTGTAATACGAGTAAGACGCGCGAACGCGGGAAGCGAACGCACTCAGCTCCATATATGGGCACAAAAGGGGCCAGGTCCACAACAAACAAATCACTGGCCCCTTTTGTGCCCATATATGGAGCTGAGTGGACCTGGCCCCTTTTGTGCCCATATATGGAGCTGAGTGATTGCTGATGCAACACACTCCATATTTGGATAGCGGGACAGACACACGGACAGACAGACAGACACACACACAGACATGATCTGCTAGGTCTCATAGTAAGTGCTCACTGCGTTAGCTTGTCTAACACTGACTCCTCTGACACTTATCCTATTTTGGGCGGGAACCCCTTTTGGTGTTAGCATTATGTTATGCTTTAGCTATTGAAAAATAGCAGATCTACAAGCTCATAGCGCACCACCGAGTGGCGCGCTACGAGCTTGTAGATCTGCTATTATTTTTAAATCGAAGAACGACTGACATATAGAAACATAGCTTTTTCAGAAAACTGTCAGGATGTAGAAGACATTTTTTAGAATCTGATCTCAGGTCAGAATGGGTTAAGTGTGTCTTTGGGGTTTTATAAATATTTAACCAATAAGATTGGGGATCCAGGGATGACATAGTTTATTTTCACGACTTTGACTGTAGCACAATCACTGCCACAAACAAACAGTCTCTCTCTCTTGTGTACTTCTCCCCTATGACTCTAATTAAACTATTAGAGATGCTTTAAGTAATTGTGTTCCCTCTGTAGTTCTTCCTCTCTGGCATATTTAATTCATCTGCCTTTCACACCACGCTGTGTGCATTTCAATTTCAACTAGAAAAAGTGCCCCTCGGGGCACAGGTCTCCACCAGGGCAGGTCAGGTTGTGGCCTCCTGGTGGCGCTATAATAGGACAGGTCTCCACCAGGCCAGGTCATGTTGTGGCCTCCTGGTGGCTCTATAATAGGAGAGGTCTCCACCAGGGCAGGTCAGGTTGTGGCCTCCTGGTGGCGCTATAATAGGACAGGTCTCCACCAGGCCAGGTCAGGTTGTGGCCTCCTGGTGGCGCTATAATAGGACAGGTCTCCACCAGGCCAGGTCATGTTGTGGCCTCCTGGTGGCGCTATAATAGGACAGGTCTCCACCAGGCCAGGTCAGGTTGTGGCCTCCTGGTGGCGCTATAACAGGCCAATGTGAAAAGGGTGACATTTCTTTTTACGCCTTGGATGGCAATTGGATGATTTGAGGCAATTTGTTCCAAAGATGAGTTTTGCTAAAAGTCACCTGTTGGTGGCGCTATAACAGGAGCCAATGTGGAAAGGGTGGGATATATTCCTCAGCCTATAACTGTATAGTAGGAAAGTCTGTGAAAGATTTCACGTAAATTGCAAAACGCTGTGTTGATGATTTGAGGCCTTTTGATCAAAACAGGAGGACATTTATAGAATCTGTTCTCAGGTCTAAATGGGTTAATGTGATGCACATTGTATGGCTTTTCTATTATTATTATTATTATTATTATTTATTTATTTTTGTGCATAATTGAATTCAGTCAGTCAGTCATTCATTTATTCATTCATTCATTCGTAGGATGTCACACAAAATGACATCACTGCCCTGTGGTCTGAGCTGTGATATTTTGACACCTCGCCGGTGGACAGTGGGAAAAATGCAGTGGCCAATTTATTGGACACTATTTTTCCATCACCTCGGGAGTGTTTTCAGCCTCTTGCACCAAATTGTCACACAGTTCCTGCCATGCAGCACCGTGCAGGCTAGAACTAGGAGAGTTTGACATGCACCTCCCTCCCTCCCCCCCCCCCATTTCATACAGTATAAGCTTGTCTAACACTGACTCCTCAGGCTCTGACACTTAATATAGTGCAGCCTGAAAATAAAGCTGGATATCATTTTCAATGCCACACACACACACACACACACACCTGCAGTGAATTCACACAGATTTAGTTGGTTTAGAAGGTGCAGTTTTCCCCCACATTCCTTCATGGGAGAATCTTATGCATTCAGGGAGGTTTGGGGTGTCGACCAGTGTCGGCCAGTTGATGCCCTGTGGGCATGTATTGTCCCTTAATGTCACAAACACACTGGCATCATCTGGCACAGACAGGCAGACACACGCATCTGGCACAGGGAGTCAGACACACGCATCTGGCACAGGGAGTCAGACACACGCATCGGACACACACATCTGGCACAGGGAGTCAGACACACGCATCGGACACACGCATCTGGCACAGGGAGTCAGACACACGCATCGGACACACGCATCTGGCACAGGGAGGCAGACACACGCATCGGACACACGCATCGGACACAGGGAGTCAGACACACGCATCGGACACACACATCTGGCACAGGGAGGCAGACACACGCCTGTCTGAAGATGTGGCTGTGGCGGTACCACCAGGCAGGACTGTGTGGCCTGTCACACTACAGTATGTCCACATGCACGCACGCACGCATGTATGCTCTCTCTCTCTCTCTCTCTCTCTGTGTGTGTGTGTGTGTGTGTGTGTGTGTGTGTGTGTGTGTGTGTGTGTGTGTGATGGCCAACACAAATGGACTAAAGCCAGCGGCAGACAGAAAGCCAAAGGGGTTAGTATAAGTATAGGCTGTTTATCTGCCTATCTGACATGCACACGTATGTGAGCATAGTGGAGGGGATGGGGGGAGGGGGGGGGGATCCAGGCACAGGGAGTGACATCACATTACAATTTACAACAATGTAGGCATTTAAAGGTGATATAGGCAGGTTTTCAGCCAAAAATCAAAATATTTATCTATCTATATTTGTGGCCTTATTCCCTCTATCTTCCCCTATATTTTGATGCTGAGCTGCTGCCCTGTAGACATACACTCTCCCTTTGTCTCCCTCTATGTGTTTGTATCTGTTTATATCCACTGTTGTTTATGTGTCGGGACGTCAGGAAGTGTGTTGGGAGGAGGGTCTGTGTGGGGGGTGACGCGGAGTCTTAGCCAATCACAGCGCGAGGGTGTGACTGTGTGTTCGACCCAGCAGTATTATAATGAAAACGCAATGCGATTTCATTGCAAGTATAATATTATCCCCATATCTTAGTTTCACCATTGTTCATGTGAAATAGTATGTTTATGATGTAATATGTAAGCCTGTTGAAATTATGAGAATCGCTATGTATAGCGCATGGTTGGGTGGTCCGGCCGGCTTGAAGCTTGCATTCAACCCGTGCTCGCCAACGGTGACAAGCCGTCGCTGATCATAGCGATTTTTCTTCATTGCAATGAATAACCGTGGACAAAGTAGTTCACATGAACGATGCTGTAGTGGCTGGGGCATTTGAGGGGCAATATGTTTTATATGCACGATTACAAATGAAAGATAATTGAATTGAGAGCCAGTGAGTCTGCTCCACTACTTCCTACTTCCTCATTTGCGGGACTCGTCGTGTCAGTCTTGTGATATTGTGATTACGCTACAGTTACCCTTAAAAAAACATGTCAACTCAATGTCATTGTTGTAACTATGATATCGATAGAAATTCATAATTTTTTAATGTCATATTTAGCCATACGAGCGCAATATCCATAGCGTCCCTCCCAGCAGCAACAACAACCCCATAGCCTGAAGTGACCTGGCTCAGCCAATAGAATGACGGGGGGAGGGGGGTGGAGCTAGATTTTAATTTGTTTGGAAACACTCGATCAATTCTGTGTACAAACACTGGAAACTTGTCTACAATACCTTTAACCCATTCTAACCTGAGATCAGATTCTAAAAATGTCTAATACATCCTGACAGTTTTCTGAAATACCTATGTTTCTAGGCCTATAGCACTCAATATTTCATGTCAAGGACCTCAAAACATGCTGCAAAACCAGCTGGCTTATTTACAATTGAAACAGACGTCCTCTTATCTGACTATACTTCAAAATAAGAGCCACTTATAATGATTTCTCAACACTAGTTAGTACTACTAACAGGACGTGAGGCACGTTGGTGCCTGGCTCAGCTGGCTGAGACTGCAGGGAATGTCAGGAGGAGGAATCTATAATTCCTGTCTCTTAGCATCATGCTATGCTTTAGCTATTGGAAAATAGCAGATCTACAAGCTCAAGCCAACGAGCTTGTAGATCTGCTATTTTTGAAAAATCGAAGAACGACTGACATAGAAACATAGCTTTTTCAGAAAACTGTCAGGATGTAGAAGACATTTTTTTTAGAAAAGAGGGTCCTTGAAATGAAAATGTTTGAGGACCAGACTGTACACACCACATGGAACAGAGCCTTAATGTGTATCACCGGTAAGGTAACACCTGAAGGAAGGAAATAGGGAAGGGTCCCGGAGAGGAAACAGTCATATAGTTATTCTGTGTGCGTGCATAATTACAGCCCGTTCACCAGCAGAGCCAGCCAGCCGTCCAACCCAATTACAGTATGATTTGTGTCGACAAGGCAAAATAGACCCTTCAATTATAACGTTAACCACTTTCACCCCTAGCGTCATTATCTGCGTATGTTTCATTATAAGGTGTTGCTATTAGTCAGCCAGCCTGGTCTGTCTCTTCTGTCCATCAGTTTTACATCAAAATGAGCCTCCAGTTGGGTTAACCCTTTTTGGGCGGAAAAAACCCTTTTTGGTGTTAGCATTAATATGTTATGTTTTAGCTATTGAAAAATAGCAGATCTACAAGCTCATAGCGCGCCACCGAGTGGCGCGCTACGAGCTTGTAGGTCTGCTATTTTTTGGAGAAATCGAAGAACGACTGACATAGAAACATAGCTTTTTCAGAAAAACTGTCAGGATGTATAGAAGAACATTTTTAGAATCTGATCTCAGGTCAAAATGGGTTAATTCAGCTCACTAAGCAGCCAAGAGTGTCACCGTAATCTGATAAGGATAAGGATCTGGCTTTGTGCCCGTTTATTAGTTTAACCCATTCTGAACGGGAACCCATTTTGGTGTCGGCATCATGTCGTGCTTTAGCTATTGAAAAATAGCAGATCTACAAGCTCATAGCGCGCCACCGAGTGGCGCGCTACGAGCTTGTAGGTCTGCTATTTTTGAAAAATCGAAGAACGACATGACATTTTTAGAATCTGATCTCAGGTCAGAATGGGTTAATCAGACCAGTGTGTGTTCAGTGGAAACCTCGTATGAATCTGATCTCAGGTCAGAATGGGTTAATAAGGCCTCATTTGGAGACAGGCTGAGCGGCGCTGTCATGAGACATCAGATCTTTTACCACGAGACTTTTTAACGACCTGGAAGGAATTCTCTTGCATTTGTAATATTTTGATGAGCAGCCAAACTGCTGTGCGAGGCTGGTTTGTGTTCATTGTGATCCATGTTGTATTTGTTGTTATCGATGATTAGTTCCACACTGACATTTATTGGGGTTGGCAGCAGTTCTTGAAAACATCCTAGTTTTCCTTTTCAATGGATATGTACAAACATGGTGATTGAAATGATTGCAGATTGGCTCATTATTAACCACATATATCGGGCCTGGGAGCCAATCGTTGCTGTGGGGCTTTTTGGGAAAACCCTGGAGCATTTAGTCAAAGTCGTACGATTTGTCACACACGTTACCGCAGTGACATTTGTTCTCCGCATTTGACCCATATCTCTTGGAGCAAAGGTTCAAGGTTCAAGTTTATTTAGTGTCCCCCGAAGGGCAAATTGTGTTGCAGCATAGACAGTACATTAAACAATGAAACAGTACAAACAAACAAACAGTTCACATAGCAGATAGCAGAGTACAGTAAGGTGCACACAACCATTACAGTGCAGTGTTAAAGTGCTATGTGATAGGTCATAAAAAGTGCATGTGCATAGACATAGACATAGACATAGGCACGAGATAATACAGTAAACAGTGAAAAGTGCTCATCATAAGGTTATCTCCTAGATCTACCCACAGCAGCATTCAGTGTGACAATAGAGAGACCGGGACAAAGGAATGTTTGTGCCTGTTTTTTGTGGCACAATAAAAAGGGGCTCGCAAGCGAAGGCCGGATGGGAGAAGGATGTACTCTCCGTGTAGAGGCTGAGCAGCATCAGATCGGATACACAGGGCTTTGTTAAGTACCTCAGTATTGAGGACTAATACTGAAGCAACTCAGTATTGAGGACTAATAAACGTGTTAGTATACTGAGAATGTATAACGCAGACTTTGGTCGAAAAAAGTCAGTGTCCATAACGATCAGGGTAAGACTAAGCACTAACTAAGCATTTTAGTCGGTGGTTTTGCTATACTTAAGTATAAACATATGCAGCGTCCTGCAAAGAAAACTATGCACGAATGCTATAGTGAGCACGTCGAGGTTTAAATACCCTCCTTGATTAGAGAGAAGGGAGGTGTTGTTATCGAGGGGTCGCTGCAGGTGAGATTAGGAGGACTTAGTATCCTCCAGATTGGTGGTAGTATAGTATCCTTAGTGAATAACGTGGTGAATACATTTGGGAGGAGATTGTTCCCTGGTGAACACACGTCGTACCGTCTGAGAGAGCTTTGTGATGCTGATGGAATGTTTTTCCCATACTTTAAGTTCAGATCGCCAATCAGAGCTAGGTATATGTGTCAGCCAATCAGAGCTAGGTATATGTGTCAGCCAATCAGAGCTAGGTATGTGTCAATATCTGGCCTTCTTTGAGGGAATACGGCACACATGACGTCACACAGTCACAGTACAGTATTTATGCCAAAAGCCACTAAAAAAACGATACAATAATTGATAAATTCCTTGACAAAAGGAATCCGAGGCTTTTACCACTGCAGAAAACTGGACTAAGGAAAGGAAAGGTACTATGTTTACCCAGGGTAACTGGACTAAGGAAAGGAAAGGTACTATGTTTACCCTGCAGGGTAACTGGACTAAGGAAAGGAAAGGTACTATGTTTACCCTGCAGGGTAACTGGACTAAGGAAAGGAAAGGTACTATGTTTACCCTGCAGGGTAACTGGACTAAGGAAAGGAAAGGTACTATGTTTACCCTGCAGGGTAACTGGACTAAGGAAAGGAAAGGTACTATGTTTACCCAGGGTAACTGGACTAAGGAAAGGAAAGGTACTATGTTTACCCTGCAGGGTAACTGGACTAAGGAAAGGAAAGGTACTATGTTTACCCAGGGTAACTGGACTAAGGAAAGGAAAGGTACTATGTTTACCCTGCAGGGTAACTGGACTAAGGAAAGGAAAGGTACTATGTTTACCCAGGGTAACTGGACTAAGGAAAGGAAAGGTACTATGTTTACCCAGGGTAACTGGACTAAGGAAAGGAAAGGTACTATGTTTACCCAGGGTAACTGGACTAAGGAAAGGAAAGGTACTATGTTTACCCAGGGTAACTGGACTAAGGAAAGGAAAGGTACTATGTTTACCCAGGGTAACTGGACTAAGGAAAGGAAAGGTACCATGTTTACCCAGGGTAACTGGACTAAGGAAAGGAAAGGTACTATGTTTACCCAGGGTAACTGGACTAAGGAAAGGAAAGGTACTATGTTTACCCAGGGTAACTGGACTAAGGAAAGGAAAGGTACCATGTTTACCCAGGGTAACTGGACTAAGGAAAGGAAAGGTACTATGTTTACCCAGGGTAACTGGACTAAGGAAAGGAAAGGTACTATGTTTACCCAGGGTAACTGGACTAAGGAAAGGAAAGGTACCATGTTTACCCAGGGTAACTGGACTAAGGAAAGGAAAGGTACCATGTTTACCCAGGGTAACTGGACTAAGGAAAGGAAAGGTACTATATTTACCCTGCAGGGTAACTGGACTAAGGAAAGGAAAGGTACTATGTTTACCCAGGGTAACTGGACTAAGGAAAGGAAAGGTACCATGTTTACCCAGGGTAACTGGACTAAGGAAAGGAAAGGTACTATGTTTACCCAGGGTAACTGGACTAAGGAAAGGAAAGGTACCATGTTTACCCAGGGTAACTGGACTAAGGAAAGGAAAGGTACCATGTTTACCCAGGGTAACTGGACTAAGGAAAGGAAAGGTACTATGTTTACCCAGGGTAACTGGACTAAGGAAAGGAAAGGTACCATGTTTACCCAGGGTAACTGGACTAAGGAAAGGAAAGGTACTATATTTACCCAGGGTAACTGGACTAAGGAAAGGAAAGGTACCATGTTTACCCAGGGTAACTGGACTAAGGAAAGGAAAGGTACCATGTTTACCCAGGGTAACTGGACTAAGGAAAGGAAAGGTACTATGTTTACCCAGGGTAACTGGACTAAGGAAAGGAAAGGTACTATGTTTACCCAGGGTAACTGGACTAAGGAAAGGAAAGGTACCATGTTTACCCAGGGTAACTGGACTAAGGAAAGGACAGGTACTATATTTACCCAGGGTAACTGGACTAAGGAAAGGAAAGGTACCATGTTTACCCAGGGTAACTGGACTAAGGAAAGGAAAGGTACCATGTTTACCCAGGGTAACTGGACTAAGGAAAGGAAAGGTACTATGTTTACCCAGGGTAACTGGACTAAGGAAAGGAAAGGTACTATGTTTACCCAGGGTAACTGGACTAAGGAAAGGAAAGGTACTATGTTTACCCAGGGTAACTGGACTAAGGAAAGGAAAGGTACCATGTTTACCCAGGGTAACTGGACTAAGGAAAGGAAAGGTACTATGTTTACCCTGCAGGGTAACTGGACTAAGGAAAGGAAAGGTACTATGTTTACCCAGGGTAACTGGACTAAGGAAAGGAAAGGTACCATGTTTACCCAGGGTAACTGGACTAAGGAAAGGAAAGGTACTATGTTTACCCAGGGTAACTGGACTAAGGAAAGGAAAGGTACTATGTTTACCCAGGGTAACTGGACTAAGGAAAGGAAAGGTACCATGTTTACCCAGGGTAACTGGACTAAGGGAAGGAAAGGTACTATGTTTACCCTGCAGGGTAACTGGACTAAGGAAAGGAAAGGTACTATGTTTACCCAGGGTAACTGGACTAAGGAAAGGAAAGGTACCATGTTTACCCAGGGTAACTGGACTAAGGAAAGGAAAGGTACTATGTTTACCCAGGGTAACTGGACTAAGGAAAGGAAAGGTACTATGTTTACCCAGGGTAACTGGACTATAAGCTCAAGAACTTCTTTACAGCCAGGCCCTGCTCATAGAACATTTCATGGTAGAGGTTCAATGCCTTGTCCAAGGGCACTTCAGCGGTGGTAATTTTAACGTGCCGGTCCGGGGATACGAACTAGCGACCTGTCGCCTGGGGAGAGGTCAGCAGAAGGCCGGTCAGATTGATATCTTTGCCTAGAACTATATTTTTGCCCTCAGGTGGGGGGGGGGGATACTAGAGGCTTGATGGATGTACAGTAAACTCCAGAGATTAAAATAGCCTGCGTTTCTCGTCCCAAAACGCAGTATACATTATGGGATGTCAATGAACCAACAACCTCTGCATCCACGGGACGGCACTACTGTACTCATCCTGTACAGTAATAATAATCCACCTTGAAACAAAATTGCGGAAAACAAACAATAAAACAATAATCCACAGACGCGGTCATTTTGCATCCGACCTCATCTTACGTTATAAACAATAAAATCCACGTAGGAATCGTTGTAGAACCACTAGTTTGTAACGATGTGGGGCAGCGGTGGCCCAGCGGTTTGCGGAGCGGTCTTGATATCGGAAGGTCGCTATAGTTGGTATCCCCGGACCGGCACGTTTAAATTACCACCGCTGAAGTGCCCTTGGACAAGGCATTGAACCCCTATCATACCATGCATTGAACCCCTACCATCTATGAGCAGGGCCTGGCTGTAAACAAGCATCTCGAGCTTAGTCCACTTCCCTGCAGGGTAAACAAAGAACTTTGCTTTGCTTTGCGCCGCCATCTTGCTCAGAGACGAGCACTGACATGCGCTGAGCGGAGCGTAGCCTCCAGACCAGATCCATTTAGAGAGAGAGAGAGTGGCGACAACATACCGTTCAGTGACTCATGAATAAACAGTGAACGTTGCAACTCTCTCGTCTAAATGGCGCTGCCTCCGACAGAAGGATTTAGGGGAACATGTTGTTGTTTCTGTTCATTCACATTCACCACATGGCGTGCGTTGTGGTGAATTAACCCATTCTGACCTGAGATCAGATTCTAAAAATGTATTCTACATCCTGACAGTTTTCTGAAAAAGCTATGTTTCTATGTCAGTGGTTCTTTGATTTTTCAAAAATAGCAGACCTACAAGCTCGTAGCGCGCCACTCGGTGGCGCGCTATGAGCTTCTAGATCTGCTATTTTTCAATAGCTAAAGCATAGCGTAATGCTAACACCAAAAGGGGTTCCCGTCCAAAATGATTTAATGTGGTGAGTCAACAATGAAGTACAGCACTTAAAACAAGTGCTACAGAGACTTTATTGTTTTTCAGTTTTTAATCCAGATCATGGATTGAACAATGTCCCAAAGTCAGAGTCCCACATGTCTACAAACCATTTATTAGAGTCCCAGATGCACTTTGTGTCTACAAACCATTTATTTATGACGATGAGTCACTTTAATTGAGCTGTGCTTCAGTGCATTAATTATAAAATGCACCGTGCTTAATTTAGCTCACTGAGTGCACCACGAAGTCATTAATATTATATTTACTTCATTTACTGTTCTGCATATACTTTGCACTAACTGTTCTGTTTGCAAAAACACACACCCCTGTGTGTGTGTGTGTGTGTGTGTGTGTGTGTGTGTGTGTGTGTGTGTGTGTGTGTGTGTGTGTGTGTGTGTGTGTGTGTGTGTGTGTGTGTGTGTGTGTGTGTGTGTGTGTGTGTGTGTGTGTGTGTGCATGTGTGCGTGTGCGTGCATGCATGGTGTGTGTGTGTGTGTGTGTATAGTCGACTTAAACCCCCTGCATGAGGCCTTGTCTGCCCCCAGGGGTCCTCCAGTTTGCTCAGTAACCAACCCGACGTGGTTCCCTGTGTGTTGAATGCTCGTCATAGACAGAGTTTCACACTGTCAACCTCGTTCCTAATTTCTTCTGTTAACCCATTCTGAACGGGAACCCTGCATTTTGGTGTTAACATCATGTTATGCTTTAGCTATTGAAAAATAGCAGATCTACAAGCTCGTAGCGCGCCACCGAGTGGCGCGCTACGAGCTTGTAGGTCTGCTATTTTTTTTTTTATCGAAGAACGACTGACATTTTTTAGAATCTTATCTCAGGTCAGAATGGGTTCATCAGACCAGTTTGTGTCCCCAGTGGAAACCTCGTATGAATCTGATCTCAGGTCAGAATGGGTTAAATACATGGGTGGACTGTTTTCACCTGGACAGCTGAGCAAGATGGATTGCGATGATGAATGTTGTGATACAGAACGCATTAACCCATTTAGGCCTGACCTCAAAATTTAAAAAATGTATTTTTTAAAATGTCTTTCTTTTATGAAAAACCTCATGTTTCTATATCAGTGGTTCTCAATATTTCATGTCAAGGACCCCCAAAAATATATGAAATTGGCCTCCGACCCCCATCTGAAAATATGTTGTTCCAGGAACCCCCCCCCCCCCCCTCCCAGAAGCAAAGATTTGAGTTAAAAACGTTCGCTCTGAAAGAGTATATATTCAAAGCTTTGCACCACATGTTCATGATTTTTCAAAAATAGCAGACCTACAAGCTCGTAGCTATGAGCTTGTAGATCTGCTATTTTTCAATAGCTAAAGCATAGCATGATGCTGACACCATAATGGGTTCCCGTTCAGAATGGGTTAATGGTTTAAATTGAATCTAAATCGCTGTCTCAGCAAATTGAGTGTCCTTCAGACCGTACATGGGACATTACTGTAGTACGTTGTGGAGGAGGAGATACAGTTTGTGCCGCATTAATAATTGTGGTCATTTATCAATGTCTTTTGTTTAATGTCACGACGATGCAAAACGATGTTTGCCAGGGATAAGAGTGTTTATTGTTTCCCTCAGCAGTTACAGTAAAAAATGACAGTTTATGATTATGTGATGTGCATAATCTCCTTCTGCTGCGTTATCAAGATTCCAACTTGCTCTCGTCAGCATCTACTGTAGTGTGTGTGTGTGTGTGTGTGTGTGTGTGTGTGTGTGTGTGTGTGTGCGTGTGTGTGTGTGTGTGTGTGTGTGTGTGTGTGTGTGTGTGTGTGTGTGTGTGTGTGTGTGTGTGTGTGTGTGTGTGTGTGTGTGTGTGTGTGTGTGTGCAAACTGTACATGAGTGGTTTATAATTATCTAGGCCTACACTATCTCACTGTGACTGAATATTTACATATCTAGTACAATCTTGTCAAAACCCACATCTGGTCTTTTCCACTGAGACTCTTAAAGGGACACTTCACCCTTTTTGCAAAAAAAAAAAAATGTTAATGACGTTTAGGAGCTTTAGAACACTTTCCTGGGGGTCTTTATGTGTGTAATATGTGGTTTTAGATATTTTAGATTGTAGCAGTGAGCCCGGTGTCTCTGATGTCATGGACACTGGTCTCACTTCCTTCCTGGACTACATGTTGTCTCAGTAAGACAGCTCTCCCCCTATCCACAAGGAGGAGCAGTGCACCAAAGAATTATGGGAATTGTAGTCCAGGAAGGTATTGAGACCAGTGACACCATGACATCAGAGACAACAGGCTCACTCTTACAATCTAAAATATCTAAAACCACATATTACACACATAAAGACCCCCAGGAAAGTGATCTAAAGCTTCCAAACGTCATTAACCCCCTTGCCGCGATTGCCGAAGGTCTTCGGCAATTGAAGCCTAATTTTGATATTAACACTTGCCGCCATTGCCGTAGCCCTTCGGCAATTGCGCTTTTATAGTGCATTTGATCGATCGAGCCATAATGCTACTTACGTTAGCCGGTTAGCTAGCTGTGTTGTTAGCACAGCACTGGATTGTTCATCTTAGATCGTCGGCGCCATAAGAATCCATTCTATCCATTTATTTCAATCGCCTGTATCTCCTATTCCTTGTCCCAGATGGCATTTTTGGTCAAAACAGCGTTTCTTTGACGGCACGAGCCGACGTTGTGGAGGGCTATAGTGTACCGGCATGATCCGATCATGTAAACAAAGGTTGTCTTGGCAACGTAAAGCTGGCAGGGATAAGCCCACTTCCGGTTGAGGCAAAATGTGGCTTTTCAAAATAAGAGCTCAAATTTAAAAAAATGCTGGCGTGAATTAGGTCCTAATTTCTCAATAAATGGTGGCAGTAAATGAGTTAACATATATTTTTTTGCAAAAAGGGTGAAGTGTCCCTTTAATGATATGGAGGTAAATGGTGTTTTGTCTGACCCAAACATCATCATAGAAGGAGGCGGAGTTCCTCAAGGAAGCATTCTAGTCCCAGCCCTGCTTTCAGAGTACAGTATGTACAGTACGTGAATGATACGACAGATGCTTGTAACTGTGATTTGTTACTGTACGCTGTTGATTCTGTTCGGTTGTGTCCCATAAGGACCAAGCCATTACCTAAGTGAGGAATTGGCCCAATGTTCCTGGCTTATATTGACTAGCCCTTACCCGTTGTGAGATATTTGCCCCCCTCTTGTGGCCGTGGGGGGGTACTGCGGCCGGATGCGTTTTTAATTCACTAATAAATCTTGCATCCTTTGGTATTCTTCTCCTGATAAACTACACGGTTTGCACACATCTCACCATGCACAACGGCGACAGGTAGCCTGTCCACACATGGACCGCTACTTTGCATTCATATTCATGTCATATTGACAGTACAATACCCATTTTTGCATTTTTTAATCCACTAATAAATTCATTATAAATCATTAATGTGTCAAATTGGAAAAAGGGCTCCATTAAGACCTTCATATAATTATGGTCCATGCCTGTGTGAAAAGTGGGAGTGATTGGGCCAGCCAATGTTGAGATAAAGCGCTGTCAGGGACATTCAGACAGACAGACAGACAGACTTTCGCTGAATTTTAGTATGATGATGATGATGATGATATGATGATGATGATGATGATGATGATGATTTTAGTATGATGATGATGATGATGATGATGATGATGATGATGATGATGATGATTAGTATGATGATGATGATGATGATGATGATGATGATGATGATGATGATGATGATAACAAGTTTATCTATAATCTGGGGAAACGGAAGCAATTCTGTTTGGCTCTCTAGACAGCGAGGTATACTTAAAATATACGGAGGCTAAACTGGTGGGGGAAAAACCCCCTTGTGTTGTGCCATTTTGAATGTTGCATATTGTA
>NC_137862.1:886811-954311 GCF_963924005.1 Protomyctophum bolini | reverse complement strand
GCTCATAGAACATTTCATGGTAGAGGTTCAATGCCTTGCTCAAAGGGCACTTCAGCGGTGGTAATTTTAACGTGCCGGTCCGCGGATACGAACTATAGCGACCTTCCGATATCAAGACCGCTCCGCAAACCGTTCGGCCACCGCTGCCTCTAAGGTTTAGGTGTGTTGCCCCGTGCTCGCGGTTATGGTTAGGGTGAGGGTTTGGGGTTAGGTTTAGGTGTGCTGCCCCGTGCTCGCGGTTAGGGTGAGGGTTGGGGGTAGGTAGTCGATGGGACCGATGGTATGTCGGACCAAAGTATAGTACCCGTTTCCACACAGACCCATTTCACTGAGTCACCATCAGTGCAGCCGTGCTGACAGAGCTGTACATGAGTTGTACATATGACATACTGTATGTACATATGACAGAGCTGTACATGAGTTGTACATATGACATACTGTATGTACATATGACAGAGCTGTACATGAGTTGTACATGTGACATACTGTATGTACATATGACAGAGCTGTACATGAGTTGTACATGCCATGTTCTACTGTATGTGAAACTTGAATGAAAGTGTAAGCACTAAGCAGCTACAATTGCTGTAAGCGTCCATTAGTGTATGAGAGGCGATCATTAAACATAGTGTAGCTGTCCCAGTAATGGGTATTTTGTAATATTTTATTGTATTGCTTAACCTTTCTGAAAATGTATAATATGTGAACATTATTGTCGTATCTGGAATCAATAATTCATATGTGTGAACCAATTGTTGGACGTAGTCTGCCTGTCTGCAAGTTTGAAAGAAAACACGCATAGTAAGTACTTGGCCTGGCCAGGTGCGATAGGAAGCTTAGCATCACTCTATATGCATCACTCTGCATGCATATGTTAAACCTCTATCACACCTAAAGAACAATGATCAAGGCCTACGGTAGTACCTTGCCAAATGGCCAGTCTGGCTCAATGTGTAGTTGAAACTGTATATATCATGTCTGTCAAATACAATGTGGGGGGCTTGGTAGGCTAGCCACAAGCGTGGTTAGTCTGTGCTCCCGTGGGCTGCCAAACGGCCTACGGGGAAGCGCTCTGTCTTGGTCTGTCCTGGTCTCGGTTGCAATAAAATGACTCTACTCTATACACTTCAGTTCATCTCTCTCTGCCTGTTTTGATTCAACTGACCGTCCGGTGTTTTACAACTACAAGCCTGCAAGCCGCCGGGTGCTCTGCCGTTTCTGTCTCAAATAGATTAGAATTCTAGTTCGTGTAGAGGGATAAAAGTACACGACAGATGGAGCCTGAATATCACAATGTGCCATTGTGACGGGAACTTCCCGTTGCAGACACCGCGAACCTACTGGACCCAGGGGGTTGATTCTGTCTATTTTTGGCGAAAACGGCGTTGAGTTTTGGATTTTTTTCGGCGAACAATCCGGTCCGCGGCGGGACAAAGCAATCTTCTCTTCGACGGTGGAGTGGAGGACGGCACATATGCGGTGCACAGCGCGTCGACGGGCGTCTCTTCACATCTCGGCGGGGAGAAGCGGCAGTCACAGGCGGGTACATGGGCCTACTACAAGCAGCGACCGAGCGGCGATCGGATGCATTCATCACGGCGTGCGGCGGGAGGACAGCGCGGTGCTATTCATTACATCGACGCTCACAGACGGCGACCCGACCGGGGGACGTCGTTCATTCTTCATACGGAGCAGATCTGCAAGCTCACGTGTTGTGTTTCGATCGGCCTGTAGCTGCACAGACGTTCTTTCTTTCCAGTCATTGTGAGATATTTCATATTCATAATGTCTGGAAGGGGGGAATTAATATGTGTTGGATGGGCAAGGACAATGGACACAGAGCGGCGGTGCGCGAAAAAACATTTTCTTCATACATGCAGTTCCTCAGTTGACCGAGTGGCTTGTTCAGGTACGTCATATGAGAGGAGGGAGTATTATGTTTAAGAGAATATTTAAAATACAGTTATGTACAGTCCTGTATCTAAATGTGGGTCTAAAGTAGCCGATGGTGACATTGGTGAAAGAGTAGCATTGATACCTGTATCGCTTCATTTTGGAGCAGCGTCTGGTGTAAAAGTAGATTGACTAATTTCTTAAATGAATAATGGATATTAGACAAGGGGGGAGACGATGGGAAAAAGACACTAAAAGTTTATTAATAACGGATGGGGATATTCAACAGTCTCTATCGGTATTCAAAAAGTGTGTGTCTAATGTAAGTGTATTCAGCATATGAATGTAGGCATGTGTTGATGTGTGTTTTGTCGAAGTTTAAATTAGTTAAAAAGTTGATTCAAGAAATAGAGCCTATATTGTCTCGGAAATGAGGAAATATGTCTAGCTTTATTGAAACAATGTATGTGGCTGTGTCAGGCGAACGGGATGCTCCTCCCATACGCGTCAGTGGTAATCCGTCTTGCAATTAATAGAGCTATAGTTATTCTTTTCTCGTATGAAATTTAGTTTGCAAATAATAGTCAACTAAAAGGCAGTTAGTTGCCAAGACGTGCGAGATTTTGTTGTTAATATCGAGAAAACTTTGGCCTTTAAACGTAAGAAAAGTAACAGTAGTAGCTTAGATGGTCATTAGTCTCTGACTGCCTAAAACGGGTCTTGATTGTAATGGCGTCGCCGCGTGCTGTTATTAAGATCGAACCTTTGTAGGATATAGTTTTTAAAAATATAAATGAATTATCAAGCTGTCTGTAAAAGGGTGTTTAAGACAAAGATTTGTGTTGTGTTTTAATGTCAGTTAATCATTTTCCATTTTTGCATTGTTTGAAGATTACCTATTTGTCAGAAAAGTGGTTTATCTTAAATGTAAAAGTGCAATGTCAATAATCATGGATGAAAGGGGGGCTGGAATTATTTTTGGGAACTTTTAATAAGTGTCACTGTCTGTCGTTGTTTCTTTTCTATGTTCAGTATTATGTCATATGATGGGGTCAAGGGGGGTGTAAGGGAATTATTGGTCCCACATTTTGTATTCAGCAGACGGTGAGTCTGCTGAAAGGGGGGAAATGTCGTATCTGGAATCAATAATTCATATGTGTGAACCAATTGTTGGACGTAGTCTGCCTGTCTGCAAGTTTGAAAGAAAACACGCATAGTAAGTACTTGGCCTGGCCAGGTGCGATAGGAAGCTTAGCATCACTCTATATGCATCACTCTGCATGCATATGTTAAACCTCTATCACACCTAAAGAACAATGATCAAGGCCTACGGTAGTACCTTGCCAAATGGCCAGTCTGGCTCAATGTGTAGTTGAAACTGTATATATCATGTCTGTCAAATACAATGTGGGGGGCTTGGTAGGCTAGCCACAAGCGTGGTTAGTCTGTGCTCCCGTGGGCTGCCAAACGGCCTACGGGGAAGCGCTCTGTCTTGGTCTGTCCTGGTCTCGGTTGCAATAAAATGACTCTACTCTATACACTTCAGTTCATCTCTCTCTGCCTGTTTTGATTCAACTGACCGTCCGGTGTTTTACAACTACAAGCCTGCAAGCCGCCGGGTGCTCTGCCGTTTCTGTCTCAAATAGATTAGAATTCTAGTTCGTGTAGAGGGATAAAAGTACACGACATTATATGTATGTTTATTTGGGTATTGTATTGGTATGCTGTGTGTGTGTGTGGTGCCTGGTCCTTTATTGCTGTTCATTATGACCTAGAAGGGCATGCAGGAGCAGAGCCCTGTGATTAGAGTGAGGCAGCATTGATTCATTGCACCTGTGTGAGCTGAACTCAGTCACAACTAGTAGTTTCAGTGGTGTAAGGAGCTCTTCCCACGTCTAAAAAGAGTGTCCTTAAATAAAGAATATAAGAGAAGATAAACGTAGCTCTCCTAAAATAATCTGCAGAAGACGCACACGGTATGTTACATGTTGTTGTCGTTTAATTGTTTGCGTACATTTCATTGTGTTTGTTTATAATACGGACATTTCATGATTCATGGACACTTTAAAAGGACATCATGAATGATTGACTGACAACAAGGACATTCATATTTCCTGTTTCATCGTGTTTAAAAGGATATTGTTATGTTTTGTGTTGCAGTTTTTCACGTTGTCTTTGGGGGAAATAAATAACCTTGAGATATCAGTTGGAGCGTTTGTTATTCTGCTGGATATAGAGCGGTTACACATTCCATTGACTAAATATTTATAAAACCCACAAACAGAATTTACTTCTTTCTCTTTCAAAATGCTTTCAATATACACTATAGCTAAGCGCTGTGTGCTTTATACACATCGGCTATTTTTACTACTTTTGTGCAACACTTTTGGATGACAAAGTAAGGCTTCAATTTAAGTTAAATCATTAAAAAAAAGTTGAATAATATGGAAATACACAGTTTCTCCCTGACAGCAACGCTGTGTGAACGATGGTGGTTCGAAGCGATCTGTTCTGTTACGGTTGTTTATTTCATGTTTTGGGTTTTATTTTGAAAATAAGCTAATTCATTGTTTCCTATGGCAAGTAGTGTCTCTTTAAGACATACAGGAAGTAGGCTTCAGTTTTGTAAGGGGACACTCATCATGTGACCTTTCAGGAAGTGATTTTCATTGCAAACTTTTCATGACACATGGCAGACCAGAGCTTCTGTATATTGTATCTGCAAACATCTGCTCTAATGTTCTCCCAGTCGTAGCATTGTTGGTATGTATTGTAACCTTTTCACCTGATGAATCTTTGCAGTTCATTATTTTCTGTATGGAAAGTACGTTTTGTCAAGTTTGACATGAGAACGCTATCCGTCTCGGGGCGCCCGTGGCACAGTGTGCCCGCCTGCCTGCTGGGGGTCCTGCGAGAGTGCCATTTCAAGGCCAAACTGTCAAAAGCCGTGCTGGGTGGAGAATGTGTGTGGTTTAGGCGTCTGTCTGTCTGGGTGGAGAATGTGTGTGGTTGGGCGTCTGTCTGTCTGTCTGTGTTTGTGTGTGATCTTGTTCTTCGTTCCCTGTGACCAATCAGTGGTTCTCAAACTTTTTTAATTTCAAGGATCCGTCCAATTTCAAAGATTATACGGGTCCATTTAAAAGGACCCGTATAATCTTTGAAATTGGATGGATTGGTTCCATTTGTGCATCCTGTCTGTCAGAGATACATCCTGTCTGTCAGAGATACATCCTGTCTGTCAGAGATACATCCTGTCTGTCAGAGATACATCCTGTCTGTCAGAGATACATCCTGTCTGTCAGAGATACATCCTGTCTGTCAGAGATACATCCTGTCTGTCAGAGATACATCCTGTCTGTCAGAGATACATCCTGTCTGTCAGAGATACATCCCTGTCAGAGATACATCCTGTCTGTCAGAGATACATCCTGTCTGTCAGAGATACATCCTGTCTGTCAGAGATACATCCTGTCTGTCAGAGATACATCCTGTCTGTCAGAGATACATCCTGCCTGCATCTGGTCTGTCGGAAGCAGAAACCATGAACCTGATATCTGATATCTCCATAATAATTTGGAGTCTTGTTAGGTTGTTTACATTAGAGTTGTAGTCCTGTTAGGTTGTGTTTACATTAGAGTTGTAGTCTTGTTAGGTTGTGTTTGCATTAGAGTTGTAGTCCTGTTAGGTTGTGTTTGCATTAGAGTTGTAGTCCTGTTAGGTTGTGTTTACATTAGATGTTACTGCAGCCATGTCAAAGGTTTTCATGTTTCGGTATGTGTCCTTTTGGGGGCGCTCTCAGTGTGTTCTATGTGTTGAGGGTTCTCAATTATGTGTCTTGGTTGCATCTGTGTTCTGATAATTAAGCTTGTTGGTTACACCTGTTTGTGAGTGAGAGAGTGCAGAAGTCTCATTACACTGAAGGAGAGTGCACTGTGCAGATCACTGAGAGAGAGAGAGAGCTCTGTGCAGATCACTGAGAGAGAGAGAGAGAGCTCTGTGCAGATCACTGAGAGAGAGAGCTCTGTGCAGATCACTGAGAGAGAGAGAGAGAGCTCTGTGCAGATCACTGAGAGAGAGAGAGCTCTGTGCAGATCACTGAGAGAGAGAGAGAGCTCTGTGCAGATCACTGAGAGAGAGAGAGAGCTCTGTGCAGATCACTGAGAGAGAGAGAGAGCTCTGTGCAGATCACTGAGAGAGAGAGAGAGCTCTGTGCAGATCACTGAGAGAGAGAGAGAGCTCTGTGCAGATCACTGAGAGAGAGAGAGAGCTCTGTGCAGATCACTGAGAGAGAGAGAGAGAGAGCTCTGTGCAGATCACTGAGAGAGAGAGAGAGCTCTGTGCAGATCACTGAGAGAGAGAGAGAGCTCTGTGCAGATCACTGAGAGAGAGAGAGAGAGAGAGAGCTCTGTGCAGATAACTGAGAGAGAGAGAGAGAGAGAGAGAGCTCTGTGCAGATAACTGAGAGAGAGAGAGAGCTCTGTGCAGATCACTGAGAGAGAGAGCTCTGTGCAGATCACTGAGAGAGAGAGCTCTGTGCAGATAACTGAGAGAGAGCTCGAGCTCTGTGCAGATCACTGAGAGAGAGAGAGAGAGCTCTGTGCAGATCACTGAGAGAGAGAGAGAGAGCTCTGTGCAGATCACTGAGAGAGAGAGCTCTGTGCAGATCACTGAGAGAGAGAGCTCTGTGCAGATCACTGAGAGAGAGAGAGAGAGAGAGAGAGAGAGCTCTGTGCAGATCACTGAGAGAGAGAGAGAGAGCTCTGTGCAGAAGGAAGAAAGCAAAGTAAACCAGAAGAAGTAAAGTGAACGAAGTAAAGTGAAAAGAGGGTTTTTCAAGAAAGACCAAGTCTTGAAAGATCCAAGTCGACCCCCCCCCCCCCCATTCATGTGCAAGCAGGCAAAGTGGTCAGTATTGTATTTGTTTGTGAAGGTTTATGTATTATTGTGAATGTAACAATATGTCCCAAGTTAATGTTTTGTGTGTTTTGTTTTGTATATCAGCTCTACGGTGTTTACAGCATGGTGTTTTAAGAACATGGTGTTGAATAAACATTAGAGTTGTATTCTTGTTAGGTTGTGTTTACATTAGCTAATTATGTGACTGTCCAAATGCCTCCCTGGTGCAGTGTACCAGTGGTGGCTCTTGAATTAAGAGATTGTACATTTTCACACTTGCAGTATGTATGGTTTCATTCAAATGCAACCAAATGTTACAGCTTATAATAAAAGCTTTGGGATTTGCGGTGCCTCTGTGCTATGCACAGTCATCATTGCTTCTAGAGAGAGAGAGAGAAGGGAGAGCGATAGTGTTATGTGGACAGGGGCCCCCGGTGACCAGCCTGCGTGGGGCCCTACTTGACTGTCTCATTACGCCTCTGCTGACAACAGCTGTTTGCTCTAGTCTTCAAGTGAATCTGGAATGTTTCTCAGACTGACAATAAATAGTTAGTGGAGATGACAGAATAAAGTAGCAATATTCCATCGTTTATTCTGATTTCAACTCAATGGTGGTGAGGAGGACCAATTATATGAAGATAGGTGAAACTCGCTCGTCCCCTGGGCTGCGGAATAATTTCTCTATATTAATATCTGGTCATCTTAGAATAATCTCATATAACTAGATCTCTGCGATTTTGTCAGGGATTGACACATTATTGTCATTGCATCATTTATAATAGCCAGTCACTCATATTTTGACACCACAGTCTGTTTCTGGAGAAGGTTTCACTGATTCCACGGCAGTAACATTAGCGTCTGTTGATTCTTCTTATCCATATCATCTGTTAGCTTATCAATGCTGTGAGGTACAGTAGTTCTGGTCCATAGCCTTACTGCTGTAAGGTAGTTCTGGTCCATAGCCTTACTGCTGTAAGGTACAGTAGTTCTGGTCCATAGCCTTACTGCTGTAAGGTAGTTCTGGTCCATAGCCTTACTGCTGTGAGGTAGCTCTGGTCCATAGCCTTACTGCATGCTTCTATGATTCTGCCCTGCATTAATTTAAGGCTCTGCTATACTTTAGCTTTTCAATCTCACATGGAACTCAGACCAGCCTCTCGTCTTTAGTGGAAATCTCAAGAACGTTTTGACCTGAAGACGAGTGCATGATTGAATGTGTGTGTTCATTGTCATACATTATGTATCGGGCTATTGGTGAGAATGGCACAATCAATGTTCCACACACGACGCTGGAGCAATGGCCTCACAGCAGGCTTTCCATAGCACGCGTATGCCTGGAATTAATGTGTTTCATACATCGGGTTTGGGAAGATCCAATCGATATCAACGACACCGCCTACAGAAGGCACGCGGATAACGCAAGCCACGCATACTGTTCGCAGGCTTTACAATAGGATTGGATTAATGTATGTGTGTGTGTAGAATTTGATCTATGTGTGTGTGTATAGACTTTGATCTGTGTGTGTGTGTGTGTGTGTGTGTGTGTGTGTGTGTGTGCGTGTGCAGTGTCTTGTGTGCGTCACACGCATATTGTCTGCTGTGTGCCGCGGTATAAGGGGACAAACACAAACATTTGTGGAGATTTTTATGGTAAACAAATTAGACTGTATATACTGTATTTCTGGTGTCCTGTGATGTACGTAAAAAGGGGCACAAGATGTGATGATGTTGAACTCGTATGCATTCCAGGAAATGCTGCATGGCTAACGATCTCTGAGATTGTATAATAACAAACATTCTGGGAGATTTATTTGCAATGCAAATCTTGCAAACTTTCAAAAGCCTCAGATGTGTTTGGAGAGACTCTAGTTCCCATCTGGCTCCCAACAAACTCCCCGTTGCAATTAACTGTTGCAGAAACTCCACCTTAGCACCTGTCCTAGCCTAAACGACCTCGCAGGCTTTATATGCATTTGATGGATTTCCTCGTGTTGTTCTGGGCTTACTGTAAATCGCTTCACTATGGATTAACCCATTCTGAACGGGAACCCATTTTGGTGTTGGCATCATGTCGTGCTTTAGCTATTGAAAAATAGCAGATCTACAAGCTCGCAGCGCGCCACTCGGTGGCGCGCTGCGAGCTTGTAGGTCTGCTGTTTTTGAAAAATCGAAGAACGACTGACATTTTTTAGAATCTGATCTCAGGTCAGAATGGTTAATCTGACCAGTGCGTGTCCAGTGGAAACCTCGTATGAATCTGATCTCAGGTCAGAATGGGTTTGAGAACATCTGCTAAATGCCTAAATTGTGAATTGTAAATCTTCTATTCAAACAGCAATACTTAATACGATGCAGCGGTGTCTGCAAAACACTGATAGACACTGCCTGTTTCTTACTGTTGCATTTATTTTTGGCATTGCTTGTTTTCTTTCAGCTGCTACTTGCAAACAGGTTTGTACCCTCTGTGTACAAGAGGTCTTTTTATTCCAACTTGTCAGCACTTAAGCCATTCTGACCTGAGATCAGATTCTAAAAATGTTCTTCTACATCCTGACAGTTTTCTGAAAAAGCTACGTTTCTATGTCAGCCGTTCTTCGTTCGATTTTTCAAAATAGCAGACCTACAAGCTCGAGTGGCGCGCTACGAGCTTGTAGATCTGCTTTTTTTCAATAGCTAAAGCATAACATAATGCTAACACCAAAAAGGTGTTGCTGCCCAAAATGGGTTAAGACAAACACACAGCAGAAACTTTGTGATGGTCACATCAGAAACTGTCACAGTCAGCCTTATCTCTGCTCTGATACACACAAAGAAACACACACTCTCTCGCACACGCATGCACGAACCCGCTCGTGCACGGCCACATGCACGGCACATGCACGCACGGCACGCACACACAAATACGCTTATACAGAATGTTTCCCCCTTGTGGGATTAAACCCATTCTGACCTGGCACCCATTTTGGTGTTAGCATCATGTTATGCTTTAGCTATTGAAAAATAGCAGATCTACAAGCTCATATCGCGCCACCGAGTGGCGCGATACGAGCTTGTAGGTCTGCTATTTTTGAAAAATCGAAGAACGACTGACATTTTTCTAGAATCTGATCTCAGGTCAGAATGGGTTTGATCAGACCAGTGTGTGTCCAGCGGAAACCTCGTACGAATCTGATCTCAGGTCAGAATGGGTTAAGAGGCTCTTACCACACTGACACCCACGAGATAAACCTAATCTTTATCGCTCTGTTAACGCCAGCACTGTATTCCTGTTTGATAGCATCTACAACAACGTCAACAGAACATTATTACTGCTGTAAATTCCACTCCTATATACAGTACTCCCAGCATATACAGTAGGAACTCAATCTCTCTCACTTCCACATCAAGTGGAAAACCCACCTTGCTGCTTTGGGCGTCTGTCACTAGCCTGGCTAATAAAATAAGCCAGACTCAAATCACACTGTGGTCGTGTGGTATTTGAGTCTGGAGATGCTGTCGTGTGGTATTTGAGTCTGGAGATGCTGTGTGTGGTATTTGAGTCTGGAGATGCTGTCGTGTGGTATTTGAGTCTGGAGATGCTGTGTGTGGTATTTGAGTCTGGAGATGCTGTGTGTGGTATTTGAGTCTGGAGATGCTGTGTGTGGTATTTGAGTCTGGAGATGCTGTGTGTGGTATTTGAGTCTGGAGATGCTGTCGTGTGGTATTTGAGTCTGGAGATGCTGTGTGTGGTATTTGAGTCTGGAGATGCTGTCGTGTGGTATTTGAGTCTGGAGATGCTGTGTGTGGTATTTGAGCCTGGAGATGCTGTGTGTGGATCTTTGTTTCCCGGGGGGTGGGGGGGGGGTTCAAACATTTTCTCTTTGACGCAATTGGTCAGAGCTACTGTCAGTCAGTCAAAGGTCTCAAGCATCGAACGTCACTGTACCAATTAAAGCCCGCCCATATTGCATATACCGTGTTCCGATTGGTCACACCAGTTCTCTGGTGTAATGGGAAATGGGCGTATACAATTGAGCCTCTCCCTTAGAGTATATGTGACCGGGGACAGTGGTTTAATTAATATGCAAGGGGGCCATGGTCATTTTTCAGTTCTTTACACTTAATGACACTAAAACAACTTTCTGATGGAATAGAAACATTCTTTAACATTCTAACTGTGTTAATGTGGCTAAAAACGACAACCAGCCTGGCCCCAAACACATGAACGCGCTGGTCCGTTGACTATCATTGTGCATGTTCACGACGGCAGCACGCTCGTGCGCGTTCAATGGCAGCGCGTTCATGTGTTTGGGCCCAATCCATCCCAGAATGCACTCTGTTCCTACCAGGAAGGAGGAGTGAAATCGCCTCATGCGCTTTTGAGCAACTTAATGCAAGTGGATGGAAGGAGAACTCGGATGCCGTCTCTATTCATATATACTCTAGTCTAAGGCCTCTCCAGACCGTAATCCGCCGGCAGACGGGCGGCGTAAACATCTTTAAATAAACACCGTGTCTGGGCCGTTAAGAGGAACAGCAGGCCGAGCCAGAACCCGGAAGGGTTTTCTCCATTTGGTCACATGGTAGCAGGGCGATCATTATGCGTGGGGAGGAATTAATTGGCGTGACTCTCTCTCTCTCTCTCTCTCTCTCTCTCTCTCTCTCTCTCTCTCTCTCTCTCTCTCTCTCTCTCTCTCTCTCTCTCTCTCTCTCTCTCTCTCTCTCTCTCTCTCTCTCTCTCTCTTCCCCCCCCCCCCCCCCACATCCTTTCTTCCAGTCTTTAATAATGGCCTTTTCGTGGAAATATATATATTTATTTTTCTTTCAGATACTTCCAGATGCACAAAGACCCTTAACAGTGCCGGCTGTAAAGACCCTTAACCCATTCTGAACGGGAACCCTTTTTGGTGTTAGCATCATGTTATGCTTTAGCTATTGAAAAACAGCAGATCTACAAGCTCATAGCGCGCCACCGAGTGGCGCGCTACGAGCTTGTAGGTCTGCTATTTTTGAAAAATCGAAGAACGACTGACATTTTTAGAATCTGATCTCAGGTCAGAATGGGTTAATCAGACCAGTGTGTGTCCAGTGGAAACCTTGTATGAATCTGATCTCAGGTCAGAATGGGTTAACAGTGCTGGCTG
This sequence comes from Protomyctophum bolini, assembly GCF_963924005.1. Lineage (NCBI taxonomy): Eukaryota > Metazoa > Chordata > Actinopteri > Myctophiformes > Myctophidae > Protomyctophum > Protomyctophum bolini. The sequence continues at coordinate 942,399 of NC_137862.1, read as the reverse complement.
TAGTCCTCCTTGGGGCTGTGTCCATCTTTGCCAAGTCCAATTTCCATCAACCAAAAAGTCCCCAGAGAAAATTCTGCATATCTGTATTTATTCGCCTTCTTCTTCTTTTGTATTGTTTTCTGTCGTGTTTTATTCTTTTAAATTATTTCTCCCCAGCAGCCATCTCTGTGTCTGCTGGTCTGTGTCAAAACAATACTCTCTATTGCCCTGAATATATGAGCACTGGTGAATAATGCAGACCCAAGGCAAGAGATGGAGAATAATTATTATGAGACATATTGTTGTGGTTGTTGGGCTTTGGAGCAGAGAGACAGACAACACATCATACACAGGTTATCAAACATGGATGCCAACCGCCCCCAATAGCATATGATTGATTGATTGTTTATTTATTTTCGTGTCATGCACATCTTGTGGCCTAACCCTCATGGGTTTATAAGACATCATTTCACATTTGCAATTTACTGCATGTTTTACAATACATAATTTATGCATTTTACAGCATGTTTACATTACACAATTCATTATATTACACCTCAGATGTATACAAGAGTACTTTGTCTTCTTTCCCAGCTTGACAAATAAAATCTGCTACAACAAAAGTCCCTTTGGCAAAACATATCTCCATTTTTACATAGTCATTTAAATCTAGGAAATCCCACATATAGAAGACATCTTATTAACCAAAATATCCCTTAAGTCATCGTATTTCAGCAGTAAAACAAAAAGTGAACTTCGTTTTCAATTTCATCTAGATCACAGAACAGACAATATCTCCAAGCATACTGGCTATCAATAAACATGAGATGTTTTGTCATCTCCATCATTTCTCCTCTTTTCAAAAGCTTCATTAAAGTTGCAAAAGGTTCGTAAAGAAAACGGCTTCAAACACTATCTGTGGAAATCAAATGTGACCTCCGCATACCGGTGCTGTCACCCCTACGTTGCACACACACACACGCATGCCCACGCACACACCACAGGTAATTGTGCATGCAGGCACACATTCACCTTGTCACAAAGACTTTATGTTTGAGAACATTAAAGGTGCATTAATATTAATAATGTGCATCTGTTAGTTGGCTGGCGTTATAAGGATTTAATGACTTCACAATTCATTAGCTCGTTAATGAGGGTGATTCGTTGCACACAAACAGTCAAACACGCACCATGGGAAGTAAATTATTCACGTATTTTCCCCCGGTAGGATGTAGAGCACAAAGAGCACGTTAGGTTAACCTCGCCGTAGGCTTTCCACCACCTCGGAGGAAAGCCTGGTCTCTGTTTCAAAAGTCCGTATGATCCTGTCGGAGTGGATGATATCGTTACGTCATGTTGTAGTATTGTTTTGTAGTCATCAGATGATATCGTTACGTCATGTTGTAGTATTGTTTTGTAGTCATCAGGATGATATCGTTACGTCATGTTGTAGTATTGTTTTGTAGTCATCAGGATGATATCGTTACGTCATGTTGTAGTATTGTTTTGTAGTCATCAGGATGATATCGTTACGTCATGTTGTAGTATTGTTTTGTAGTCATCAGGATGATATCGTTACGTCATGTTGTAGTATTGTTTTGTAGTCATCAGGATGATATCGTTACGTCATGTTGTAGTATTGTTTTGTAGTCATCAGGATGATATCGTTACGTCATGTTGTAGTATTGTTTTGTAGTCATCAGGATGATATTGTTACGTCATGTTGTAGTATTGTTTTGTAGTCATCAGGATGATATCGTTACGTCATGTTGTAGTATTGTTTGTAGTCATCAGGATGATATCGTTACGTCATGTTGTAGTATTGTTTTGTAGTCATCAGGATGATATCGTTACGTCATGTTGTAGTATTGTTTTTGTAGTCATCAGATGATATCGTTACGTCATGTTGTAGTATTGTTTTGTAGTCATCAGGATGATATCGTTAAGTCATGTTGTAGTATTGTTTTGTAGTCATCAGGATGATATCGTTACGTCATGTTGTAGTATTGTTTTGTAGTCATCAGGATGATATCGTTACGTCATGTTGTAGTATTGTTTTATAGTCATCAGGATGATATTGTTACGTCATGTTGTAGTATTGTTTTGTAGTCATCAGGATGATATCGTTACGTCATGTTGTAGTATTGTTTTGTAGTCGACAGGATGATATCGTTACGTCATGTTGTAGTATTGTTTTGTAGTCATCAGGATGATATCGTTACGTCATGTTGTAGTATTGTTTTGTAGTCATCAGGATGATATCGTTACGTCATGTTGTAGTATTGTTTTGTAGTCATCAGGATGATATCGTTACGTCATGTTGTAGTATTGTTTTGTAGTCATCAGGATGATATCGTTACGTCATGTTGTAGTATTGTTTTGTAGTCATCAGGATGATATCGTTACGTCATGTTGTAGTATTGTTTTGTAGTCATCAGGATGATATCGTTACGTCATGTTGTAGTATTGTTTGTAGTCATCAGGATGATATCGTTTAGTCATGTTGTAGTATTGTTTTGTAGTCATCAGGATGATATCGTTACGTCATGTTGTAGTATTGTTTTGTAGTCATCAGGATGATATCGTTACGTCATGTTGTAGTATTGTTTTGTAGTCATCAGGATGATATCGTTACGTCATGTTGTAGTATTGTTTTGTAGTCATCAGGATGATATCGTTACGTCATGTTGTAGTATTGTTTTGTAGTCGACAGGATGATATCGTTACGTCATGTTGTAGTATTGTTTTGTAGTCATCAGGATGATATCGTTACGTCATGTTGTAGTATTGTTTTGTAGTCATCAGGATGATATCGTTACGTCATGTTGTAGTATTGTTTGTAGTCGACAGGATGATATCGTTACGTCATGTTGTAGTATTGTTTTGTAGTCATCAGGGATGATATCGTTACGTCATGTTGTAGTATTGTTTTGTAGTCATCAGGATGATATCGTTACGTCATGTTGTAGTATTGTTTTGTAGTCGACAGGATGATATCGTTACGTCATGTTGTAGTATTGTTTAGTAGTCTCAGGATGATATCGTACGTCATGTTGTAGTATTGTTTTGTAGTCATCAGGATGATATCGTTACGTCATGTTGTAGTATTGTTTTGTAGTCGACAGGATGATATTGTTACGTCATGTTGTAGTATTGTTTTGTAGTCATCAGGATGATATCGTTACGTCATGTTGTAGTATTGTTTTTGTAGTCATCAGGATGATATCGTTACGTCATGTTGTAGTATTGTTTTGTAGTCATCAGGATGATATCGTTACGTCATGTTGTAGTATTGTTTTGTAGTCATCAGGATGATATCGTTACGTCATGTTGTAGTATTGTTTTGTAGTCATCAGGATGATATCGTTACGTCATGTTGTAGTATTGTTTTGTAGTCATCAGGATGATATCGTTACGTCATGTTGTAGTATTGTTTTGTAGTCATCAGGATGATATCGTTAAGTCATGTTGTAGTATTGTTTTGTAGTCATCAGGATGATATCGTTAAGTCATGTTGTAGTATTGTTTTATAGTCATCAGGATGATATCGTTACGTCATGTTGTAGTATTGTTTTGTAGTCATCAGGATGATATCGTTACGTCATGTTGTAGTATTGTTTTGTAGTCATCAGGATGATATCGTTAAGTCATGTTGTAGTATTGTTTTATAGTCATCAGGATGATATTGTTACGTCATGTTGTAGTATTGTTTTGTAGTCATCAGGATGATATCGTTACGTCATGTTGTAGTATTGTTTTATAGTCATCAGGATGATATTGTTACGTCATGTTGTAGTATTGTTTTGTAGTCATCAGGATGATATCGTTACGTCATGTTGTAGTATTGTTTTGTAGTCATCAGGATGATATCGTTACGTCATGTTGTAGTATTGTTTTGTAGTCATCAGGATGATATCGTTACGTCATGTTGTAGTATTGTTTTGTAGTCATCAGGATGATATCGTTACGTCATGTTGTAGTATTGTTTTGTAGTCATCAGGATGATATCGTTACGTCATGTTGTAGTATTGTTTTATAGTCATCAGGATGATATCGTTACGTCATGTTGTAGTATTGTTTTGTAGTCATCAGGATGATATTGTTACGTCATGTTGTAGTATTGTTTTGTAGTCATCAGGATGATATCGTTACGTCATGTTGTAGTATTGTTTTGTAGTCATCAGGATGATATCGTTACGTCATGTTGTAGTATTGTTTGTAGTCATTCAGGATGATATCGTTACGTCATGTTGTAGTATTGTTTTGTAGTCGACAGGATGATATCGTTACGTCATGTTGTAGTATTGTTTTGTAGTCATCAGGATGATATCGTTACGTCATGTTGTAGTATTGTTTTATAGTCATCAGGATGATATTGTTACGTCATGTTGTAGTATTGTTTTGTAGTCATCAGGATGATATCGTTACGTCATGTTGTAGTATTGTTTTGTAGTCATCAGGATGATATCGTTACGTCATGTTGTAGTATTGTTTTGTAGTCATCAGGATGATATCGTTACGTCATGTTGTAGTATTGTTTTGTAGTCATCAGGATGATATCGTTACGTCATGTTGTAGTATTGTTTGTAGTCATCAGGATGATATCGTTACGTCATGTTGTAGTATTGTTTTGTAGTCGACAGGATGATATCGTTACGTCATGTTGTAGTATTGTTTTGTAGTCATCAGGATGATATCGTTACGTCATGTTGTAGTATTGTTTTGTAGTCATCAGGATGATATCGTTACGTCATGTTGTAGTATTGTTTTGTAGTCGACAGGATGATATCGTTACGTCATGTTGTAGTATTGTTTTGTAGTCATCAGGATGATATCGTTACGTCATGTTGTAGTATTGTTTTTGTAGTCATCAGGATGATATCGTTACGTCATGTTGTAGTATTGTTTTGTAGTCGACAGGATGATATCGTTACGTCATGTTGTAGTATTGTTTTGTAGTCGACAGGATGATATCGTTACGTCATGTTGTAGTATTGTTTTGTAGTCATCAGGATGATATCGTTACGTCATGTTGTAGTATTGTTTTGTAGTCATCAGGATGATATCGTTACGTCATGTTGTAGTATTGTTTTGTAGTCGACAGGATGATATTGTTACGTCATGTTGTAGTATTGTTTTGTAGTCATCAGGATGATATCGTTACGTCATGTTGTAGTATTGTTTTGTAGTCATCAGGATGATATCGTTACGTCATGTTGTAGTATTGTTTTGTAGTCATCAGGATGATATCGTTACGTCATGTTGTAGTATTGTTTTGTAGTCGACAGGATGATATCGTTACGTCATGTTGTAGTATTGTTTTGTAGTCATCAGGATGATATCGTTACGTCATGTTGTAGTATTGTTTTGTAGTCATCAGGATGATATCGTTAAGTCATGTTGTAGTATTGTTTTATAGTCATCAGGATGATATCGTTACGTCATGTTGTAGTATTGTTTTGTAGTCATCAGGATGATATCGTTACGTCATGTTGTAGTATTGTTTTGTAGTCATCAGGATGATATCGTTAAGTCATGTTGTAGTATTGTTTTATAGTCATCAGGATGATATCGTTACGTCATGTTGTAGTATTGTTTTGTAGTCATCAGGATGATATCGTTACGTCATGTTGTAGTATTGTTTTGTAGTCATCAGGATGATATCGTTACGTCATGTTGTAGTATTGTTTTGTAGTCATCAGGATGATATCGTTACGTCATGTTGTAGTATTGTTTTGTAGTCATCAGGATGATATCGTTACGTCATGTTGTAGTATTGTTTTGTAGTCATCAGGATGATATCGTTACGTCATGTTGTAGTATTGTTTTGTAGTCGACAGGATGATATCGTTACGTCATGTTGTAGTATTGTTTTGTAGTCATCAGGATGATATCGTTACGTCATGTTGTAGTATTGTTTTGTAGTCATCAGGATGATATCGTTACGTCATGTTGTAGTATTGTTTTGTAGTCGACAGGATGATATCGTTACGTCATGTTGTAGTATTGTTTTGTAGTCATCAGGATGATATCGTTACGTCATGTTGTAGTATTGTTTTGTAGTCATCAGGATGATATCGTTACGTCATGTTGTAGTATTGTTTTGTAGTCGACAGGATGATATCGTTACGTCATGTTGTAGTATTGTTTTGTAGTCATCAGGATGATATCGTTACGTCATGTTGTAGTATTGTTTTGTAGTCATCAGGATGATATCGTTACGTCATGTTGTAGTATTGTTTTGTAGTCGACAGGATGATATTGTTACGTCATGTTGTAGTATTGTTTTGTAGTCATCAGGATGATATCGTTACGTCATGTTGTAGTATTGTTTTGTAGTCATCAGGATGATATCGTTACGTCATGTTGTAGTATTGTTTTGTAGTCATCAGGATGATATCGTTACGTCATGTTGTAGTATTGTTTTGTAGTCATCAGGATGATATCGTTACGTCATGTTGTAGTATTGTTTTGTAGTCATCAGGATGATATTGTTACGTCATGTTGTAGTATTGTTTTGTAGTCATCAGGATGATATCGTTACGTCATGTTGTAGTATTGTTTTGTAGTCATCAGGATGATATCGTTAAGTCATGTTGTAGTATTGTTTTATAGTCATCAGGATGATATCGTTACGTCATGTTGTAGTATTGTTTTGTAGTCATCAGGATGATATCGTTACGTCATGTTGTAGTATTGTTTTGTAGTCATCAGGATGATATCGTTAAGTCATGTTGTAGTATTGTTTTATAGTCATCAGGATGATATCGTTACGTCATGTTGTAGTATTGTTTTGTAGTCATCAGGATGATATCGTTACGTCATGTTGTAGTATTGTTTTATAGTCATCAGGATGATATTGTTACGTCATGTTGTAGTATTGTTTTGTAGTCATCAGGATGATATCGTTACGTCATGTTGTAGTATTGTTTTGTAGTCGACAGGATGATATCGTTACGTCATGTTGTAGTATTGTTTTGTAGTCATCAGGATGATATCGTTACGTCATGTTGTAGTATTGTTTTGTAGTCATCAGGATGATATCGTTACGTCATGTTGTAGTATTGTTTTGTAGTCGACAGGATGATATCGTTACGTCATGTTGTAGTATTGTTTTGTAGTCATCAGGATGATATCGTTACGTCATGTTGTAGTATTGTTTTGTAGTCATCAGGATGATATCGTTACGTCATGTTGTAGTATTGTTTTGTAGTCGACAGGATGATATCGTTACGTCATGTTGTAGTATTGTTTTGTAGTCATCAGGATGATATCGTTACGTCATGTTGTAGTATTGTTTTGTAGTCATCAGGATGATATCGTTACGTCATGTTGTAGTATTGTTTTGTAGTCGACAGGATGATATTGTTACGTCATGTTGTAGTATTGTTTTGTAGTCATCAGGATGATATCGTTACGTCATGTTGTAGTATTGTTTTGTAGTCATCAGGATGATATCGTTACGTCATGTTGTAGTATTGTTTTGTAGTCATCAGGATGATATCGTTACGTCATGTTGTAGTATTGTTTTGTAGTCATCAGGATGATATCGTTACGTCATGTTGTAGTATTGTTTTGTAGTCATCAGGATGATATTGTTACGTCATGTTGTAGTATTGTTTTGTAGTCATCAGGATGATATCGTTACGTCATGTTGTAGTATTGTTTTGTAGTCATCAGGATGATATCGTTAAGTCATGTTGTAGTATTGTTTTATAGTCATCAGGATGATATCGTTACGTCATGTTGTAGTATTGTTTTGTAGTCATCAGGATGATATCGTTACGTCATGTTGTAGTATTGTTTTGTAGTCATCAGGATGATATCGTTAAGTCATGTTGTAGTATTGTTTTATAGTCATCAGGATGATATCGTTACGTCATGTTGTAGTATTGTTTTGTAGTCATCAGGATGATATCGTTACGTCATGTTGTAGTATTGTTTTATAGTCATCAGGATGATATTGTTACGTCATGTTGTAGTATTGTTTTGTAGTCATCAGGATGATATCGTTACGTCATGTTGTAGTATTGTTTTGTAGTCATCAGGATGATATCGTTACGTCATGTTGTAGTATTGTTTTGTAGTCATCAGGATGATATCGTTACGTCATGTTGTAGTATTGTTTTGTAGTCATCAGGATGATATCGTTACGTCATGTTGTAGTATTGTTTTGTAGTCATCAGGATGATATCGTTACGTCATGTTGTAGTATTGTTTTATAGTCATCAGGATGATATCGTTACGTCATGTTGTAGTATTGTTTTGTAGTCATCAGGATGATATCGTTACGTCATGTTGTAGTATTGTTTTGTAGTCATCAGGATGATATCGTTACGTCATGTTGTAGTATTGTTTTGTAGTCATCAGGATGATATCGTTACGTCATGTTGTAGTATTGTTTTGTAGTCATCAGGATGATATCGTTACGTCATGTTGTAGTATTGTTTTGTAGTCGACAGGATGATATCGTTACGTCATGTTGTAGTATTGTTTTGTAGTCATCAGGATGATATCGTTACGTCATGTTGTAGTATTGTTTTATAGTCATCAGGATGATATTGTTACGTCATGTTGTAGTATTGTTTTGTAGTCATCAGGATGATATCGTTACGTCATGTTGTAGTATTGTTTTGTAGTCATCAGGATGATATCGTTACGTCATGTTGTAGTATTGTTTTGTAGTCATCAGGATGATATCGTTACGTCATGTTGTAGTATTGTTTTGTAGTCATCAGGATGATATCGTTACGTCATGTTGTAGTATTGTTTTGTAGTCATCAGGATGATATCGTTACGTCATGTTGTAGTATTGTTTTGTAGTCATCAGGATGATATCGTTACGTCATGTTGTAGTATTGTTTTGTAGTCATCAGGATGATATTGTTACGTCATGTTGTAGTATTGTTTTGTAGTCATCAGGATGATATTGTTACGTCATGTTGTAGTATTGTTTTGTAGTCGACAGGCAGGAACAACAGGCGGCAACTTTATTGAGGGAAAAGGAAGGAACCTTCCTTTTCCCTCAATAAAGTTGCCACCAGAAGTGTCTGTCACGAGAGAAGGAGAGAGATATGTCAGAGAGTACATAGAAGACAGGGAGAGGTGGACGACAGAGACATTAAGGAGTTCAAGAGCATTGACTGACGTCTGGTAGAGACTGAGGCTATAGAGAGGAGGTTCTGTCAGGCTCGGCACTTCGCTGCCAAGGTCTGGGGTCCCCCATAGCTGCCTCTCATTAGGTCTGGGGTCCCCCATAGCTGCCTCTCATTAGGTCTGGGGTCCCCCATAGCTTACCCTGCAGCATCTGTCCATTCAGCTCTCCTGTTAAACCAACCAGCCCAGCTCAGCAGCTCTCTGTCAGCCACACAGAGCCCTGATCAGCCCAGCTCAGCAGTTCTGGTCCAGACATCTGTCAGCCCACACAGAGCCCTGATCACCTGCCATGGTCCACGCTGGCAGTGCACAGTCAGACATGGATGGATCGGTTATTATACTTTATACGTAGAGGTTCTCAAACTGTTTTGGGCCTCTTGGTACATTTAGGTGAATCAAAAAAGAAAATATAAAAAAGAAACATCCAGATCCATTTCATAAACGGAAACCACTATACTGCAATATTAATGTGCCAATAATATAGTCATTTTTTTCATTGAAATTGCTTGTGTGCAAAACCTGACTTGATTGGATAGACATCACCTCCAGTGTCTGGGCCCTCACAGTGACACAGCATGGTGTCTGTGTACATTAACCCAGTACAGTGAGTCATATTGCTTTTTAGTAATAACATTCAGTGACTCACCTGTACATATTGTTGGGTGTATTAACATACAGGTCACCTGTACATACTGTTGGGTGTATTAACATACAGGTCCATTGTTTTCCCAGTTGCTGAAAAGGAACTGTTTTGGTCTTACATAGTAATAGTAACATCCATCCCTCCTTTCTTCACCTCTTCTTTCTCATCCTCTATTCTCTCTATTACTTTCTTCTGTCCCCTCCTCTGCACCCCCCCCCCCCCCCCCCTCCCTCACATCTCTGTGATGAATACAACGTCTGCTGTAAGAGTGAGCATATCCTGATGGACAAAGACAGCTGTATCCACTTATTTTATTCTGCTTTGTTCTGCTCTCGGAAGCCTAACCCATTTTGACCTGAGATCAGATTCAAAAAAATATCTTCTATACATCCTGACAGTTTTCTGATAAAGCTATGTTTCTATGTCAGTCGTTCTTCGATTAAAAAAAATAAATAGCAGACCTACAAGCTCGTAGCGCGCCACTCGGTGGCGCGCTATGAGCTTGTAGATCTGCTATTTTTAAATAGCTAAAGCATATACATAATGCTGACACCAAAAAGGGGTTCCCACCCAGAATGGGCTAAACGAGGAAGCTATGCGACCTGCTAAATGAAAAATAAAAAAAAGAAATGTAAATGTGAGAAGACACGGCAATCAACCTGAATGAATATGAGGCTTAATGTGAGATGACGGCGGATGCGCCTCAACCTCCTCGGGCCGTGGATGTGTTTACGGAGAATAGATTAATACCCAGGCAGGTTGTTTTATTTTATTTATGTTTTGTCTGTCTGGTTGATCCTATTATAGATCATCCACAGACCTATAGCGGCGTAGTCGTTCTGACCTGTCCCGTCATAATTATGTCAAATTCAACTCAACTTTATTTATTTATATAACACATTTTACATGACAAGGTCAACCAAAGTGCTGTACAGGTTCAGAAACAAAAACAATACAATATACAAACAGGCATTTTAAAACATGAAAACAAACAGGCATTTAGAAGAAATGAAAGCAATACAATATAAGCAGACATTACAAAGGAGCAAACATAGCAGACTATTGCACTAGTGAAGGGGGCTACTTCAACTGTCGTTAAAAGCCAGGGAGAAGAAGTGGGTTTTAAGCAAAGATTTAAAAGTTGTGATGGACATTCAGGGGTCATCAATATGTCCACAAAGACTTGGTCTTGTCCGTGACACATTTTTTAGATTTTCTTTTTTTACACACCATTAATTAAGATGTTCGGTCTAGAACAAATAACTGAATGCCAATTCTCCTCCAGGCTTTCTTCTGAATCTGTACGACACTTATTCATTATGACACTGATCACTATATTTCTCACCATCCGTGACGTTTTCGGTCGTGCTTTTGTTTTGTAGTATTTTCGGTCCCTTGGTTTTTCCTCTTGTTGCTTTTGTTACCTGTGTTGTCTCACCACCTGTGATTATTAGTGTTCTCCACCTGTGTTCTGTTTGTCTCTCAGCCAATCCCTGTGTTGATTTTGTTAGTGGTTCACCTGTGTCTAGGCAGTCTTTGTATATATATATGCCTCAGTGTGTTTCAGTTTGTCAGATCCTCAATGTAAGTCAGCGTGTTTATTCCTTGTATTCCTAGAACTTAGTAGTTTCCTAGTGTTTCTCCTTGTGGATTCTTGCTCCATCGTGTATTTAATTCTACTATTAAAACCTCTTGCATCGTACTTAGCATATACGTTTGTCTGTCCTGCACTTGGGTCCTATCTCTCCTTGTCTCAAACCGTGACAATATTAGGAGAGTATAGGAGTCCAACTACTACTAGGGGTTATCAAAGGTTTTATTTGCAAGGACCCCCCTTAACTCTGAGAGTGTGCAAATGGACCCATAGAGTGTTCAAATGGAACCAAATGGACCCAAATGGAGTGTACAAATGTGAACACGCTCAGAGTTACAGGCCTGTTATGGTCATCGGGGCTATAGCTCTTTAACCCATTCTAGACGGGATCACCTTTTGGTGTCAGCATTATGTTATGCTTTAGCTATTGAAAAATAGCAGATCTACAAGCTCATAGCGCGCCACCGGGTGGCGCGCTACGAGCTTGTAGGTCTGCTATTTTTGGAAAAATCGAAGAACGACTGACATAGAAGACATTTTTTTAGAATCTGATCTCAGGTCAGAATGGGTTAAGTTTGACAGAAATGACCACCATATGCCAGCGTGGCCCCCTGGTCACGTTCACACCTTTACAACGTTGTTCCAGCCGTCTCTCCCTGGTCACGTTCACACCTTGACAACGTTGTTCCAGCCGTCTCCCCCTGGTCACGTTCACACCTTTACAACGTTGTTCCAGCGTGTCTCCCTGGTCACGTTCACACCTTTACAACGTTGTTCCAGCCGTCTCTCCCTGGTCACGTTCACACCTTGACAACGTTGTTCCAGCGTGTCTCCCTGGTCACGTTCACACCTTGACAACGTTGTTCCAGCGTGTCTCCCTGGTCACGTTCACACCTTGACAACGTTGTTCCAGCGCGTCTCCCTGGTCACGTTCACACCTTGACAACGTTGTTCCAGCGTGTCTCCCTGGTCACGTTCACACCTTTACAACGTTGTTCCAGCCGTCTCTCCCTGGTCACGTTCACACCTTGACAACGTTGTTCCAGCGTGTCTCCCTGGTCACGTTCACACCTTGACAACGTTGTTCCAGCGTGTCTCCCTGGTCACGTTCACACCTTTACAACGTTGTTCCAGCCGTCTCTCCCTGGTCACGTTCACACCTTGACAACGTTGTTCCAGCGTGTCTCCCTGGTCACGTTCACACCTTGACAACGTTGTTCCAGCCGTCTCTCCCTGGTCACGTTCACACCTTGACAACGTTGTTCCAGCCGTCTCTCCCTGGTCACGTTCACACCTTGACAACGTTGTTCCAGCGTGTCTCCCTGGTCACGTTCACACCTTTACAACGTTGTTCCAGCCGTCTCCCCCTGGTCACGTTCACACCTTGACAACGTTGTTCCAGCCGTCTCTCCCTGGTCACGTTCACACCTTGACAACGTTGTTCCAGCCGTCTCCCCCTGGTCACGTTCACACCTTTACAACGTTGTTCCAGCGTGTCTCCCTGGTCACGTTCACACCTTTACAACGTTGTTCCAGCCGTCTCTCCCTGGTCACGTTCACACCTTGACAACGTTGTTCCAGCGTGTCTCCCTGGTCACGTTCACACCTTGACAACGTTGTTCCAGCATGTCTCCCTGGTCACGTTCACACCTTGACAACGTTGTTCCAGCGTGTCTCCCTGGTCACGTTCACACCTTGACAACGTTGTTCCAGCGTGTCTCCCTGGTCACGTTCACACCTTTACAACGTTGTTCCAGCCGTCTCTCCCTGGTCACGTTCACACCTTGACAACGTTGTTCCAGCGTGTCTCCCTGGTCACGTTCACACCTTGACAACGTTGTTCCAGCGTGTCTCCCTGGTCACGTTCACACCTTGACAACGTTGTTCCAGCGTGTCTCCCTGGTCACGTTCACACCTTGACAACGTTGTTCCAGCGTGTCTCCCTGGTCACGTTCACACCTTGACAACGTTGTTCCAGCGTGTCTCCCTGGTCACGTTCACACTAATCTGAGTTCCCAGAAGTTTTATTTTTCGCCACTAGGCGGGCGAGAAAAAAGGAACTTCTGGGAAAAAAGGAACGTATCCCTGTGAGGGAAGTACGTTGCGCGCAGAATCTGAGCGGACACTCCCCTTTCCGGTCTGAAGCACTGTGCATACCATGAAAATAGTCCGAAGGGAATCCAATTCCAAATTGAATTGTAGTAGGCCACCACCGCTCAAGGAGCAATTGTTTCCCTTCCGTCTTATTTAGATGTAGCGCCCACTCCATGTGGAACCCGCCCCTGTTTTTTGATTCGCATTTCATTTGAAACGCAACGCACTGGGCCACGCCCCTGCTGCACAGGATCTGAGGCCAATTTTCCTAGACTACGTTCACACCGTCGTCTCTCCCAGAGTGGAATAGATAGAAAGAACATAAACCCACCTCTACACCTCCAGGGTCAGCAGGACAGAAGGACCAGATGTGGCTGAGAGGAGATGAGATGAGACCACAGACATCTGCTCTCTCTCCCCCCTGTCCCCATGGGGAGGGGGGGGGGTGAACCTGAAGCTTTGTTGTGTCTGCCACCGCTTGTTATAAACACCAAACACCTGCTGCCTAGCAGAGGCACACTCTGTTTGTCACATGAAGAACACGGACTAGTGTTTGGATTATGTAGGACAGTCAGGTGCATACTATATGCAACACTGTGCACTGTGCAGGTTGCTTTCTGTTGAATCTATCTGACTTTGCCTGTTGTTTCTGATAAAAAACCTTCGTCTTGACTTAAACCCAGCTGAGTTTGTCGCTGTCCGCCTACAATCCGCCTACAATTTGAGATCACAAAATCATACTATAATTAAGCCTCTGTCTGTCTGTCTGTCTGTCTGTCTGTCTGTCTGTCTGTCTGTCTGTCTGTCTTTATTGTGAAGGCAGTTACCAGTGCTTTTATTTAGAAAAACTCTTTGTATTTAATGAGAGTCATTTTCATGCAGCAGTGCACAGAGATCACAGGCTGTTCAGAGCCTAGAATCACATCTAACACACTTGGAAGCATTTTAGAGGCAATGCCGTAAGTTGTTGTGTTGATTTCAGTTATGTTAACTTCCTGTACAACTTTGTGACTTTGTGTACATGCTCATTTGTAAGAGGAAAAGTTATTTATTCAACAATGTTTGCTGCTGTTTGCAGAGCATAGTAGCCTAGAGTGCACAGGTGTAGGGCATGTGTGTGTAGGTCATTTATGAGGAAGAGCAACAGTAAATGGTCCAATCTTACTTCGTCTCTGTCTTCATTGGCTACGGTTTAATTAAGCAATAAGCCACGAGAGGCAGCCGAGGGTCTTCTACCCTCCCAGCCATAAATACCCGGTACGCTGGGGCCTCGAGTGACTTATGGCTTTTCTAAAACATAGCAATATTAACCTAATAAAACTATTGAATTCACAAAAGTAGCTACGCTTTACTCCACCAGAGCGAGCCACATCACTTCCTTGTTGTGCTCGGCAAGTAGACTGTGACGGGAGAATAGCGCTTGATGTCTTTACGGGGCTGCCTGGAGCCACACATTCACAGTCATATGAGCCGGGCGGTGCTTAGACACCCGCACGGCATGTGTTGTAGGGCAATCAAGCTTTTTAGAACTCTGTGTTTAGTGACATGCATGATAACACTACAACTAGTATTCCTCACCTCTCTGTTCTCTCTGTGTGTCACCAGGTGTTATTAATGTCATTACTAACTCCTCCCCTCTCTGTGTGTCACCAGGTGTTATTAATGTCATTAATACTAACTCCTCCCCTCTGTGTGTCACCAGGTGTTACGTGGACGACAAGGTGTCCAAGGTGGCGTGGCTCAACCGGTCCAACATCATCTTCACGGGTCAGGACAAGTGGTCCCTGGACCCCCGAGTGGACCTGGTGACTAAAGGACAGCTGGAGTACAGTCTACGCATACAGAAGGTAAAAGGAAAGTTACCATGTTTACCCAGGGTAACTGGACTAAGCTCAAGAACTTGTTTACAGCCAGGCCCTGCTCATAGAACATTTCATGGTAGGGGTTCAATGCCTTGCTCAAGGGCACTTCAGCGGTGGTAATTTTAACATGCCGGTCCGGGGATACGAACTAGCGACCTTCCGGTATCAAGACCGCTCCGCAAACCGTTCGACCACCGCTGCCCCTATGTCTAGGTAGGCTGCAGTACTGTAAAATGACATTTTTGACATACAGAATGAGTGGACAATAATAGCACCACAAAAACATGTGTGTATATGAAATGTGGTGTCTCTGGCCATTGAGTAACTGGGGAAATTGTCAATTTAGGGTTGGTATGGTCCGTGGGAGCCTTAGCCTATATAAGTAGGGAGACTTCCCACTGCCATTCAGTCTTAAAGCAGGACTGCAGAGGTGTGAGGACAGAGGGCCAACCTGCCCAGAGGTGTGAGGACTGAGGGCCAACCTGCCCAGTTTACTGTGTAAATACCTTCGTTCACTTTTGATGGTGTGAAAAGGTGAATAAAGAACAGACTTCTCTGCATCCAAGGTCTCTGTCTGACAGTTTTCTCCAACTTTTGGCTGTTCCTCCTACATGTGGCCTTATATTTTCGGCAAACACTATACCCACACTACAGGGCAAAGTGTGACAGTCACTATAAATAGAATAACTAAAACAAAAATGCATCGCATGGATGCACCCATGGGACGTATCCTCAGTGATGTGTCCCGAGGTCATCGGGGTTTCTGGTCTCCCAACATCATGCCCCTCCTGATTTACGTCCCAGTTACGTCAATATTATGATCTTAGAAAGATCAGTGCACAGCTGGTGCTGCATGTTTAGATGTAGATTTATTTAGTGTCTTCATTGTGTGATGTGATGTTTTTGTAACCTTTCGTAGCACTGCTGTTTCAGACATAATTTGCATATCAGGGGTTTCTCAACCCGTGGGTTGCAACTGAATGGCTGAGAAATGGAAATTAAGATTGACATAGTACATGTATAAACGCTGCTCGAGCCTACAACTATGAAAAAAGGGATGCTAAAGACTTGAATGTCTTCTGAGCAGCTAAAGGATGATACATAATGAACATAATTGAAACGGAAATGACAAAAGGTGTCCTCTCCTCTCCTCTCCTCTCCTCTCCTCTCCTCTCCTCTCCTCTTCTCTAGGTGAATGTATATGATGAAGGCTCCTACACGTGTACCATACAGACGAAACAGCATCCGAAGACGTCACAGATCTATCTCGTTGTACAAGGTAATGTCCATCTCACTGATTCTCAACCTTTTTCTCTTTAAGGAATGATATGCATTATTAGGCCACAGACCCCCAGTTTGTGTTAACACACGTTTTTCACAACCTAACGGCATTCTCAAAACTACACACACACACAAAACTGAAAACCTCACCCACAAAATGCTAAAGCCTGACTCTCCTTTTCCACGATGAGACTCTTTTGTCTCACACATACCATTCATTGAGTACACACTACCAAGCATTTACACTTTTACAGCACAATGAAGTGAACAAGTTGAAAACACAATCATAGAAATTAAACACACATGAATGACAATGACTGGATAATGAGCCATTTCTCCTTTTGTAAAATGACTCCGTGTAGGTCTACTGTTTCATAGTCAAACATAAAACAGCACACAAATATGCAGATGGAAATTATTTCTTTTTTTACTGTAAACCTGCCTGCTCAAGGCCGTCTCTGTGGGTTCCGTTCATAGAAACATGTTCTAATGATGCCAATCAACTGTAGTGGCTGAGGTTGGGTTGGACCCTCAAACCAGGATTGAGCACATGGTCAACCACAGTTACCCGAATCTTATTAGATATGACCGTTCTACTTCCTCCTCTTCCTCCTCTACCTCGTCCTCCTCTACCTCGTCCTCCTCTACCTCGTCCTCCTCTCACTCTTAGGGCCGATTCATACTCCTATTTTACCGCTGTTTCGGCGCTGTAGTGCCGAAATGATTTCGGCTCGTCAGACATTTTCAGTGTTTCTTCACTAGTCCGATCCAGAAGAACTGCTACAGAGCTGACAATGAGGTTATATCTTCCCTTCTTCTCTGGAGTCCTGCCTCACAGCAGACCAGAGGTAGAAAACTGTCGTTCCCTGATGTCATCGCTAGGGACACATGATGTCATCGCTATAGGGACACATGATGTCATCGCTATAGGGACACATGCATCAGTAAGCAGGAACTGGGGATGAATGAAGGACTGGGAAGTCTGGAGTAATATTGTGAAATCCACGATCTCGACCGCGGTCGAGAAATGATGATGAGTTTGTGATGATGCTGATGGTAATATAAACATTCATAAATGTTGTGGTATAAAACAAGATTGTGTTTTCTTAACATGCTTCACATGACACTGCAGTGTGCTACACATGATCAGCAATATAGCTGAAATAGAACTAGAGAGAATAAACCGACGTTTCCTGTACCAAAAGAACAGAATAGAATGTAGGCTACCTAGGTTTGTAGCCAGAAAAAGCCCTGGCCCGAAGCCCAGGCCATTAAACCTGCGATTCCCATCTGAATACGGCCATTGCACCATGCACCACGTTATTTACTTTGTTTATAAGGCAGTGGTATTCATTTAATGTAGTGTTGTGGGAGCTGGGGGGTGTGTGTGTGCTGGGCTGTGACCCAGCGCCATGAAACCTTACACAGAGAGGATAAAACACCGCAGGAGAACAACACAGAGACACAGCCACTGTACCACACCGTCACTGTCCCTACAAAGCAAGAGTGTAGTTAATCTATCCATCCATCCATCTTCAACCGCTTATCCGTAGTCGGGTCGCAGGGGCAACAGCTCCACCAGAGAGCTCCAGACTTCCCTCTTGTAGTTAAAGGTGCTGAAAATGTTATTTTATGTTTAAAACAAATAGTTTTGTGTTCGAGTTCAGCAGAGATAGACTATAGGAAGAGGTTTCACCCTCACAGCATGGCGTTCAGCAGAGATATGGGCCTTATGGGGAGACCGCATGGAGTTCAGCAGAGATATGGGCCTTATGGGGAGACCGCATGGAGTTCAGCAGAGATATGGGCCTTATGGGGAGACAGCATGGAGATCAGCAGAGATATGGGCCTTATGGGGAGACAGCATGGAGTTCAGCAGAGATATGGGCCTTATGGGGAGACAGCATGGAGTTCAGCAGAGATATGGGCCTTATGGGGAGACCACATGGAGTTCAGCAGAGATATGGGCCTTATGGGGAGACAGCATGGCATTCAGCAGAGATATGGGCCTTATGGGGAGACCGCATGGAGTTCAGCAGAGATATGGGCCTTATGGGGAGACAGCATGGCATTCAGCAGAGATATGGGCCTTATGGGGAGACCGCATGGAGTTCAGCAGAGATATGGGCCTTATGGGGAGACCGCATGGAGTTCAGCAGAGATATGGGCCTTATGGGGAGACCGCATGGAGTTCAGCAGAGATATGGGCCTTATGGGGAGACCGCATGGAGTTCAGCAGAGATATGGGCCTTATGGGGAGACAGCATGGAGTTCAGCAGAGATATGGGCCTTATGGGGAGACAGCATGGAGATCAGCAGAGATATGGGCCTTATGGGGAGACAGCATGGAGTTCAGCAGAGATATGGGCCTTATGGGGAGACAGCATGGAGTTCAGCAGAGATATGGGCCTTATGGGGAGACCACATGGAGTTCAGCAGAGATATGGGCCTTATGGGGAGACAGCATGGCATTCAGCAGAGATATGGGCCTTATGGGGAGACCGCATGGAGTTCAGCAGAGATATGGGCCTTATGGGGAGACCGCATGGAGTTCAGCAGAGATATGGGCCTTATGGGGAGACCGCATGGAGTTCAGCAGAGATATGGGCCTTATGGGGAGACCGCATGGAGTTCAGCAGAGATATGGGCCTTATGGGGAGACAGCATGGAGTTCAGCAGAGATATGGGCCTTATGGGGAGACCGCATGGAGTTCAGCAGAGATATGGGCCTTATGGGGAGACAGCATGGAGTTCAGCAGAGATATGGGCCTTATGGGGAGACAACATGGAGTTCAGCAGAGATATGGGCCTTATGGGGAGACCGCATGGAGTTCAGCAGAGATATGGGCCTTATGGGGAGACAGCATGGAGTTCAGCAGAGATATGGGCCTTATGGGGAGACAACATGGAGTTCAGCAGAGATATGGGCCTTATGGGGAGACCACATGGAGTTCAGCAGAGATATGGGCCTTATGGGGAGACCGCATGGAGTTCAGCAGAGATATGGGCCTTATGGGGAGACCGCATGGAGTTCAGCAGAGATATGGGCCTTATGGGGAGACAGCATGGAGTTCAGCAGAGATATGGGCGTTATGGGGAGACAGCATGGAGTTTAGCAGAGATATGGGCCTTATGGGGAGACAGCATGGAGTTCAGCAGAGATATGGGCCTTATGGGGAGACCGCATGGAGTTCAACATAGCAGAGAGAAAGCAACAGAATGAATGTTTGGCTATAACTGTCACATTAGCCGTGACGAATGAGAGCTCAGGGAGTTTGGGGGGGGGACAGTCTATAATGACCAAGCACTACGGAATCCAACACAATGGCTTGTGGGAGAAGAGGCAATTTGTGGGTCACAGAATCCACAGCGAGAACATCAATTCACATCCTGACCTTTTGAATGGTTATGGATGGATAATATCCAGTTCATAATGGTTATTAATGGATCATATCTTCAGTTCATCTCCAGAAGAAAAGGGTTTGCCTTACACTGCTGTGTGGTGAGAATATACCATATATATAGCAGGCTATAGTGCATATAGGCACCGGGGGGGGGGGGGGGGGGGTCATTTGGGTCAGAATGTCCCCCCACTATTGGGAGATGACTGGTGTATTTATTTATTTATGTTTCCCGACCCAGGCGCTGGTATAACACCGTTCCATTTTGTTGTGCATTCGTTGTTGTATTGGCTATGCGGCGGTTGCCTCATAGCGGTTGCCTCATAGCGGTTGCCTCATAGCGGTTGCCTCATAGCGGTTGCCTCATAGCGGTTGCCTCATAGATAGCGGTTGCCTCATAGCGGTTGCCTCATAGCGGTTGCCTCATAGCGGTTGCCTCATAGCGGTTGCCTCATAGATAGCGGTTGCCTCATAGCGGTTGCCTCATAGCGGTTGCCTCATAGCGGTTGCCTCATAGCGGTTGCCTCATAGCGGTTGCCTCATAGTGGTTGCCTCATAGATAGCGGTTGCCTCATAGCGGTTGCCTCATAGTGGTTCCTCATAGAGGTTGCCTCATAGCGGTTTCCTCATAGCGGTTCCTCATAGCGGTTTCCTCATAGCGGTTCCTCATAGCGGTTTCCTCATAGCGGTTTCCTCATAGCGGTTCCTCATAGCGGTTGCCTCATAGATAGCGGTTTCCTCATAGTGGTTGCCTCATAGTGGTTTCCTCATAGCGGTTCCTCATAGCGGTTGCCTCATAGCGGTTTCCTCATAGCGGTTGCCTCATAGCGGTTGCCTCATAGCGGTTGCCTCATAGTGGTTGCCTCATAGCGGTTGCCTCATAGCGGTTGCCTCATAGATAGCGGTTGCCTCATAGCGGTTGCCTCATAGCGGTTGCCTCATAGCGGTTGCCTCATAGCGGTTGCCTCATAGCGGTTGCCTCATAGATAGCGGTTGCCTCATAGCGGTTGCCTCATAGCGGTTGCCTCATAGCGGTTCCTCATAGCGGTTGCCTCATAGCGGTTTCCTCATAGCGGTTGCCTCATAGATAGCGGTTGCCTCATAGCGGTTGCCTCATAGTGGTTGCCTCATAGTGGTTTCCTCATAGCGGTTCCTCATAGCGGTTGCCTCATAGCGGTTCCTCATAGCGGTTGCCTCATAGCGGTTCCTCATAGCGGTTGCCTCATAGCGGTTCCTCATAGCGGTTGCCTCATAGCGGTTCCTCATAGCGGTTCCTCATAGTGGTTGCCTCATAGCGGTTGCCTCATAGCGGTTGCCTCATAGATAGCGGTTGCCTCATAGCGGTTGCCTCATAGTGGTTGCCTCATAGTGGTTGCCTCATAGCGGTTCCTCATAGCGGTTGCCTCATAGCGGTTCCTCATAGCGGTTGCCTCATAGCGGTTCCTCATAGTGGTTGCCTCATAGCGGTTGCCTCATAGCGGTTCCTCATAGTGGTTGCCTCATAGTGGTTGCCTCATAGTGGTTGCCTCATAGCGGTTCCTCATAGCGGTTGCCTCATAGCGGTTCCTCATAGCGGTTGCCTCATAGCGGTTCCTCATAGTGGTTCCTCATAGTGGTTGCCTCATAGCGGTTGCCTCATAGCGGTTCCTCATAGCGGATGCCTCATAGCGGTTGCCTCATAGTGGTTGCCTCATAGCGGTTCCTCATAGCGGTTGCCTCATAGCGGTGGTTGCCTCATAGCGGTTGCCTCATAGTGGTTGCCTCATAGCGGTTCCTCATAGTGGTTGCCTCATAGCGGTTGCCTCATAGCGGTTCCTCATAGCGGTTGCCTCATAGCGGTTCCTCATAGCGGTTGACTCATAGCGGTTGCCTCATAGCGGTTGCCTCATAGCGGTTTCCTCATAGCGGTTGCCTCATAGCGGTGGTTGCCTCATAGCGGTTGCCTCATAGCGGTTTCCTCATAGCGGTTGTCTCATAGCGGTTGTCTCATAGCGGTTGCCTCATAGCGGTTGCCTCATAGCGGTTGCCTCATAGCGGTTGCCTCATAGCGGTTGCCTCATAGCGGTTGCCTCATAGCGGTTGCCTCATAGCGGTTGCCTCATAGCGGTTGCCTCATAGCGGTTGCCTCATAGCCGTTGCCTCATAGCCGTTGCCTCATAGCGGTTGCCTCATAGCGGTTGCCTCTCGCTGCAACGACCAATCTGCAGTTAGTTGCTCTCTCAAGGTGCCAGAACTTTTGTGGTTATGTGCGGTACCTTTTTTGGCCTATTTTCATCAATATTTGCATGCAGTTATATGCAGTTATTTGCATATTTTCCCTGAAATTGCCCCTGAAAAAAATGGATGCAGTTCAATGCAAGACTTGTAAACAAGTAAACACGTCTTAGTGTAAAGAAGACTCAAGGACCTATAATGTCATTCCGTCATCTGAAAAGATATAGTTCTCTCTAAGATGCTCATGTCCATTTTTACAATAGATGGAAACCGCTAATGACATTCATAAACACGCTAAAATCACATTCATAAACACCCTCACATCCCTCAACCCTTTTTGTCCCCTTCACCTCCATGTAAGCAGATTTTAAAAAATGTATATTTATCTCAGATTCTTTTCCCAGATTGCATTTTTTATCAAAACAAGCTTAATTCACGGCCGATAACAAAACATAAGATTGTGGTTTTGGGTGAATTAAATAACGATCGCGGAACACTTTCCACAGACGGGTTTCACTTCTATAGTTCACGGCTCAAGAATTAGTATTTGTATTATTTTGTAAGTAAAAAACATTGTGTCACTGGGGAAGGATTAATTAATTTATAGTGGCACTCAATGAGTTGACTACAGCTTTTCTTTATTCAGTTTTAATACTAGTCTGTTCCATATTAATAATATGTGACCAAACAGTAACCGTAAGTCATTGGATTTACTAGACCTGTACGTGCCCGTCGCAGTCGGCCTACTTGGGAACGATGCAACTTGGGAACCTAATGATATACGTTGTCATAGAACCCGTTTTAACTGTCAACCGGTGTCCCACATGGAGGTGTGTGTGTGTGTGTGTGTGTGTGTGTGTGTGTGTGTGTGTGTGTGTGTGTGTGTGTGTGTGTGTGTGTGTGTGTGTGTGTGTGTGTGTGTGTGTGTGTGTGTGTGTGTGTGTGTGTGTGTGTGTGTGTGTGTGTGTGTGTGCGTGCGTGTGCGTGCGTGCGTGCGTGCGTGCGTGCGCGCGCGCGCGTGTGTACACAGCCCCAGGCCCTATAATAAAGCCTATATACTGTACCTAATTATTAATCTCTGGGGACTGGCTGTAATGGAGTGTCTTTTTGACACTAAAGAAGATGTGGTTGTCTCATTATCTGGCTCCTCGTGCAGCGCAGCCCACAATGCGTTAGTATAAACTAATGCAGCTCAATCAGACCCCGAGAGGAGGAATTGTGAAGCCGTTGCTCTTGTTTTTATTACCCAGATGCATTTAGTTTAGCTTATTTTGGTAATTTAACTAAAAACCAAAAAGCAGCAGGCTGAAGGATCGTGCCTGTAGGGCATAGCAGTGGGCGGCGTGGTGTTGTGGTTCCACTGAAATATCAGCCAAAATTTCATTTTTTACCATAGAGAAGAGAGAGTGTCTTTCGTCGGTGGACTGTTGTTGACGCTCTTTTCTGCTTGCTGCATTCCGTGGTATCTCTGGTGGGGCTCTGCCTGCCAGGACGAACACACGGTCTGTGGGTGTATAAGTTTCAGACAGCCTTTGATAAGGCGGCAGCGTTAACCCATTCTGACCTGAGATCAGATTCATACGAGGTTTCCACCGGACACACACTGGTCTGATGAACCCATTCTGACCTGAGATCAGATTCTATAAAAATGTCAGTCGTTCTTCGATTTTTCAAAAATAGCAGACCTACAAGCTCGTAGCGCGCCACTCGGTGGCGCGCTATGAGCTTGTAGATCTGCTATTTTTCAATAGCTAAAGCATAACATGATGCCAACACCAAAATGGGTTCCCGTTCAGAATGGGTTAAGGGCAGATCACCTCCCACACTGGGCAGGCTGAGTAGCAGAGCGCTAGTGCGGTTGACTTAACCCGTTCTGACCTGAGATCAGATTAAAGTAAAAAGTGCCCTCTCCAGACCATGGATGCAGCATTTTACTGTATATGTTGAAAGAATTGCCCTCTGAATAAATACATGCTGTAGTGTATTGCCACATCTACAGTAAAGCTTGATTACACTTATTTGTTTGCGAGGTCAAATCAAATCCATAGTCGAATCATATCATAGTCTGGGAGTTGTTGTGGCTGTTACTGTCAATGTGCCTCATGATCAGGGCAATTGGTTGAGTCCCACTGTTGGAGAGTACATGATCAGGGCAATTGGTTGAGTCCCACTGTTGGAGAGTACATGATCAGGGCAATTGGTTGAGTCCCACTGAGAGTACATGATCAGGGCAATTGGTTGAGTCCCACTGTTGGAGAGTACATGATCAGGGCAATTGGTCGAGTCCCACTGTTGGAGAGTACATGATCAGGGCAATTGGTTGAGTCCCACTGTTGGAGAGTACATGATCAGGGCAATTGGTCGAGTCCCACTGTTGGAGAGTACATGATCAGGGCAATTGGTTGAGTCCCACTGTTGGAGAGTACATGATCAGGGCAATGGGTCGAGTCCCACTGTTGGAGAGTACATGATCAGGGCAATTGGTCGAGTCCCACTGTTGGAGAGTACATGATCAGGGCAATTGGTTGAGTCCCACTGTTGGAGAGTACATGCTGATTGCTCATATAGACTAGAGTTTTAGAGTTTTTAGAGTTTTATTAGGTTCCCCATTAGCTGGTGCATAGCAGCAGCTAATCTTCCTGGGGTCCACACAGAACATAAAAGTCAATACAATGATATATAAATAAAATAAAATAAATTTAAAATATTATCCTAATCATGATCATGACTGCTGTGTGTGTGTGTGTGTGTGTGTGTGCGTGCGCGTGTCCGTGCGCGTTCGAGCGCCCTACAGTTTTCTGGTTTCAAGATGCCTCTTCAATTCTCTTGAAACTCGATTTCGTTTTTTCTTTTGTAATCATCATGTCTGGCAGTTTGTTCCACTCAGCCATAGCTCTGTAGTACAGTACATCATAGCCCCATATGTTCCCTCTCCCTACGCTCATTCTGTAGCTCCGAGATGAGGTCACACACTGGGCCCCTCCCACCGCGTTTCAGAAACGGCACAAGTTTCCGCTATGTAAGTCTCTTACCCTGACGCCACGATTAATCCAAACGTGAAGGGTTTACATTAATTCAACCATAACAACGCCCAAGAAAATCCAACTAGAGATTTGAACCGAGCCTTTACGTCCCGTATTTTGTCAGTCGCTTCCATGTTTATCAAGGAAGTCGTGCGCGTGCATGTCGAGTGAACTGAAGTCAGTTGGAAATTTCGACCAGGGGAGGCGCCGGGGAGGCGCTAAAGCTTTTCAACTTCCTTGATAAACATGGAAGCGACTGACAAAATACGGGACGTAAAGGCTCGGTTCAAATCTCTAGTTGGATTTTCTTGGGCGTTGTTATGGTTGAATTAATGTAAACCCTTCACGTCCCCTTCACGTTTGGATTAATGGTGGCGTCAGGGTAAGAGACTTACATAGCGGAAACTTGCGCCGTTTCTGAAACGCGGTGGGAGGGGCCCAGTGTGTGACCTCATCTCGGAGCTACAGAATGAGCGTAGGGAGAGGGAACATATGGGGCTATGTACATCAGTGAGAGTAACTTTTGTACGAATATTGTTCATGTTTGTGCAGTAATGTTTTCTGTATAATCCCAGACTATAGTGTTACGTAATTTAAAATGAGATATTCCTCTAAATCTGGGTAGTAGTAGTAGTAACAAAAAAACAAAAAACAGCGCCTTTTGAAATTTCATCCCCTGCTGCCTTCTGCCAAATCTCCCTCTGAACGTCCCTGTCGGGCAGAGACGCTGAGAGCTGTGAGCATCCTCCATAACTCCGTGTAACATGGCTGTGTGTAGGTGTGTCAGTGATCTGGCCTCTAGATTAATTCTACGCAGCAGTAGAATAGTTTTTTCTTTCTTTCTTTATCCCATTTTGTTCGGGAACCCCTTTTTGGTGTTATAGCATCATGTTATGCTTTCAGCTATTGAAAAATAGCAGATCTACAAGCTCGTAGCGCGCCACCGAGTGGCGCGCTACGAGCTTGTAGTTCTGCTATTTTTTGAAAAATCAAAGAACCTGCACTGACATACAAACATAGCTTTTTCAGAAAACTGTCAGGATGTAGAAGACATTTTTTTAGAATCTGATCTCAGGTCAGAATGGGTTATCTGAGTGGGCAGATTTGTTGGATGACAGAGAAGCAGTGTGTGGATCAAGAGATACATGGAGGAGGAGGCGAATATCCTCTCTTCTGCTGTAACTGCACTAATAGAAGAACATCCTCTCTTCTGCTGTAACTCCACTAATAGAAGAACATCCTCTCTTCTGCTGTAACTCCACTAATAGAAGAACATCCTCTCTTCTGCTGTAACTCCACTAATAAAAGAATATCCTCTCTTCTGCTGTAACTCCACTAATAGAAGAACATCCTCTCTTCTGCTGTAACTCCACTAATAGAAGAACATCCTCTCTTCTGCTGTAACTCCACTAATAGAAGAACATCCTCTCTTCTGCTGTAACTCCACTAATAGAAGAACATCCTCTCTTCTGCTGTAACTCCA
Organism: Protomyctophum bolini; assembly: GCF_963924005.1. NCBI lineage: Eukaryota > Metazoa > Chordata > Actinopteri > Myctophiformes > Myctophidae > Protomyctophum > Protomyctophum bolini. The sequence goes on along the minus strand of NC_137862.1, from coordinate 915,669 downwards.
CTAATAGAAGAACATCCTCTCTTCTGCTGTAACTCCACTAATGGAAGAACATCCTCTCTTCTGCTGTAACTCCACTAATAGAAGAACATCCTCTCTTCTGCTGTAACTCCACTATACACAGACTTATTGCGAACGCAGTGAACACTTACTATGAGACCTAGCAGATCATGTCTGTCTGTGTGTGTGTGTGTGTGTGTGTCTGTCCTGCTTTTGTGCCCATATATGGAGCTGAGTGATTACGTCACCATGACTCAGCCATAACCATATAAGGAGTCCCCAAAGCAGCTATACGTCCAAAACCCAAATATGTACGAGCTGCGTTCGCTTCCCGCGTTTGCGCGTCTTAACCCATTGACGCCTGGTGCAACGTATACGTTGTTCTACCCTTGATGCCGGCCGTGCTCTCTGTGTCTCATCAGCTATTGCTATACATGTAGCAACATAACTATTTAAAAAATAAAACATCAGAATTTGAAGGTTTTCAGAAACCTTAGGTCAGGCCCTAGAAGGCGTTCCCAGATTCGGCCTCAGGCATCAATGGGTTAATGGTATACAGTTGTGATCAAAAGTTGACATGCGTTTGTAAAGGACATACTAATAATATTATTATTATTATTATTATATTATATATATATATATTATATATTATATATTATATATTATTATTATTATTATTATTATTATTAAAGGACATACTGTCATGATAGACCTGACTTTACAATCATTTGTTCAACTCTTATTTTTCTGTGACTGATTGGTTGGAAGCAAATACTTCTTTGTCATACAAAAGAATCTTTGGATTTATTTGTATTTTTATTAATGTTTATTGGTCACATTTTCAGAAAACCCTTCATAAACATTCATGAAAATACAAATAAATTCAAGACTTTTTTGTATGACAAAGAAGTATTTGCTCCAATCAACCTATCACAGAAAAATAAGAGTTGAACAAATTATTGTAAAGTCAGGACTATCATGACAGTATGTCCTTTACAAACGTATGTAAACTTTTGATCACAACTGTATCCTCTCTTAGATAGATAGATAGATTTCTTTATTTTTGTGTCATGCACCAAAGGCGCCCAGCCCACATGGACTTACAGGACACACCATAACATTGCTTCAATATTGCATTGTGTACAATAAACAGATTTGTTTTGTTGATATTCAATTTTTTTTCTTTTTTTACACAAACAGAACATTCTGCCTTATTTCCCATGCCCTGCATAAAAAGTCTGCCAAAGCAAAAGTACCTTTCCTAAAACAAAATTCCAGTTTTTCTTAGTCCTCCAACCAGAAAAAGTCAGCACAGATTGGTTGTCATTTTACAAGATAATATATGTCTTAATTCTTCATATAATGGGCAGTAAAACAAAAAATGAATTTCATTTTCAATTTCTTTTAAATCACACACTAGACAGACTCTGTCCTCCTCAGGAGTACCAATGAATCTACCCGTTTCTAAAGCTAATGGTAAGGTCTCTTCTGCTGTAACTCCACTAATAGAAGAACATCCTCTCTTCTGCTGTAACTCCACTAATGGAAGAACATCCTCTCTTCTGCTGTAACTCCACTACTGTACACACAGACTTACTGTATACTGCCTATGGATGATGACACCTGACTGAAACCAGATGAGGTCACTCCGGGGCAGGATCGATTTGTCCAACATTGGATGCGTTCGATGCGTTTTTATCTGCATCGCAGAGTGAAATTGGCAAACGGTTCAGCTGATGCCGTGGTGTGAATGCTGAGAATACCTGAGAATGCGTGACTGACAAAATGTTGAAAACTTATTGATGCAAAGCACTGTAATTTTTGTAATTGAAAGTATTGAACCGTGTCATACTGTATATTTGGCATTTCTTATGTGTGGCACCGTTGTCAGTTAACCAATCAGAATGTGCTAACCCATTCTGACCTGAGATCAGATTCATATGGGGTTTCCACTGGACACACACTGGTCTGATTAACCCATTCTGACCTGAGATCAGATTCATACGAGGTTTCCACTGGACACACACTGGTCTGATTAACCCATTCTGACCTGAGATCGGATTCATACGAGGTTTCCACTGGACACACACTGGTCTGATTAACCCATTCTGACCTGAGATCAGATTCTAAAAATGTCAGTCGTTCTTCGATTTTTCAAAAATAGCAGACCTACAAGCTCGTAGCGCGCCACTCGGTGGCGCGCTATGAGCTTGTAGATCTGCTATTTTTCAATAGCTAAAGCACGACATGATGCTGACACCAAAATGGGTTCCCGCCCAGAATGGGTTAATCCTAGGTAGCCTTGTTTAAGCCACTCCCCCTAGTCGTTAGTCGGGCAGGGAAACTAAAAGTTAGTGCGTTGCTTTGAAACCAGATTCTTCTTTGGTCAACTTCTCCCAGGTTTTCAGGACACAATGCAACGCAACGTGATATTAAAATAGTGATCCGCCAGTAAAAAAAGTGATCACCTTTATACCAGTTACTGTGTGTGTGTGTGTGTGTGTGTGTGTGTGTGTGTGTGTGCGTGTGTGTTATTGAAACTGAAATTCGGCTACCCGTCTAATTCTGGAGTCGTGTGGAACTCCATATTTGGTCAAGACTGACGTCATGTTTGATGAGGTCAGGTTTCAGTCAGCTTGACTTAAAAGCTGATTCCACAGAGTGTGAGGAGCATTAGTCAAAGAGAAGAGAGAGAGAGACGGACCATTAGATCACACATAGAAAGATAAACCCTTACAACTTAATATTCTGCTGTAATCACATCATAAACATTCCTGGATTGTATAAGACAGACATCACTGGTTGAAGACACCCCATGACCACTAGTTCAGAAACCTATAAGAGACCAAACGTATCTATCAATAGTTTTGTGTCTGAAATGGTTCGTCCGTTCAGGTACCATGAGTGGAAAGAAGAATATGAAGCAAAGACAGAGGCTGAAATCCAGACGATGATCCAGGAGAGACGAGTGAAGATTCAGGAGGTCGAACGCTCAGTAGAGCTCAGCAGGAAGGATGCAGACACAGTGACAGCAGGCAGTGTGCAGGTCTTCACTGATCTGATCAGCTGTATTGAGAGAAGCCAGGCTGAGCTCATTGGTGTGATTGAAGAGAAGCAGAAAACAACAGAGAAACAGGCTGAAGGCTTCATCAAAGATCTGCAACAGGAAATCACTCAGTTAGAGAAGAGAGTCGCTGGGCTGAAACAGCTCACACACTCTGAAGACCACCTCCTCCAGAACTTCACCTCCATCAACACCCCTCCACCCACCAAGGACTGGACAAAGGTCAATGTCCATCAGTCTTCATGTGTGGACACTGTGAGGACAGCTGTGGCTCAGCTGGAGAAGACTCTCAGTCAAGAGATGATGAAGCAGCTGTGTGATGTTGAGCTGAGGAGGATCAAGAGATATGCAGTGGATGTGACCCTGGATCCTGATACAGAAAATCCTGACCTCATCCTGTCTGACGATGGAAAACAAGTGAGTCATGGAAACATAAGGAAGAATCTCCCAGAGAACAAAGAGAGATTTGATAGATGTGTCTGTGTCTTAGGAAAACAAGGATTCTCCTCAGGAAGGTTTTACTTTGAGGTTCAGGTTAAAAGGAAGACTAAGTGGGATCTAGGAGTGGCCAGAGAGTCCATCAACAGGAAGGGAGACATCCCACTGACCCCCAACGATGGTTACTGGACTATAGTGTTGAGGAATGGAAATGAGTACAGGGCTTGTGCTGGCCCTTCTGTCCTCCTCCCTGTTAGAGAGAAGCTCCAGACAGTGGGAGTGTTTGTGGATTATGAGGAGGGTCTGGTCTCCTTTTATGACGTGGAGACCAGAGTTCACGTCTACTCCTTCACTGGCTGCTCCTTCACTGAGAGACTATATCCATTCTTCAGTCCTGGTCTTAATGCTGGTGGTATAAACTCTGCTCCTCTGATCATCTCTCCTGTCAACATGGACGCTGATCTCTCTCTTTGATCTTTCTGTTACTGTTATACTGTTACAACTTAAATTAAAAAACCATGAAAGTGGAAAAAGCAGCACTCCAAAATAAAAGATGCGAGACTGGCTCAGGTGCCATTTCTCATTTTATTGAGAACGTTTACCCGTTTCGGCACTCGGCCCTCCTCAGAGCAGATTAAAAACCCTAATTACTCAGTCAGTCAGTCAGTCAGTCAGTCTCTCTCTGGGTTTGGGCAGTCAGTCAGTCTCTCTCTCTCTCTGGGTTTGGGCAGTCAGTCAGTCTCTCTCTCTCTCTGGGTTTGGGCAGTCAGTCAGTCAGTCTCTCTCTCTCTCTCTGGGTATGGGCGTGCAGTCAGTCAGACACTCAACTTGTAGGTCTGCTATTTTTGAAAAATCGTTAAAATGTGCCTCAAATCTTTCAGAAATATGTCATGATTTAGAAGATTTTTTTTTATTATTTCGACGTCAGGCCTAAATGGGTTAAACTGAGATATTCCTCTAACTCTGGGTAGTAGTAGTAACAAAAAAAAGCGCCTTTTGAAATTTCAGCCCCAGCTGACCTTCTGCCAAATCGCCCTCTGAACGTCCCTGTCGGGCAGAGACACTGAGAGCTGTGAGCATCCTCAATAACTCTGGCCTCTACACCATCATGTAACATGGCTGTGTGTAGGTGTGTCAGTAGGCCTCTAAACCATCATGTAACATGGCTGTGTGTAGGTGTGTCAGTAGGCCTCTAAACCATCATGTAACATGGCTGTGTGTCAGTGGTCTGGCCTCTACACCATCATGTAACATGGCTGTGTGTAGGTGTGTCAGTAGGCCTCTACACCATCATGTAACATGGCTGTGTGTAGGTGTGTCAGTAGGCCTCTACACCACCATGTAACATGGCTGTGTGTAGGTGTGTCAGTAGGCCTCTACACCATCATGTAACATGGCTGTGTGTAGGTGTGTCAGTAGGCCTCTACACCATCATGTAACATGGCTGTGTGTAGGTGTGTCAGTAGGCCTCTACACCATCATGTAACATGGCTGTGTGTAGGTGTGTCAGTAGGCCTCTACACCATCATGTAACATGGCTGTGTGTAGGTGTGTCAGTAGGCCTCTACACCAGCATGTAACATGGCTGTGTGTAGGTGTGTCAGTAGGCCTCTACACCACCATGTAACATGGCTGTGTGTAGGTGTGTCAGTGATCTGGCCTCTACACCATCATGTAACATGGCTGTGTGTAGGTGTGTCAGTAGTCTGGCCTCTACACCATCATGTAACATGGCTTTGTGTAGGTGTGTCAGTAGGCCTCTACACCATCATGTAACATGGCTGTGTGTAGGTGTGTCAGTAGGCCTCTATACCATCATGTAACATGGCTGTGTGTAGGTGTGTCAGTAGGCCTCTACACCATCATGTAACATGGCTGTGTGTAGGTGTGTCAGTAGGCCTCTACACCATCATGTAACATGGCAGTGTGTAGGTGTGTGTCAGTAGGCCTCTACACCATCATGTAACATGGCTGTGTGTAGGTGTGTCAGTGATCTGGCCTCTACACCATTTAACATCGCTGTGTGTAGGTGTGTCAGTGATCTGTGTGTAGGTGTGTCAGTGATCTGTGTGTAGGTGTGTCAGTAATCTGGCCTCTACACCATTTAACGTTGCTGTGTGTAGGTGTGTCAGTGATCTGGCCTCTACACCATGTAACATGGCTGTGTGTAGGTGTGTCAGTGATCTGGCCTCTACACCATGTAACATCGCTGTGTGTAGGTGTGTCAGTGATCTGGCCTCTACACCATGTAACATTGCTGTGTGTAGGTGTGTCAGTGCACTGTGTGTAGGTGTGTCAGTGATCTGTGTGTAGGTGTGTCAGTGATCTGTGTGTAGGTGTGTCAGTGATCTGTGTGTAGGTGTGTCAGTGATCTGTGTGTAGGTGTGTCAGTGATCTGTGTGTAGGTGTGTCAGTGATCTGTGTGTAGGTGTGTCAGTGCACTCATGTACGCCGTAGCAGTAGAATTGTTTTTTCTTTCTTTCTTTATCCCATTTTGTTCGGGAACCCCTTTTTGGTGTTATAGCATTATGTTATGCTTTTAGCTATTGAAAAATAGCAGATCTACAAGCTCGTAGCGCGCCACCGAGTGGCGCGCTACGAGCTTGTAGGTCTGCTATTTTTGGAAAAATCGAAGAAGAACCTGCACTGACATATAGAAACATAGCTTTTTCAGTAAACTGTCAGGATGCAGAAGAATTTTTTTTAGAATCTGATCTCGGGTCAGAATGGGTTATCTGAGTGGGCAGATAGTTTGTTGGATGACAGAGAAGCAGTGTGTGGATCAAGGGATACATGGAGGAGGAGGCGAATATCCTCTCTTCTGCTGTAACTCCACTAATAGAAGAACATCCTCTCTTCTGCTGTAACTCCACTAATAGAAGAACATCCTCTCTTCTGCTGTAACTCCACTAATAGAAGAGCATCCTCTCTTCTGCTGTAACTCCACTAATAGAAGAACATCCTCTCTTCTGCTGTAACTCCACTAATAGAAGAACATCCTCTCTTCTGCTGTAACTCCACTAATAGAAGAACATCCTCTCTTCTGCTGTAACTCCACTAATATAAGAACATCCTCTCTTCTGCTGTAACTCCACTAATAGAAGAACATCCTCTCTTCTGCTGTAACTCCACTAATAGAAGAACATCCTCTCTTCTGCTGTAACTCCACTAATATAAGAACATCCTCTCTTCTGCTGTAACTCCACTAATAGAAGAACATCCTCTCTTCTGCTGTAACTCCACTAATGGAATAACATCCTCTCTTCTGCTGTAACTCCACTATACACAGACTTATTGCGAATGCAGTGAACACTTACTATGAGACCTAGCAGATCATGTCTGTCTGTCTGTCTGTCTGTGTGTGTGTGTGTGTGTGTGTGTGTGTGTGTGTGTGTGTGTGTGTGTGTGTGTCTGTCCTGCTTTTGTGCCCATATATGGAGCTGAGTGATTACGTCACCATGACTCAGCCATAACCATATAAGGAGTCCCCAAAGCAGCTATACGTCCAAAACCCAAATATGTACGAGCTGCGTTCGCTTCCCGCGTTTGCGCGTCTTAATGGTATTCAGTTGTGATCAAAAGTTTACATGCGTTTGTAAAGGACATACTATTATTATTATTATTATTATTATTATTATTAAAGGACATACTGTCATGATAGACCTGACTTTACAATAAAGGACATACTGTCATGATAGTCCTGACTTTACAATAATTTGTTCAACTCTTATTTTTCTGTGATTGATTGATTGGTTGGAAGCAAATACTTCTTTGTCATACAAAAGAATCTTTGAATTTATTTGTATTTTTATTAATGTTTATTGGTCACATTTTCAGAAAACCCTTCATAAACATTCATGAAAATACAAATAAATTCCAATACTTTTTTGTATGACAAAGAAGTATTTGCTCCAATCAACCTATCACAGAAAAATAAGAGTTGAACAAATGATTGGAAAGTCAGGACTATCATAGTCTAGGAAAATTGGCCTCAGATCCTGTGCAGCAGGGGCGTGGCCCAGTGCGTTGCGTTTCAAATGAAATGCGAATCAAAAGACAGGGGCGGGTTCCACATGGAGTGGGCGCTACATCTAAATAAGACGGAAGGGAAACAATGGCTCCTTGAGCGGTGGTGGCCTACTACAATTCAATTTGGAATTGGATTCCCTTCGGACTATTTTCATGGTATGCACAGTGCTTCAGACCGGAAAGGGGAGTGTCCGCTCAGATTCTGAGCGCAACGTACTTCCCTCACAGGGATACGGTCCTTTTTTCCCAGAAGTTCCTTTTTTCTCGCCCGCCTAGTGGCGAAAAATAAAACTTCTGGGAACTCAGATTAGGACTATCATGACAGTATGTCCTTTACAAACGCATGTAAACTTTTGATCACAACTGTATCCTCTCTTCTGCTGTAACTCCACTAATAGAAGAATATGCTCTCTTCTGCTGTAACTCCACTAATGGAATAATATCCTCTCTTCTGCTGTAACTCCACTAATAGAAGAGCATCCTCTCTTCTGCTGTAACTCCACTAATAGAAGAATATGCTCTCTTCTGCTGTAACTCCACTAATAGAAGAACATCCTCTCTTCTGCTGTAACTCCACTACTGTATACACAGACTTACTGTATATTGCCTATGGATGATGACACCTGACTGAAACCAGATGAGGTCACTCCGGGGCAGGATCGATTTGTCCAATATTAGATGCATTCGATGCGTTTTTATCTGCATCGCAGAGTGAAATTGGCAAACGGTTCAGCTGATGCCGTGGTGTGAATGCTGAGAATACCTGAGAATGCGTGACTGACAAAATGTTGAAACCTTATTGATGCAAAGCACTGTATTTTTTGTAATTGAAAGTATTGAACCGTGTCATACTGTATATTTGGCATTTCTTATATGTGTGTTTTTCAGGTAGATCTGAAGCAAAAGCAAGTTGTGTGGAAATCCTGTGTGGCACCGTTGTCAGTTAACCAATCGGAATGCGTTAACCCATTCTGACCTGAGATCAGATTCATATGGGGTTTCCACTGGGAACACACTGGTCTGATTAACCCATTCTGACCTGAGATCAGATTCATACGGGGTTTCCACTGGACACACACTGGTCTGATTAACCCATTCTGACCTGAGATCAGATTCATACGAGGTTTCCACTGGACACACACTGGTCTGATTAACCCATTCTGACCTGAGATCAGATTCTAAAAATGTCAGTCGTTCTTCGATTTTTCAAAAATAGCAGACCTACAAGCTCGTAGCGCGCCACTCGGTGGCGCGCTATGAGCTTGTAGATCTGCTAATTTTCAATAGCTAAAGCACGACATGATGCTGACACCAAAATGGGTTCCCGCCCAGAATGGGTTAATCCTAGGTAGCCTGGTTTAAGCCACTCCCCCTAGTCGTTAGTCAGGCAGGGAAACTAAAAGTTAGTGCGTTGCTTTGAAACCAGATTATTCTTTGGTCAACTTCTCCCAGGTTTTCAGGACACAATGCAACGCAACGCAACGTGATGTTATTAAAATAGTGATCCGCCAGTAAAAAAAATGATCACCTTTATACCAGTTACTGTATAGCAGTTGTGTATGTGTGTGTGTGTGTGTGTGTGTGTGTGTGCGTGTGTGTTATTGAAACTGAAATTCGGCTACCCGTCTAATTCTGGAGTCGTGTGGAACTCCATATTTGGTCAAGACTAACGTCATGTTTGATGAGGTCAGGTTTCAGTCAGCTTGACTTAAAAGCTGATTCCACAGAGTGTGAGGAGCATTAGTCAAAGAGAAGAGAGAGAGAGACGGACCATTAGATCACACATAGAAAGATAAACCCTTACAACTTAGTATTCTGCTGTAATCACATCATAAACATTCCTGGATTGTATAAGACAGACATCACTGGTTGAAGACACCCCATGACCACTAGTTCAGAAACCTATAAGAGACCAAACGTATCTATCAATAGTTTTGTGTCTGAAATGGTTCGTCCGTTCAGGTACCATGAGTGGAAAGAAGAATATGAAGCAAAGACAGAGGCTGAAATCCAGACGATGATCCAGGAGAGACGAGTGAAGATTCAGGAGGTCGAACGCTCAGTAGAGCTCAGCAGGAAGGATGCAGACACAGTGACAGCAGGCAGTGTGCAGGTCTTCACTGATCTGATCAGCTGTATTGAGAGAAGCCAGGCTGAGCTCATTGGTGTGATTGAAGAGAAGCAGAAAACAACAGAGAAACAGGCTGAAGGCTTCATCAAAGATCTGCAACAGGAAATCACTCAGTTAGAGAAGAGAGTCGCTGGGCTGAAACAGCTCACACACTCTGAAGACCACCTCCTCCAGAACTTCACCTCCATCAACACCCCTCCACCCACCAAGGACTGGACAAAGGTCAATGTCCATCAGTCTTCATGTGTGGACACTGTGAGGACAGCTGTGGCTCAGCTGGAGAAGACACTCAGTCATGAGATGATGAAGCTCTGTGATGTTGAGCTGAGGGTGATCAAGAGATATGCAGTGGATGTGACCCTGGATCCTGATACAGCACATCCTCACCTCATCCTGTCTGACGATGGAAAACAAGTGAGTCATGGAAACATAAGGAAGAATCTCCCAGAGAACAAAGAGAGATTTGATAGATGTGTCTGTGTCTTAGGAAAACAAGGATTCTCCTCAGGAAGGTTTTACTTTGAGGTTCAGGTTAAAAGGAAGACTAAGTGGACTCTAGGAGTGGTCAGAGAGTCCATCAACAGGAAGGGAGACATCACACTGACCCCCAACAATGGTTTCTGGACTATAGGGTTGAGGAATGGAAATGAGTACAAGGCTTGTGCTGGCCCTTCTGTCCTCCTCCCTGTTAGAGAGAAGCTCCAGACAGTGGGAGTGTTTGTGGATTATGAGGAGGGTCTGGTCTCCTTTTATGACGTGGAGACCAGAGTTCACGTCTACTCCTTCACTGGCTGCTCCTTCACTGAGAGACTATATCCATTCTTCAGTCCTGGTCTTAATGCTGGTGGTATAAACTCTGCTCCTCTGATCATCTCTCCTGTCAACATGGACGCTGATCTCTCTCTTTGATCTTTCTGTTACTGTTATACTGTTACAACTTAAATTAAAAAAAACATGAAAGTGGAAAAAGCAGCACTCCAAAATAAAAGATGCGAGACTGGCTCAGGTGCCATTTCTCATTTTATTGAGAACGTTTACCCGTTTCGGCACTCGGCCCTCCTCAGAGCAGATTAAAAACCCTAATTACTCAGTCAGTCAGTCAGTCAGTCTCTCTCTGGGTTTGGGCAGTCAGTCAGTCAGTCCCTCTCTCTCTCTCTGGGTTTGGGCAGTCAGTCAGTCAGTCAGTCCCTCTCTCTCTGGGTTTGGGCAGTCAGTCAGTCAGTCTCTCTCTCTCTCTCTCTCTCTCTGGGTATGGGCGTGCAGTCAGTCAGACACTCAACTTGTAGGTCTGCTATTTTTGAAAAATCGTTAAAATGTGCCTCACATCTTTCAGAAATATGTCATGATTTAGAAGATTTTTTTTTATTATTTCGACGTCAGGCCTAAATGGGTTAAACTGAGATATTCCTCTAACTCTGGGTAGTAGTAGTAACAAAAAAAACAAAAACAGCGCCTTTTGAAATTTCAGCCCCAGCTGACCTTCTGCCAAATCGCCCTCTGAACGTCCCTGTCGGGCAGAGACACTGAGAGCTGTGAGCATCCTCAATAACTCTGGCCTCTACACCATCATGTAACATGGCTGTGTGTAGGTGTGTCAGTAGGCCTCTACACCATCATGTAACATGGCTGTGTGTAGGTGTGTCAGTAGGCCTCTACACCATCATGTAACATGGCTGTGTGTAGGTGTGTCGGTAGGCCTCTACACCATCATGTAACATGGCTGTGTGTCAGTGGTCTGGCCTCTACACCATCATGTAACATGGCTGTGTGTCAGTGGTCTGGCCTCTACACCATCATGTAACATGGCTGTGTGTCAGTGGTCTGGCCTCCACACCATCATGTAACATGGCTGTGTGTCAGTGGTCTGGCCTCTACACCATCATGTAACATGGCTGTGTGTCAGTGGTCTGGCCTCTACACCATCATGTAACATGGCTGTGTGTCAGTGGTCTGGCCTCTACACCATCATGTAACATGGCTGTGTGTAGGTGTGTCAGTAGGCCTCTACACCACCATGTAACATGGCTGTGTGTAGGTGTGTCAGTAGGCCTCTACACCATCATGTAACATGGCTGTGTGTAGGTGTGTCAGTAGCCTGGCCTCTACACCATCATGTAACATGGCTGTGTGTAGGTGTGTCAGTAGGCCTCTACACCACCATGTAACATGGCTGTGTGTAGGTGTGTCAGTAGGCCTCTACACCACCATATAACATGGCTGTGTGTAGGTGTGTCAGTGATCTGGCCTCTACACCATCATGTAACATGGCTGTGTGTAGGTGTGTCAGTGATCTGGCCTCTACACCATCATGTAACATGGCTGTGTGTAGGTGTGTCAGTGATCTGGCCTCTACACCATCATGTAACATGGCTGTGTGTAGGTGTGTCAGTAGGCCTCTACACCACCATGTAACATGGCTGTGTGTAGGTGTGTGTCAGTAGTCTGGCCTCTACACCATCATGTAACATGGCTGTGTGTAGGTGTGTCAGTAGGCCTCTACACCATCATGTAACATGGCTGTGTGTAGGTGTGTCAGTAGGCCTCTACACCATCATGTAACATGGCTGTGTGTAGGTGTGTCAGTAGGCCTCTACACTATCATGTAACATGGCTGTGTGTAGGTGTGTCAGTAGGCCTCTACACCATCATGTAACATGGCTGTGTGTAGGTGTGTCAGTAGGCCTCTACACCATCATGTAACATGGCTGTGTGTAGGTGTGTCAGTAGGCCTCTACACCACCATGTAACATGGCTGTGTGTAGGTGTGTCAGTGATCTGGCCTCTACACCATCATGTAAGATGGCTGTGTGTAGGTGTGTCAGTGATCTGGCCTCTACACCATCATGTAACATGGCTGTGTGTAGGTGTGTCAGTAGTCTGGCCTCTACACCATCATGTAACATGGCTGTGTGTAGGTGTGTCAGTGATCTGGCCTCTACACCATAATGTAACATGGCTGTGTGTAGGTGTGTCAGTAGGCCTCTACACCACCATGTAACATGGCTGTGTGTAGGTGTGTCAGTAGGCCTCTACACCACCATATAACATGGCTGTGTGTAGGTGTGTCAGTGATCTGGCCTCTACACCATCATGTAACATGGCTGTGTGTAGGTGTGTCAGTGATCTGGCCTCTACACCATCATGTAACATGGATGTGTGTAGGTGTGTCAGTGATCTGGCCTCTACACCATCATGTAACATGGCTGTGTGTAGGTGTGTCAGTAGGCCTCTACACCACCATGTAACATGGCTGTGTGTAGGTGTGTGTCAGTAGTCTGGCCTCTACACCATCATGTAACATGGCTGTGTGTAGGTGTGTCAGTAGGCCTCTACACCATCATGTAACATGGCTGTGTGTAGGTGTGTCAGTAGGCCTCTACACCATCATGTAACATGGCTGTGTGTAGGTGTGTCAGTAGGCCTCTACACCACCATGTAACATGGCTGTGTGTAGGTGTGTCAGTGATCTGGCCTCTACACCATCATGTAAGATGGCTGTGTGTAGGTGTGTCAGTGATCTGGCCTCTACACCATCATGTAACATGGCTGTGTGTAGGTGTGTCAGTAGTCTGGCCTCTACACCATCATGTAACATGGCTGTGTGTAGGTGTGTCAGTGATCTGGCCTCTACACCATAATGTAACATGGCTGTGTGTAGGTGTGTCAGTAGGCCTCTACACCATCATGTAACATGGCTGTGTGTAGGTGTGTCAGTAGGCCTCTACACCACCATGTAACATGGCTGTGTGTAGGTGTGTCAGTAGGCCTCTACACCACCATGTAACATGGCTGTGTGTAGGTGTGTCAGTGATCTGGCCTCTACACCATCATGTAACATGGCTGTGTGTAGGTGTGTCAGTGATCTGGCCTCTACACCATCATGTAACATGGCTGTGTGTAGGTGTGTCAGTGATCTGGCCTCTACACCATCATGTAACATGGCTGTGTGTAGGTGTGTCAGTAGTCTGGCCTCTACACCATCATGTAACATGGCTGTGTGTAGGTGTGTCAGTGATCTGGCCTCTACACCATCATGTAACATGGCTGTGTGTAGGTGTGTCAGTAGGCCTCTACACCATCATGTAACATGGTAAATGGTAAATGGTGCATTTATATAGCGCCTTTATCCAAGGCGCTTTACATAGATTGTGCATTACATTCACCCATTCATACACCGATGGCAGCGGAAACCATGCAAGGCACCAACTAGCACATCGGGAGCAATTAGGGGTTCAGTGTCTTGCTCAAGGACACTTCGACAGTAACTCTGGGGGAGCCCGGGTTCGAACTGGCAACCTTGCGGTTCCCATCCAGGCACTCTACCCCTGAGCCACCGCCGCCTCTACACCATCATGTAACATGGCTGTGTGTAGGTGTGTCAGTAGTCTGGCCTCTACACCATCATGTAACATGGCTGTGTGTAGGTGTGTCAGTAGTCTGGCCTCTACACCATCATGTAACATGGCTGTGTGTAGGTGTGTCAGTGATCTGGCCTCTACACCATGTAACATGGCTGTGTGTAGGTGTTTCAGTGATCTGGCCTCTACACCATGTAACATGGCTGTGTGTAGGTGTGTCAGTGATCTGGCCTCTACACCATGTAACATCGCTGTGTGTAGGTGTGTCAGTGATCTGGCCTCTACACCATGTAACATCGCTGTGTGTAGGTGTGTCAGTGCACTGTGTGTAGGTGTGTCAGTGATCTGTGTGTAGGTGTGTCAGTGATCTGTGTGTAGGTGTGTCAGTGATCTGTGTGTACAGTAGGTGTGTCAGTGATCTGTGTGTAGGTGTGTCAGTGATCTGTGTGTAGGTGTGTCAGTGATCTGTGTGTAGGTGTGTCAGTGATCTGTGTGTAGGTGTGTCAGTGATCTGTGTGTAGGTGTGTCAGTGATCTGTGTGTAGGTGTGTCAGTGATCTGTGTGTAGGTGTGTCAGTGATCTGTGTGTCAGTGATCTGTGTGTAGGTGTGTCAGTGATCTGTGTGTAGGTGTGTCAGTGATCTGTGTGTAGGTGTGTCAGTGATCTGTGTGTAGGTGTGTCAGTGATCTGTGTGTAGGTGTGTCAGTGATCTGTGTGTAGGTGTGTCAGTGATCTGTGTGTAGGTGTGTCAGTGATCTGTGTGTAGGTGTGTCAGTGATCTGTGTGTAGGTGTGTCAGTGCACTCATGTACGCCGTAGCAGTAGAATTGTTTTTTCTTTCTTTCTTTATCCCATTTTGTTCGGGAACCCCTTTTTTGGTGTTAAAGCATTATGTTATGCTTTTAGCTATTGAAAAATAGCAGACCTACAAGCTCATAGCGCGCCACCGAGTGGCGCGCTACGAGCTTGTAGGTCTGCTATTTTTTGAAAAATCGAAGAAGAACCTGCACTGACATATAGAAACATAGCTTTTTCAGAAAACTGTCAGGATGCAGAAGATTTTTTTTTAGAATCTGATCTCGGGTCAGAATGGGTTATCTGAGTGGGCAGATATCAGTTTGTTGGACGACAGAGAAGCAGTGTGTGGATCAAGAGATACATGGAGGAGGAGGCGAATATCCTCTCTTCTGCTGTAACTCCACTAATAGAAGAGCATCCTCTCTTCTGCTGTAACTCCACTAATAGAAGAGCATCCTCTCTTCTGCTGTAACTCCACTAATAGAAGAACATCCTCTCTTCTGCTGTAACTCCACTAATAGAAGAACATCCTCTCTTCTGCTGTAACTCCACTAATAGAAGAACATCCTCTCTTCTGCTGTAACTCCACTAATATAAGAACATCCTCTCTTCTGCTGTAACTCCACTAATGGAATAACATCCTCTCTTCTGCTGTAACTCCACTAATAGAAGAACATCCTCTCTTCTGCTGTAACTCCACTAATAGAAGAACATCCTCTCTTCTGCTGTAACTCCACTAATAGAAGAACATCCTCTCTTCTGCTGTAACTCCACTAATGGAATAACATCCTCTCTTCTGCTGTAACTCCACTAATAGAAGAACATCCTCTCTTCTGCTGTAACTCCATTATACACAGACTTATATATACAGTTGTGATCAAAAGTTTACATGCGTTTGTAAAGGACATACTGTCATGATAGTCCTGACTTTCCAATAATTTGTTCAACTCTTATTTTTCTGTGATTGATTGATTGGTTGGAAGCAAATACTTCTTTGTCATACAAAAGAATCTTTGAATTTATTTGTATTTTTTTTTTGTATGACAAAGAAGTATTTGCTCCAATCAACCTATCACAGAAAAATAAGAGTTGAACAAATGATTGGAAAGTCAGGACTATCATAGTCTAGGAAAATTGGCCTCAGATCCTGTGCAGCAGGGGCGTGGCCCAGTGCGTTGCGTTTCAAATGAAATGCGAATCAAAAGACAGGGGCGGGTTCCACATGGAGTGGGCGCTACATCTAAATAAGACGGAAGGGAAACAATTGCTCCTTGAGCGGTGGTGGCCTACTACAATTCAATTTGGAATTGGATTCCCTTCGGACTATTTTCATGGTATGCACAGTGCTTCAGACCGGAAAGGGGAGTGTCCGCTCAGATTCTGAGCGCAACGTACTTCCCTCACAAGGATACGGTCCTTTTTTCCCCAGAAGTTCCTTTTTTCTCGCCCGCCTAGTGGCGAAAAATAAAACTTCTGGGAACTCAGATTAGGACTATCATGACAGTATGTCCTTTACAAACGCATGTAAACTTTTGATCACAACTGTATCCTCTCTTCTGCTGTAACTCCACTAATAGAAGAATATGCTCTCTTCTGCTGTAACTCCACTAATAGAAGAATATGCTCTCTTCTGCTGTAACTCCACTAATAGAAGAACATCCTCTCTTCTGCTGTAACTCCACTAATATAAGAACATCCTCTCTTCTGCTGTAACTCCACTAATAGAACATCCTCTCTTCTGCTGTAACTCCACTAATAGAAGAACATCCTCTCTTCTGCTGTAACTCCACTAATAGAAGAACATCCTCTCTTCTGCTGTAACTCCACTAATATAAGAACATCCTCTCTTCTGCTGTAACTCCACTAATAGAAGAACATCCTCTCTTCTGCTGTAACTCCACTAATAGAAGAACATCCTCTCTTCTGCTGTAACTCCACTAATATAAGAACATCCTCTCTTCTGCTGTAACTCCACTAATAGAAGAACATCCTCTCTTCTGCTGTAACTCCACTAATAGAAGAACATCCTCTCTTCTGCTGTAACTCCACTAATAGAAGAACATCCTCTCTTCTGCTGTAACTCCACTAATAGAAGAACATCCTCTCTTCTGCTGTAACTCCACTAATATAAGAACATCCTCTCTTCTGCTGTAACTCCACTAATGGAAGAACATCCTCTCTTCTGCTGTAACTCCACTAATAGAAGAACATCCTCTCTTCTGCTGTAACTCCACTAATAGAAGAACATCCTCTCTTCTGCTGTAACTCCACTAATAGAAGAACATCCTCTCTTCTGCTGTAACTCCACTAATATAAGAACATCCTCTCTTCTGCTGTAACTCCACTAATGGAAGAACATCCTCTCTTCTGCTGTAACTCCACTAATAGAAGAACATCCTCTCTTCTGCTGTAACTCCACTAATGGAAGAACATCCTCTCTTCTGCTGTAACTCCACTAATAGAAGAACATCCTCTCTTCTGCTGTAACTCCACTAATAGAAGAACATCCTCTCTTCTGCTGTAACTCCACTAATAGAAGAACATCCTCTCTTCTGCTGTAACTCCACTAATGGAAGAACATCCTCTCTTCTGCTGTAACTCCACTAATGGAAGAACATCCTCTCTTCTGCTGTAACTCCACTAATAGAAGAACATCCTCTCTTCTGCTGTAACTCCACTAATAGAAGAACATCCTCTCTTCTGCTGTAACTCCACTAATAGAAGAACATCCTCTCTTCTGCTGTAACTCCACTAATGGAAGAACATCCTCTCTTCTGCTGTAACTCCACTAATAGAAGAACATCCTCTCTTCTGCTGTAACTCCACTAATAGAAGAACATCCTCTCTTCTGCTGTAACTCCACTAATAGAAGAACATCCTCTCTTCTGCTGTAACTCCACTAATAGAAGAACATCCTCTCTTCTGCTGTAACTCCACTAATAGAAGAACATCCTCTCTTCTGCTGTAACTCCACTAATAGAAGAACATCCTCTCTTCTGCTGTAACTCCACTAATAGAAGAACATCCTCTCTTCTGCTGTAACTCCACTAATAGAAGAACATCCTCTCTTCTGCTGTAACTCCACTAATAGAAGAACATCCTCTCTTCTGCTGTAACTCCACTAATAGAAGAACATCCTCTCTTCTGCTGTAACTCCACTACTGTATACACAGACTTACTGTATATTGCCTATGGATGATGACACCTGACTGAAACCAGATGAGTTCACTCCGGGGCAGGATCGATTTGTCCAATATTAGATGCATTCGATGCGTTTTTATCTGCATCGCAGAGTGAAATTGGCAAACGGTTCAGCTGATGCTGTGTGAATGCTGAGAATACCTGAGAATGCGTGACTGACAAAATGTTGAAACCTTATTGATGCAAAGCACTGTATTTTTTGTAATTGAAAGTATTGAACCGTGTCATACTGTATATTTGGCATTTCTTATATGTGTGTTTTTCAGGTAGATCTGAAGCAAAAGCAAGTTGTGTGGAAATCCTGTGTGGCACCGTTGTCGGTTAACCAATTGGAATGCGTTAACCCATTCTGACCTGAGATCAGATTCATACGAGGTTTCCACTGGGAACACACTGGTCTGATTAACCCATTCTGACCTGAGATCAGATTCATACGGGGTTTCCACTGGACACACACTGGTCTGATTAACCCATTCTGACCTGAGATCAGATTCATACGAGGTTTCCACTGGACACACACTGGTCTGATTAACCCATTCTGACCTGAGATCAGATTCATACGAGGTTTCCACTGGGAACACACTGGTCTGATTAACCCATTCTGACCTGAGATCAGATTCATACGAGGTTTCCACTGGGAACACACTGGTCTGATTAACCCATTCTGACCTGAGATCAGATTCATACGGGGTTTCCACTGGACACACACTGGTCTGATTAACCCATTCTGACCTGAGATCAGATTCATACGGGGTTTCCACTGGACACACACTGGTCTGATTAACCCATTCTGACCTGAGATCAGATTCATACGAGGTTTCCACTGGACACACACTGGTCTGATTAACCCATTCTGACCTGAGATCAGATTCTAAAAATGTCAGTCGTTCTTCGATTTTTCAAAAATAGCAGACCTACAAGCTCGTAGGGCGCCACTCGGTGGCGCGCTATGAGCTTGTAGATCTGCTAATTTTCAATAGCTAAAGCACGACATGATGCTGACACCAAAATGGGTTCCCGCCCAGAATGGGTTAATCCTAGGTAGCCTGGTTTAAGCCACTCCCCCTAGTCGTTAGTCAGGCAGGGAAACTAAAAGTTAGTGCGTTGCTTTGAAACCAGATTCTTCTTTGGTCAACTTCTCCCAGGTTTTCAGGACAAAATGCAACGCAACGCAACGTGATGTTATTAAAATAGTGATACGCCAGTAAAAAAATGATCACCTTTATACCAGTTACTGTATAGCAGTTGTGTATGTGTGTGTGTGTGTGTGTGTGTGTGTGTGTGTGTGTGTTATTGAAACTGAAATTCGGCTACCCGTCTAATTCTGGAGTCGTGTGGAACTCCATATTTGGTCAAGGCTGACGTCATGTTTGATGAGGTCAGGTTTCAGTCAGCTTGACTTAAAAGCTGATTCCACAGAGTGTGAGGAGCATTAGTCAAAGAGAAGAGAGAGAGACGGACCATTAGATCACACAGAGAAAGATAAACCCTTACAACTTAATATTCTGCTGTAATCACATCATAAACATTCCTGGATTGTATAAGACAGACATCACTGGTTGAAGACACCCCATGACCACTAGTTCAGAAACCTATAAGAGACCAAACGTATCTATCAATAGTTTTGTTTCTGAAATGGTTCGTCCGTTCAGGTACCATGAGTGGAAAGAAGAATATGAAGCAAAGACAGAGGCTGAAATCCAGACGATGATCCAGGAGAGACGAGTGAAGATTCAGGAGGTCGAACGCTCAGTAGAGCTCAGCAGGAAGGATGCAGACACAGTGACAGCAGGCAGTGTGCAGGTCTTCACTGATCTGATCAGCTGTATTGAGAGAAGCCAGGCTGAGCTCATTGGTGTGATTGAAGAGAAGCAGAAAACAACAGAGAAACAGGCTGAAGGCTTCATCAAAGATCTGCAACAGGAAATCACTCAGTTAGAGAAGAGAGTCGCTGGGCTGAAACAGCTCACACACTCTGAAGACCACCTCCTCCAGAACTTCACCTCCATCAACACCCCTCCACCCACCAAGGACTGGACAAAGGTCAATGTCCATCAGTCTTCATGTGTGGAGACTGTGAGGACAGCTGTGGCTCAGCTGGAGAAGACACTCAGTCAAGAGATGATGAAGCAGCTGTGTGATGATGAGCTGAGGATGATCAAGAGATATGCAGTGGATGTGACCCTGGATCCTGATACAGCACATCCTTACCTCATCCTGTCTGACGATGGAAAACAAGTGAGTCATGGAAACATAACGAAGAATCTCCCAAAGAACAAAGAGAGATTTGATCGATGTGTCTGTGTCTTAGGAAAACAAGAATTCTCCTCAGGAAGGTTTTACTTTGAGGTTCAGGTTAAAAGGAAGACTAAGTGGGATCTAGGAGTGGCCAGAGAGTCCATCAACAGGAAGGGAAACATCAAACTGACCCCCAACAATGGTTTCTGGACTATAGGGTTGAGGAATGGAAATGAGTACAAGGCTTGTCCTGGCCCTTCTGTCCTCCTCCCTGTTAGAGAGAAGCTCCAGACAGTGGGAGTGTTTGTGGATTATGAGGAGGGTCTGGTCTCCTTTTATGACGTGGAGACCAGAGTTCACGTCTACTCCTTCACTGGCTGCTCCTTCACTGAGAGACTATATCCATTCTTCAGTCCTGGTCTTAATGCTGGTGGTATAAACTCTGCTCCTCTGATCATCTCTCCTGGCAACATGAACGCTGATCTCTCTCTTTGATCTTTCTGTTACTGTTATACTGTTACAACTTAAATTAAAAAACCATGAAAGTGGAAAAAGCAGCACTCCAAAATAAAAGATGCGAGACTGGCTCAGGTGCCATTTCTCATTTTATTGAGAACGTTTACCCGTTTCGGCACTCGGCCCTCCTCAGAGCAGATTAAAAACCCTAATTACTCAGTCAGTCAGTCAGTCAGTCAGTCAGTCTCTCTCTGGGTTTGGGCAGTCAGTCAGTCAGTCAGTCTCTCTCTCTCTCTGGGTTTGGGCAGTCAGTCAGTCTCTCTCTCTCTCTGGGTTTGGGCAGTCAGTCAGTCTCTCTCTCTCTCTGGGTTTGGGCAGTCAGTCAGTCTCTCTCTCTCTCTGGGTTTGGGCAGTCAGTCAGTCTCTCTCTCTCTCTGGGTTTGGGCAGTCAGTCAGTAAGTCTCTCTCTCTCTCTCTCTCTCTCTCTCTCTCTCTCTGGGTATGGGCGTGCAGTCAGTCTCTCTCTCTCTCTCTCTCTCTCTCTCTCTCTCTCTCTCTCTGGGTATGGGCGTGCAGTCAGTCAGACACTCGACTTGTAGGTCTGCTATTTTTGAAAAATCGTTAAAATGTGCCTCAAATCTTTCAGAAATATGTCATGATTTAGAAGATTTTTTTTTATTATTTCGACGTCAGGCCTAAATGGGTTAAACTGAGATATTCCTCTAACTCTGGGTAGTAGTAGTAACAAAAAAAACAAAAACAGCGCCTTTTGAAATTTCAGCCCCAGCTGACCTTCTGCCAAATCGCCCTCTGAACGTCCCTGTCGGGCAGAGACACTGAGAGCTGTGAGCATCCTCAATAACTCTGGCCTCTACACCATCATGTAACATGGCTGTGTGTAGGTGTGTCAGTAGTCTGGCCTCTACACCATCATGTAACATGGCTGTGTGTAGGTGTGTCAGTAGGCCTCTACACCACCATGTAACATGGCTGTGTGTAGGTGTGTCAGTAGTCTGGCCTCTACACCATCATGTAACATGGCTGTGTGTAGGTGTGTCAGTAGGCCTCTACACCATCATGTAACATGGCTGTGTGTAGGTGTGTCAGTAGGCCTCTACACCACCATGTAACATGGCTGTGTGTAGGTGTGTCAGTAGGCCTCTACACCACCATGTAACATGGCTGTGTGTAGGTGTGTCAGTAGGCCTCTACACCATCATGTAACATGGCTGTGTGTAGGTGTGTCAGTAGGCCTCTACACCACCATGTAACATGGCTGTGTGTAGGTGTGTCAGTAGGCCTCTACACCATCATGTAACATGGCTGTGTGTAGGTGTGTCAGTAGGCCTCTACACCATCATGTAACATGGCTGTGTGTAGGTGTGTCAGTGATCTGGCCTCTACACCATCATGTAACATGGCTGTGTGTAGGTGTGTCAGTAGGCCTCTACACCACCATGTAACATGGCTGTGTGTAGGTGTGTCAGTGATCTGGCCTCTACACCATCATGTAACATGGCTGTGTGTAGGTGTGTCAGTGATCTGGCCTCTACACCATCATGTAACATGGCTGTGTGTAGGTGTGTCAGTAGGCCTCTACACCACCATGTAACATGGCTGTGTGTAGGTGTGTGTCAGTAGTCTGGCCTCTACACCATCATGTAACATGGCTGTGTGTAGGTGTGTCAGTAATCTGGCCTCTACACCATTTAACGTCGCTGTGTGTAGGTGTGTCAGTGATCTGGCCTCTACACCATGTAACATGGCTGTGTGTAGGTGTGTCAGTGATCTGGCCTCTACACCATGTAACATCGCTGTGTGTAGGTGTGTCAGTGCACTGTGTGTAGGTGTGTCAGTGATCTGTGTGTAGGTGTGTCAGTGATCTGTGTGTAGGTGTGTCAGTGATCTGTGTGTAGGTGTGTCAGTGATCTGTGTGTAGGTGTGTCAGTGATCTGTGTGTAGGTGTGTCAGTGCACTCATGTACGCCGTAGCAGTAGAATTGTTTTTTCTTTCTTTCTTTATCCCATTTTGTTCGGGAACCCCTTTTTTGGTGTTATAGCATTATGCTATGCTTTTAGCTATTGAAAAATAGCAGACCTACAAGCTCGTAGCGCGCCACCGAGTGGCGCGCTACGAGCCTGTAGGTCTGCTATTTTTGGAAAAATCGAAGAAGAACCTGCACTGACATATAGAAACATAGCTTTTTCAGAAAACTGTCAGGATGCAGAAGATTTTTTTTTTAGAATCTGATCTCAGGTCAGAATGGGTTATCTGAGTGGGCAGATATCAGTTTGTTGGATGACAGAGAAGCAGTGTGTGGATCAAGAGATACATGGAGGAGGAGGCGAATATCCTCTCTTCTGCTGTAACTCCACTAATAGAAGAACATCCTCTCTTCTGCTGTAACTCCACTAATGGAATAACATCCTCTCTTCTGCTGTAACTCCACTAATAGAAGAACATCCTCTCTTCTGCTGTAACTCCACTAATAGAAGAACATCCTCTCTTCTGCTGTAACTCCACTAATAAAAGAACATCCTCTCTTCTGCTGTAACTCCACTAATAGAAGAACATCCTCTCTTCTGCTGTAACTCCACTAATAGAAGAACATCCTCTCTTCTGCTGTAACTCCACTAATAGAAGAACATCCTCTCTTCTGCTGTAACTCCACTAATAGAAGAACATCCTCTCTTCTGCTGTAACTCCACTAATAGAAGAACATCCTCTCTTCTGCTGTAACTCCACTAATGGAAGAACATCCTCTCTTCTGCTGTAACTCCACTAATAGAAGAACATCCTCTCTTCTGCTGTAACTCCACTAATAGAAGAACATCCTCTCTTCTGCTGTAACTCCATTATACACAGACTTATATATACAGTTGTGATCAAAAGTTTACATGCGTTTGTAAAGGACATACTGTCATGATAGTCCTGACTTTCCAATAATTTGTTCAACTCTTATTTTTCTGTGATTGATTGATTGGTTGGAAGCAAATACTTCTTTGTCATACAAAATAATCTTTGAATTTATTTGTATTTTTATGAATGTTTATTGGTCACATTTTCAGAAAACCCTTAAACATTCATAAAAATACAAATAAATTCAAGAATTTTTTTGTATGACAAAGAAGTATTTGCTCCAATCAACCTATCACAGAAAAATAAGAGTTGAACAAATGATTGGAAAGTCAGGACTATCATAGTCTAGGAAAATTGGCCTCAGATCCTGTGCAGCAGGGGCGTGGCCCAGTGCGTTGCGTTTCAAATGAAATGCGAATCAAAAGACAGGGGCGGATTCCACATGGAGTGGGCGCTACATCTAAATAAGACGGAAGGGAAACAATTGCTCCTTGAGCGGTGGTGGCCTACTACAATTCAATTTGGAATTGGATTCCCTTCGGACTATTTTCATGGTATGCACAGTGCTTCAGACCGGAAAGGGGAGTGTCCGCTCAGATTCTGAGCGCAACGTACTTCCCTCACAGGGATACGGTCCTTTTTTCCCAGAAGTTCCTTTTTTCTCGCCCGCCTAGTGGCGAAAAATAAAACTTCTGGGAACTCAGATTAGGACTATCATGACAGTATGTCCTTTACAAACGCATGTAAACTTTTGATCACAACTGTATCCTCTCTTCTGCTGTAACTCCACTAATAGAAGAATATGCTCTCTTCTGCTGTAACTCCACTAATAGAAGAATATGCTCTCTTCTGCTGTAACTCCACTAATAGAAGAATATGCTCTCTTCTGCTGTAACTCCACTAATGGAAGAACATCCTCTCTTCTGCTGTAACTCCACTAATAGAAGAATATGCTCTCTTCTGCTGTAACTCCACTAATGGAAGAACATCCTCTCTTCTGCTGTAACTCCACTAATAGAAGAACATCCTCTCTTCTGCTGTAACTCCACTAATAGAAGAACATCCTCTCTTCTGCTGTAACTCCACTAATAGAAGAACATCCTCTCTTCTGCTGTAACTCCACTAATAGAAGAACATCCTCTCTTCTGCTGTAACTCCACTACTGTATACACAGACTTACTGTATATTGCCTATGGATGATGACACCTGACTGAAACCAGATGAGGTCACTCCGGGGCAGGATCGATTTGTCCAACATTGGATGCGTTCGATGCGTTTTTATCTGCATCGCAGAGTGAAATTGGCAAACGGTTCAGCTGATGCCGTGGTGTGAATGCTGAGAATACCTGAGAATGCGTGACTGACAAAATGTTGAAACCTTATTGATGCAAAGCACTGTAATTTTTGTAATTGAAAGTATTGAACCGTGTCATACTGTATATTTGGCATTTCTTATGTGTGGCACCGTTGTCAGTTAACCAATCAGAATGTGCTAACCCATTCTGACCTGAGATCAGATTCATACGGGGTTTCCACTGGACACACACTGGTCTGATTAACCCATTCTGACCTGAGATCAGATTCATACGAGGTTTCCACTGGACACACACTGGTCTGATTAACCCATTCTGACCTGAGATCAGATTCATACGAGGTTTCCACTGGGAACACACTGGTCTGATTAACCCATCAGAGATCTGAGATCAGATTCTAAAAATGTCAGTCGTTCTTCGATTTTTCAAAAACACCAGACCTACAAGCTCGTAGCGCGCCACCGAGTGGCGTGCTACGAGCTTGTAGGTCTGCTATTTTTGAAAAATCAAACATAGCTTTTTTAGAAAACTCTCAGGATGTAGAAGAACATTTTTTAGAATCTGATCTCAGCTCAGAATTGTTTAATTACTATGAAATCTTGGCGTTTTTTAATTTCTTTATAAAAAGAAATCCCACGATATTGCAACCCATTCTTTTTCAACCAAGGCCCTTTTTGAAACCGCCTCCTCACCACTCGCCCTAAACACTTCTAAAGCCCTCAAGGTGTTTAAACGTCTCCAAGGTGGAAACGTCACTTTTGACGTGAAGCTTTGAACTTGATCAATGCTGAGGTGGAATAAAGTTTCGACCTAAGAGAGGCGATGAAAACAGCTGACCGGAGAGAAGAGAAGCCACCCTTATTATGGTCCAAAGTTCAAATCCCACCAGAGACCGATCGATCACGCCCGGAGCGACAGCTGTATGGCGGGCGACCTTGGCGAAAGGGTGCAGAAAATCAACGACTACACAAGAAAGACGTTGCCAGATTTCTGCTTGCATTCAGAGATGAAGGGAAATGTTTAACCCATTCTGAACGGGAACCCATTTTGGTGTTCATGTCATGTTATGCTTTAGCTATTCAAAAATAGCAGACCTACAAGCTCATACGAGCTTGTAGGTCTGCTATTTTTGAAAAATCGAAGAACGACTGACATTTTTTTTTAATCTGATCTCAGCTCAGAATGGGTTATAATCAGACCAGTGTGTGTCCAGTGGAAACCTCGTATGAATCTGATCTCAGGTCAGAATGGGTTAAAGAGAGACTGAGAACTTTGGCTTGTGCCTTCCTGACTGTGTCAGCTGGCCTCGTTAAGACAGATCATTCTTCCTGTGTCAGCTGGCCCTCGTTAAGACAGACCATTCTTCCTGTGTCAGCTGGCCTCGTTATAGACAGATCATTCTCCAGCTTATACGACCACTTCAAACTGGGCGTCGGAGCTCCGTGAGAGCCACACACGGTTGACACATCTTGCTGTTATTATGCATGTGCAGCACATGTCATGCAGGGCCATCTTGGAGGAGTTGGACATACGGTACCATGCCTTGTTAAAAGTTTCATCAGCTGAGCAGGAGGATTCTAAACTAAACGCACACCGGTCTTAGTAGTGGTGCCAGCGATCTGCTCACGGCAGAAACATCTACACTGTAAATCCCTGGAACATGTGACGCGTTTAAACCTAAACACCACGTGTTTAATAATAAAATGCCAAGTGTTTATTAATATTCATACAATACAGTAGAACACGAGTTCACTCAAACACCTCACGAGAACACCTAGTGTTCAAATTCTAAACACCTATAATATGACTGACTTTGATTGTAAAAACTAAACACGTTTGTGTTTAAAAAGTGTTACTGGCGATTAAACATGTTCTTCTGTTTATAATCTAAACACTGACACGTTTAAAAAGTGTTACAAATTCTGTGTTTAAAACTGTTTAAAACCTAAACGCGTGGGTTTAAAGAGTTCAGTCTTAAAAAGACAAAAGAGTGGCTGCACACACTGATGGCCAAAGTGCAGATTATTTATTAGGATGCAGAGTAAAAAAAGGTTTCATCAGCAACACACCAGAACGTAAGGCTTTCCCGTGTGAATCCATGTACAGTAAGATGGCGTTTATGTTATGCTTAGTGCCTGCGTAATAGTTTTTAAACTTTATGCTGCTCTGCATTTACTCTTGCAGTTACCTGTAAACCGACAGCATTTTTTTTCCCCCTCTCTCTCCACAGAGGCTGCATGCCTAGTCTCTCTCTCCGTCATTCTCTCTCCCTCTCTACGTCTCCATTGCATATTATACCAGTAAGACGCGCAAACGCGGGAAGCGAACGCAGCTGAGACCCTGCAGATCATGTCTGTCTGTCTGTCTGTCTGTCTGTCTGTCTGTGTGTCTGTCCCGCTGTTACTGTATATGTGGACCTGGCCCCTTTTGTGCCTATATATGGAGCTGAGTGATTTGTTTGTGATTGATGCAACACACTCCATATTTGGACGTACACTCCATATTTGGACGTATAGCGGGACAGACAGACACACAGACAGACATGATCTGCTAGGTCTCATAGTAAGTGCTCATTGCATTCGCAATGACTGTCCTGTCAGTTAACCCATTCTGACCGGGAACCCATTTTGGTGTTAGCATCATGTTATGCTTTAGCTATTGAAAAATAGCAGATCTACAAGCTCATAGCGCGGCACCGAGTGGCGCGCTACGAGCTTGTAGATCTGCTATTTTTGAAAAATCTAAAGAACGACTGACATTTTTAGAATCTGATCTCAGGTCAGAATGGGTTAATCAGACCAGTGTGTGTCCAGTGGAAACCTCGTATGAATCTGATCTCAGGTCAGAATGGGTTAATAGAAGATGGTTATGGGCTGTTCATTTAACGTGCATTAGCTGTGCGTAATCTTAATTTGTGATAATGTTTTCTTAATATAGTATAGGCTGTGTTTCTTCGCAAAACTGCGCTGCCGTGGAGTTTGTCTGTAATAATAGCCAATTGATTAATTACAGTATAAGTGGGTGGCTGTAATATTTCATCGTTTCTCTTCATTGTATCCTGTCACAGTTAATAGTTTTTAAGTGCCTTAAACTGATTGTCTGTATATTAATGCTGATGCATACATAATGTCTTAATTTACGCGGGAGGACAGGTGTGTGTGTGTTCGAGAAATCTTTTTTCTTGTATGCTGCCACTGTGTGTGTGTGTGTGTGTGTGTGTGTGTGTGTGTGTGTGTGTGTGTGTGTGTGTGTGTCTGTGTGTGTGTGTGTGTGTGTGTGTGTGCGCGCGCATGCACGTTTGAGTGGGCCTGTCCAGAAACTGTGTTTATCTCTCTTTAAGGCCACGTCTGTGAAATTCTCTCACACACACACACACACACACACACACACACACACACATTGCTTTTCAAAGAGATGTGGCCTTTCCCTCCTTGTTCCTCAAAACGTTGACCTTTAACCCATTCTGACCTGAGATCAGATTCATAGAGGTTTCCACTGGACACACACTGGTCTGATGAACCCATTCTGACCTGAGATCAGATTCTAAAAAATGTCAGTCGTTCTTCGATTTTTCAAAAATAGCAGACCTACAAGCTCGTAGCGCGCCACTCGGTGGCGCGCTATGAGCTTGTAGATCTGCTATTTTTCAATAGCTAAAGCATAACATGATGCTGACACCAAAATGGGTTCCCGTTCAGAATGGGTTAACCAATGACTCCATTACTATTCTGTCCTTTCTGCTGCTCTGTTTGCTGCTCCAATGAGCATACACTATATGGAGTCACATGACATACTGAGCATATACACCATGGAGTCACATGTGGTGCTGGAAAATACTGTACTTTAAAGTACTGTACTTTAATACCAGGATACCTATAACGACCACTGGATGAACACATTCTGACCTGAGATCAGATTCTAAAAAATGTCTTCTACATCCTACACAGTTTTCCGAAAAGGTTATGTTTCTGTGTCAG
>NC_137862.1:849311-881811 GCF_963924005.1 Protomyctophum bolini | reverse complement strand
TATTAGGTACATATGCAAGCTGTGTTCAATACTTCTAGCTGTGAGAGAGAGAGGCTGTGTCATGTCCATGCTGTGAACTATATTAAGAACAAGAATGCCTATCATCCAGACATCCATCCATTGACCATTTGATATGACAGCGTGCAGAGAGCGCGGCTAACACCACACTGACCATTTGATCCAATGACCATGCATGTTGTCTCAAGTCTCATCTGTTATGATGATTACACAAATTAGAGATTTGTATTGGCCAATCGGCTTAACCCATTCTGAACGGGAACCCGTTTTGGTGTTCAGCATCATGTTATGCTTTAGCTATTGAAAAATAGCAGATCTACAAGCTCATATCGCGCCACCGAGTGGCGCGCTACGAGCTTGTAGGTCTGCTATTTTTGAAAAATCGAAGAACGACTGACATTTTTTTAAATCTGATCTCAGGTCAGAATGGGTTCATCAGACCAGTGTGTGTCCAGTGGAAACCTCGTATGAATCTGATCTCAGGTCAGAATGGCTTAAAGGCCAAAGGGATAGAGATAACTACATACATGAGTATGCAGGTAGGAGACGGAAAAGGGGGGGAATTCTGTTTCAGTTTCACCCAGGTGATGGATGGTGGTCATGACGACGAGTGCTCAGGAGGAGCAGTTAGTGTTTAGTGTCTTGCTCAAGGACACTTTGACACATACTGTATAGGCCGGGGCTGGAAGGTGAACCAGGGACCTTCTGCTTCTGTAAATGGTAAATGGTGCATTTATATAGCGCCTTTATCCAAGGCACTTTACATAGACTGTGCATTGTCATTCACACATTCACACACCTTTACATAGACTGTGCATTACATTCACCCATTCACACACACATTCACACACCTTTACATAGACTGTGCATTACATTCACCCATTCACACACACATTCACACACCTTTACATAGACTGTGCATTACATTCACCCATTCACACACACATTCACACACCTTTACATAGATTGTGCATTACATTCACCCATTCACACACACATTCACACACCTTTACATAGACTGTGCATTACATTCACCCATTCACACACACATTCACACACCTTTACATAGACTGTGCATTACATTCACCCATTCACACACACATTCACACACCTTTACATAGACTGTGCATTACATTCACCCATTCACACACACATTCACACACCTTTACATAGATTGTGCATTACATTCACCCATTCACACACACATTCACACACCTTTACATAGACTGTGCATTACATTCACCCATTCACACACACATTCACACACCTTTACATAGACTGTGCATTACATTCACCCATTCACACACACATTCACACACCTTTACATAGACTGTGCATTACATTCACCCATTCACACACACATTCACACACCTTTACATAGATTGTGCATTACATTCACCCATTCACACACACATTCACACACCGATTGCGGCGGAAGCCATGCAAGGTATACCAACCAGCACATCGGGAGCAATTTGGGGTTCAGTGTCTTTGCCCAAGGACACTTCCACATGTAGACAGGAGGAGGAGGAGCCGGGATTCGAACCGTCGACCCATGGATCATTGGACGACCTGCTCTACCTCCTGAGCCCAATACCCGTTCATGGCTATACCTGAGGATCAGCAATCAGGATGACATCATTCATATCACTCTTACTCTTAAACATACCTGACCAATTATTGGTCAGATTGATTAGTTATAGATCCACAAAGAAAACAGGAGCAATACTTAATTCCGTATGTTATGGTTTCAGGTCAGAGTATAGAATATAAGAAGCATGCTTCCCAGAATGCAACACTGCTGGTGATGTGGAGACGCCAGATGGCGGGCGGGGGGGGGGTAACGACACGATGCCTTTTAGCTGATGATGATGTCATGATGGATGAAGACGCTTTTTATATTTTCATAATGTTTCCCCTTTTGACTGGAAGTCACTGCATCTCTTTGTCTTTTTGACTGGAAGTCACTGCATCTCTTTTTCTTTTTGACTGGAAGTCACTGCATCTCTTTGTCTTTTTGACTGGAAGTCACTGCATCTCTTTGTCTTTTTGACTGGAAGTCACTGCATCTCTTTGTCTTTTTGACTGGAAGTCACTGCATCTCTTTGTCTTTTTGACTGGAAGTCACTGCATCTCTTTGTCTTTTTGACTGGAAGTCACTGCATCTCTTTGTCTTTTTGACTGGAAGTCACTGCAACTCTTTGTCTTTTTGACTGGAAGTCACTGCATCTCTTTGTCTTTTTGACTGGAAGTCACTGCATCTCTTTGTCTTTTTGACTGGAAGTCACTGCATCTCTTTGTCTTTTTGACTGGAAGTCACTGCATCTCTTTGTCTTTTTGACTGGAAGTCACTGCATCTCTTTGTCTTTTTGACTGGAAGTCACTGCATCCCTTTGTCTTTTTGACTGGAAGTCACTGCATCTCTTTGTCTTTTTGACTGGAAGTCACTGCATCTCTTTGTCTTTTTGACTGGAAGTCACGGCATCTCTTTGTCTTTTTGACTGGAAGTCACTGCATCTCTTTGTCTTTTTGACTGGAAGTCACTGCATCTCTTTGTCTTTTTGACTGGAAGTCACTGCATCTCTTTGTCTTTTTGACTGGAAGTCACTGCATCTCTTTGTCTTTTTGACTGGAAGTCACTGCATCTCTTTGTCTTTTTGACTGGAAGTCACTGCATCTCTTTGTCTTTTTGACTGGAAGTCACTGCATCTCTTTGTCTTTTTGACTGGAAGTCACTGCATCTCTTTGTCTTTTTGACTGGAAGTCACTGCATCTCTTTGTCTTTTTGACTGGAAGTCACTGCATCTCTTTGTCTTTTTGACTGGAAGTCACTGCATCTCTTTGTCTTTTTGACTGGAAGTCACTGCATCTCTTTGTCTTTTTGACTGGAAGTCACTGCATCTCTTTGTCTTTTTGACTGGAAGTCACTGCATCTCTTTGTCTTTTTGACTGGAAGTCACTGCATCTCTTTGTCTTTTTGACTGGAAGTCACTGCATCTCTTTGTCTTTTTGACTGGAAGTCACTGCATCTCTTTGTCTTTTTGACTGGAAGTCACTGCATCTCTTTGTCTTTTTGACTGGAAGTCACTGCATCTCTTTGTCTTTTTGACTGGAAGTCACTGCATCTCTTTGTCTTTTTGACTGGAAGTCACTGCATCTCTTTGTCTTTTTGACTGGAAGTCACTGCATCTCTTTGTCTTTTTGACTGGAAGTCACTGCATCTCTTTGTCTTTTTGACTGGAAGTCACTGCATCTCTTTGTCTTTTTGACTGGAAGTCACTGCATCTCTTTGTCTTTTTGACTGGAAGTCACTGCATCTCTTTGTCTTTTTGACTGGAAGTCACTGCATCTCTTTGTCTTTTTCAATCACTGTTCAAGTTTGTGACTCACTCGCACGCACACACAAGCAGGCACAAGCACGCGCACACACACACAGTATATATATTCTCTCTTCGGTGTTTAAAGTGAGCGAGTGGGCATACCAGCCTCCTCAAGGTTTGGTTCTGAACGGAGAGAGAGCTTGAAGTTGTCAGGAGAGGAGAGGAGAGGAGAGGATGCCAGTCAGTCTCAGAGGAGAGGAGAGGAGAGGTGTGCAGAGGAGAGGAGAGGAGAGGATGCCAGTCAGTCTCAGAGGAGAGGATGCCAGTCAGTCTCAGAGGAGAGGATGCCAGTCAGTCTCAGAGGAGAGGTGTGCAGAGGAGAGGAGAGGAGAGGAGAGGAGAGGAGAGGAGAGGAGAGGAGAGGAGAGGAGAGGAGAGGAGAGGAGAGACACACAGAGTGATCTGAAGGAGGGGAGGGGAGGGGAGGAGAGGTGTTCTCATTATGCTGTGTCAGACGCATAGTGTTATTTCCCTGTGTTGTTCTGGCAGGCTGTCCTCTCTCTCCTCCAGTCAGAGTGTGTTGTTTTAACCCATTTAGGACTGAAGTCGATTAAATAAACATCTTCTAAAACCCATGTTTCTATGTCAGTGGTGCTCAACCTTTTTCATGTCAAGGACCCCCAGAATTATCTCTATTGGGCCACGGACCCCCATCTCAAAATATGTAGTTCCAGGAACCCCCCAAGAAGCAAATATTTTAGTTAAAAATGTTCGCTTTGAAATATATATTCAAAGATTTGTGCCACATTTTCACGATTCAAAAAAAAAATAGCAGACCTATACAAGCTCGTAGCGCGCCACTCGGTGGCGCGCTATGAGCTTGTAGATCTGCTATTTTTCAATACCTAAAGCATAACATGATGTTTAAAACACCAAAAGGGGTTCCCGTTCAGAATGGATTAATCCAGGGAGCTAGGAGGCTGCAGCAGGGAGGACTGCTGAGAGAGATAATGATGCATGCCAGCCTGCTGTCTCTCTGTGTCTCTCTCTCTCTCTCTCTCTCTCTCTCTCTCTCTCTCTCTCTCTCTCTCTCTCTCTCTCTGCCTCACACACACCCGGTGGCCGTGCATGGTGCCACTTTACTCTGCCACTTTTTTTTATATTTTGTGTTTTGACATGCATATATGAATACTTGAACTTGCTGGTGCGTGTGTGTGTGCACTGTGCACTGTGCACGTGTGTGCGTGCACAAGAAAAAATAAAATCTAATCTAATCAAAATCTAAAAGATTAATCTAAAAGTCCATTTCAAATAAATAAATAAATAAAAGTGCAATATTTGGATCCGTGATGCAGCGGAGTAGAAAAAGTAAAAGTATTGGAAATTGGAAGTACAAATACCTCAAATTTACTTTAACCCATTCTGAACGGGAACCCCTTTTGGTGTTAGCATCATGTTATGCTTTAGCTATTGAAAAATAGCAGATCTACAAGCTCATAGCGCGCCACCGAGTGGCGCGCTACGAGCTTGTAGGTCTGCTGTTTTTGAAAAATCGAAGAACGATAACAGATAATGGATAAAACGATAATAGATCTTTCTACGTCCGAGCATAGACATGTTAACGCCCCGCCTGCCTCTGATTGGCCTACCGACACTGCCCGTCTTGTCTGACTTAAATTTTTGTAGAAGAGGCAAAACAATATTGTCTGTAACGTTTGCTTTGATTGAATAATTGAGTGAACAACTGATTTGGCTGTGTTTAAATTAGTGTTGATCATCGTGTATTGTGTGTTGTTATATAGAAACACACTTCAGCACCATGGACAGCTCACTGTGTTATATAGAAACACACTTCAGTACCATGGACAGCGCACTGTGTTATATAGAAACACACTTCAGCACCATGGACAGCTCACTGTGATATATAGAAACACACTTCAGCACCATGGACAGCTCACTGTTATATAGAAACACACTTCAGCACCATGGACAGCTCACTGTGATGTTATATAGAAACACACTTCAGCACCATGGACAGCTCACTGTGTTATATAGAAACACACTTCAGCACCATGGACAGCTCACTGTGTTGTTATATAGAAACACACTTCAGCACCATGGACAGCTCACTGTGTTGTTATATAGAAACACACTTCAGCACCATGGACAGCTCACTGTGTTGTTATATAGAAACACACTTCAGCACCATGGACAGCTCACTGTGATATATAGAAACACACTTCAGCACCATGGACAGCTCACTGTTATATAGAAACACACTTCAGCACCATGGACAGCTCACTGTGTTGTTATATAGAAACACACTTCAGCACCATGGACAGCTCACTGTGTTGTTATATAGAAACACACTTCAGCACCATGGACAGCTCACTGTGTTATATAGAAACACACTTCAGCACCATGGACAGCTCACTGTGTTATATAGAAACACACTTCAGCACCATGGACAGCTCACTGTGTTATATAGAAACACACTTCAGCACCATGGACAGCTCACTGTGATGTTATATAGAAACACACTTCAGCACCATGGACAGCTCACTGTGTTATATAGAAACACACTTCAGCACCATGGACAGCTCACTGTGATATATAGAAACACACTTCAGCACCATGGACAGCTCACTGTTATATAGAAACACACTTCAGCACCATGGACAGCTCACTGTGTTGTTATATAGAAACACACTTCAGCACCATGGACAGCTCACTGTGTTGTTATATAGAAACACACTTCAGCACCATGGACAGCTCACTGTGTTATATAGAAACACACTTCAGCACCATGGACAGCTCACTGTGTTATATAGAAACACACTTCAGCACCATGGACAGCTCACTGTGTTATATAGAAACACACTTCAGCACCATGGACAGCTCACTGTGATGTTATATAGAAACACACTTCAGCACCATGGACAGCTCACTGTGTTATATAGAAACACACTTCAGCACCATGGACAGCTCACTGTGTTATATAGAAACACACTTCAGCACCATGGACAGCTCACTGTGTTGTTATAGAGAAACACACTTCAGCACCATGGACAGCTCACTGTGTTGTTATAGAGAAACACACTTCAGCACCATGGACAGCTCACTGTGATGTTATATAGAAACACACTTCAGCACCATGGACAGCTCACTGTGTTGTTATATAGAAACACACTTCAGCACCATGGACAGCTCACTGT
Source organism: Protomyctophum bolini (assembly GCF_963924005.1). Taxonomy (NCBI): domain Eukaryota; kingdom Metazoa; phylum Chordata; class Actinopteri; order Myctophiformes; family Myctophidae; genus Protomyctophum; species Protomyctophum bolini. The sequence goes on along the minus strand of NC_137862.1, from coordinate 875,258 downwards.
GATGTTATATAGAAACACACTTCAGCACCATGGACAGCTCACTGTGTTGTTATGTAGAAACACACTTCAGCACCATGGACAGCTCACTGTGTTGTTATGTAGAAACACACTTCAGCACCATGGACAGCTCACTGTGATGTTATATAGAAACACACTTCAGCACCATGGACAGCTCACTGTGATGTTATATAGAAACACACTTCAGCACCATGGACAGCTCAATGTGTTGTTATGTAGAAACACACTTCAGCACCATGGACAGCTCACTGTGATGTTATATAGAAACACACTTCAGCACCATGGACAGCTCACTGTGATGTTATATAGAAACACACTTCAGCACCATGGACAGCTCACTGTGTTGTTATATAGAAACACACTTCAGCACCATGGACAGCTCACTGTGATGTTATATAGAAACACACTTCAGAACCATGGACAGCTCACATGCCCATGCTTTAGGACCATGCAGCTCTACTTAACCCCTTCAGTACCATGTAGCTCTACTTAACCCCTTCAGGACCATGTATCTCTACTTAACCCCTTCAGTACCATGTAGCTCTACTTAACCCCTTCAGTACCATGTATCTATACTTAACCCCTTCAGTACCATGTAGCTCTACTTAACCCCTTCAGTACCATGTAGCTCTACTTAACCCCTTCAGGACCATGTATCTCTACTTAACCCCTTCAGTACCATGTAGCTCTACTTAACCCCTTCAGTACCATGTAGCTCTACTTAACCCCTTCAGGACCATGTATCTCTACTTAACCCCTTCAGTACCATGTAGCTCTACTTAACCCCTTCAGTACCATGTAGCTCTACTTAACCCCTTCAGTACCATGTAGCTCTACTTAACCCCTTCAGGACCATGTATCTCTACTTAACCCCTTCAGTACCATGTATCTCTACTTAACCCCTTCAGTACCATGTATCTCTACTTAACCCCTTCAGTACCATGTATCTCTACTTAACCCCTTCAGTACCATGTAGCTCTACTTAACCCCTTCAGGACCATGTATCTCTACTTAACCCCTTCAGTACCATGTAGCTCTACTTAACCCCTTCAGTACCATGTAGCTCTACTTAACCCCTTCAGTACCATGTATCTCTACTTAACCCCTTCAGTACCATGTAGCCTGATAGACAGCAGCATGTGTAGCTCTACACACGCTAATAACCAATAATCAAGAAAGTCTGGTTCCTATAGACTATTGTCTTTAACCCATTTAGGCCTGACGTCAAAATAAAAAAAATGTTTCAGAAATACCTATGTTTCTATAGGCCTATATTACTCAATATTTCATGTCAAGGACTCCAAAAAATTATATGAAATTGGCCGCCGACCCCCATCTCAAAATATGTTGTTCCAGGGGCACCCCCAGAAGCAAAGAATATTTCAAGGTTTGCGCCACATTTCCACGATTTTTCAAAAAATAGCAGACCTGCAAGCTTGTAACGCGGCACACATCGGTGCTTGTAGATCTGCTAATTTTGAAAAATTAATGTGTTGAAATGACAGAATAAAAACAGCTGAAGCTAAAGTCATTCATCATCGTCAAATGTACCAAAAACAGCATAATGTAGTCGATACATTGCTGACAAAATAAACACTTTCCACAACAGTGCAACAAAAAAGTAAAAGGCAAAAGGTAAAAAAAAAATATGCAGTATGCCAATAATAAAATAAAAATGAAAATGGAAACAAACGGAGCGTGGAAACGTCTCCTCTCCAGTGGTATCGATTCTGTTGAATGGCTCCAATATGCCTCTGGTCCAAATGGGTCCATGTTGTTTTTCAACTTATTTCATTTTTTGAGGGTGTTCCAGCTGGTCCCCGGCCAAATGATGATAGTTGGCAACCAAATGGACCCTTATTATAATGGTTAACCCATTCTGAACGGGAACCCATTTTGGCGTTAGCATCATGTTATGCTTCAGCTATTGGAAAAATAGCAGATCTACAAGCTCATAGCGCGCCACCGAGTGGCGCGCTACGAGCTTGTAGGTCTGCTATTTTTGAAAAATCGAATAACGACTGACATTTTCAGAATCTGATCTCAGGTCAGAATAGGGTTAATCAGACCAGTGTGTGTCCAGTGGAAACCTCGTATGAATCTGATCTCAGGTCAGAATGGGTTAAACATCTCCAATACTTAATTTACAAGAGTTCTACACAATTAGAGAACGTAGAAGAATAATTGCTATTTTGGTCAACGTTTAGCCTGTTCTCTCTCCCCTATACCAACACCAGCATAATTGTATAAGTGTGGACAAAATCCTATCCAAAGAGAACAACATGTTAAAAGTTTGGGATCTGAGAGGCTAAATCTCATCAAATGGTGGTTCCGTGGCTCAAATACCAAATATATAACCGACCTTGATATGAAAAGAGTTTGAAAACCACTAGTCTAGACGATGGATTTAGAGGGTTTATGACCGTTACTAGGTCACTCTGGCCGTCTCTCTGTGTTAGTAGAGTGAACGTAATGAGATGGAACTACTTGTCATGTTTGTTTTGTTGATGACAGATGGACAGGCAGAGCATGGAGAGCGCTGCATACATGGATGACAGATTTACAGATTTACAGACGCATGTATTTATAAATATACCTGTCGCTGAAGTCAAGCTAATTATAACTAGACTCGTCAGTATAGCAGTATGTGTAACGTGTGCAAACTGTGCATGATGATAACCCAGGTTATTAATTCCTAGAACTCTTTAAATCTATTGCTTTTATAAGTCTTATAGCAGAGGGATTTGAGCCTTTCATGAAGGTGGAATACATGTATTCAGAGATGCAGTCCTTTTGAATGATGTAAGCATATGCACTGTGATTCAGTTTTCACTGATGTCCATATCTTCCATCAGTGGAAAAACTGAATCACAGTGCATATGCTTACAGCATATGGACAACACAAGATGGTCAGTTCAATAGAGTTTATGCACATTCATAAAGTGGAAAATTGAGTGGCGGAGAGAGTTTAATTTTGTTTAATGTTGTTGAATGCAATCAGATAGATACAGTATAGGTACTTTAAATGTTGTTGAATACAATCAAATAGATAGGTACTTTAAATGTTCTACTCTATTATCTGAGAGGCAAATTATTAATTAATTAATGATTATTATTATTATTATTATTATTATTACAGAGCTATACCAACCTGCACACATTTTGTGTAACAACCACGCAGTTCTAGGCGTATAGACACCTAGAATTGCGTGGTTGGTTGGTACACAAAATGTGTGCAGGTTGGTAGCTCTGTTATTACTACATTAACATTAATCACGTTAGCTCTATATATGATATATGACGGTATCTGCTCTTCACTTCACTACAGAGCGTTTCAAAAAGTATTTATTTAAAGACCTTTTATGCCTTTTCGTACAAAGACGACTCAAGTTGTGAGAATCAATGACGACAAACAACATTTTTCGGGGCCGAACAAATATTTAGAAAGAAGGAGAAAAACGGCAAGTTTTTTTTATTGGATTTTCTTCTTCAGACAAAACACAACACCCACAACACCGTGGTTACAACAGTAACAACAATACAGAACAAACCCGTCAACAGTAACAACAATACAGAACAAACCAGTCAACAGTAACAACAATACAGAACAAACCAGTCAACAGTAACGACGATACAGAACAAACCAGTCAACAGTAACAACAATACAGAACAAACCAGTCAACAGTAACAACAATACAGAACAAACCAGTCAACAGTAACAACAATACAGAACAAACCAGTCAACAGTAACAACAATACAGAACAAACCAGTCAACAGTAACAACGATACAGAACCGTTTGACTCAAATCGACAGTCACATTACAGAAAGAAACACAACTAGGAGGGAAGGAAGGGGAGGGAGGCTCTGTTCCTCTCCATAAAGAAAGGTTTCTTCTTTGTAATTACTTGTTTTGTCCAAACTGTGCCTGGCGTCGTCATGAAAGGGGGCGGGACTGGGCCTGGCGTGGTCATGAAAGGGGGCGGGACTGGGCCTGGCGTCGTCATGAAAGGGGGCGGGACTGGGCCTGGCGTGGTCATGAAAGGGGGCGGGACTGGGCCTGGCGTGGTCATGAAAGGGGGCGGGACCGGGCCTGGCGTGGTCATGAAAGGGGGCGGGACTGGGCCTGGCGTGGTCATGAAAGGGGGCGGGACTGGGCCTGGCGTCGTCATGAAAGGGGGCGGGACTGGGCCTGGCGTTGTCATGAAAGGGGGCGGGACAGCGACGCTCTGTAATGAGTGTGATCATGATAAGTTCATAATGATGTAATCTGCTTCACTATAATGACTGTGATCAATGAGGTCATGTAAGATTGTATTGACGGGTGTAAAGCTTCTTACCTAAAGATCAACACGATCGTGCGTGTGGGCAGTATTTGAAATACATGTATTTGAAATACGTATTTGAAATACTTTTTTGTATTTTGTCATTTGTATTTCGCTGGGATGGAAGATGTATTTTGTATTTTGTGTTTAGATACATCTTTTGACCCCCAGTATTTGTATTTTGTATCGAAATACATTTTCTATGTATTTTGCCCATCTCTGCGTGCGTGCGTGCGTGCGTGCGTGCGTGCGTGCGTGCGTGCGTGCGTGCGTGCGTGCGTGTTTGTTTGTACTTCTTATTGCCAATATTTGCGAAGAGCAATAACTGATCCCAGAAGTGTAGTAGAATTTGAGAAATGTAAATGTAAATGGGTCGTTTTATGCGTAGCAGTCTGCCTGATGATTCCTCCGGCTAAGAGGACATTCCCCTGTAGTCTAGACTAGTCCAGGCTCAGCTCCAGGATGAAGGATGCAGTCAGGCATGCAAATGACACACTTTCCGATTTTTTCCACCTGGAAAATGGGGTAAATTCCGGGTCAATTTGGTGAATGTAAATCATGATCTAAACTAAAAAGAAACAGCTTTGTGATAGGACGTAGAGCGGAAGTGGTTTTAGTATTAGGCATGTAACGATTCACTCAACTCACGATACGATCTCGTATCACGATTTTTCACGATATTTAAAAAAAAATATTTCCCAGAAAAAATACTGTTGTTTAAATTTTATATAATTAATCACCCGCCCCCCCCCGAGCTTTTTTCACATTTTTTATTTAACTACATTGCAAAAGAAGTAGCATTACTTTTGACAGTGCAGAAACATAATTGCGCATCAACGACCATCATCTGGGCACAGACACAGACAGCTCCGCTCTACAGTCATCTACTACTGAAAGTGACTATCATTTCTCTCCAAAAGCACTTGAATATGATGGAATATACCGTGCCGTGTAAAAGTGGCCTATAAGTGTTCAATAAGTGTGCAAGTATTCCAAGTATAACCAACCAAATTCAACATTATAAAATCCATGCATCTGTTACAAACAAAATAAAGAAAGATGAGGGTGGCTGTCAGTCAGTCTCTCTCTCGCGCTCTCTCTTTCTCTCTCTATCTCTCTCTCTCTCTTTCTTTCTCTCTCTCGCCCTCTCCCTCTCTTTGTCGCATACTGTACGTAAAATTATCCATTCATTGTCAATGGCATTTAAAGTTTGTGTTAAAGGTAGAGTAAGTGATTTCACTCAAAAAACCTTAGGTTTCGTTTTTGGCTGTGGGACCTAAGCCTTCGTCCAATCAGGATAGAGAGTCAAAAAGGAAACCTAAGGTTTTTTGACCCCCAGGGGTTAACTGGGGACAGGGAGGAACTCCTTATATGGTCAGCACACTCTATAGTAGAGAGGATTATCACAACAAAACAAAAAAATAAGTGATATTTGAATTAAGTGAAATCACTTACTCTACCTTTAAGACTAGAATCTACACTATAGCTATTTACAGGGGGGCCTAGCGCCCCTCAAAAAAGAGAATAGAAAAAAAAAAATTAAGCCTAGAATAGCCTGTCTCAGACAGACAACCGACAAAACCAGCAGAAAAGATAAACCAGCTAGTTAGTAGAGTTTCAGCCTCCTCGTCTCTGTGTTGAACTTCCTGAGTAAGCGATGCTTCCTCCAGTCGGAGTCCCGGAAACTTTTTTTGTAAAGTCGCCTTCAAAGTAAACACCGGATCAACTCGGCTTTTCTTTCATGAAGCATGCTTGGTCTCTGTGCTAACGAGAAGGTGTTCTCACACGTAGCTCTCACAGCAGCATCAGCAACCACTGAATATTCCAGCCACTCCTGTTCATTAACCCATTCTGAACGGGAACCCATTTTGGTGTTATACCATCATGTTATGCTTTAGCTATTGAAAAATAGCAGATCTACAAGCTCATAGCGCGCCACCGAGTGGCGCGCTACGAGCTTGTAGGTCTGCTATTTTTGAAAAATCAAAGAACGACTGACATTTTTAGAATGTGATCTCAGGTCAAAATGGGTTAATCAGACCAGTGTGTGTCCAGTGGAAACCTCGTATGAATCTGATCTCAGGTCAGAATGGGTTAAAACTTGCTTCTGCTAAAATGAGCATATTTTATTGTAAAATATTCCAGTTGGGTAGGATTGTATAGCTCCACTTGGGATAGCATCTCTGTCATGCCCAGGGGAGGATTATCCAACGGGCCTGTTGGGCCTTAGCCCAGAGGCCCCTGAGCTAGGGCCCCCCCCCCCCCCCCCTTAGCTAGGGGGCCCCCTGAGCATGAGCGTCTAATACCATATGTCATATTAACCATGTTTATTACAACGGTTTTAGAATGACACAGATTGCTCCATGCAGCACCTTTCCTCTTTCCACTGCTGATCATGTCCAGCGCATGTAAGAATTAAGCAATATCGGCAAGTTATAGCTGACGCGCGAAGGGGTGTTTAAAAAACAGCTGTTTGCTTAACGCTTTCGACAGCTACGGCGACGGCATCACAGCTACCGTACCGTACTACCGTACGCCTAGTGGAGCTGTCCTGAAAACAGTCGTTGCTTAAAGTCCCTAATGTCATCGCTACGTTGCTTAAAGTCATTTTAGGCGGGAACCCCTTTCGGTGTTGTTACTTAGCATTACGTTATGCTTTAGCTATTTAAAAATAGCAGATCTACAAGCTCATAGCGCGCCACTCAGAAAACTGTCGGGATGTAGAAGACATTTTTAGAATCTGATCTCAGGTCAGGTTAAAGTCCCTAATGTCATCACTACTGCTGCTACTTGTCACAGTGTTTTCTTTATTTTGACTACCAAACCTCTTTCTGATGTCCATTCTACTGTAGGTAGGAACGGAGCGAACTTTGTTTTGTGCACTTTTCCACTTCCCGCAAACAAGAACACATCAGGAGTCAGGAGTCAGGATGAGGTGTAACTAGGGTCAACATTATAATCACTAAACAGTCTGTCCGCGCTGCTGACTGCTGAATAATTAAGATAAGAGAAAGAGGCATAGCGCTGACTGAGCTTGAGACGTTTTACGTGCAATATCCCTTTAACACTTTATCAGGATTTTTAATAGACTCAATATGTACAGTTTGTTATGTTTTGACAGCTAACTGTCAGTTGAAGCCATAATTATGATAACGATTCAGTTCAGTGTGTGCGCTCGGTATTATTTTGTTCATTATGTTCTCCATGATGAATGAGTTGAGTAGAATAGTGTTATATTGTAACAATCGGTCTTTACAATGCAAGACAAATGATTAACTAAGGACAAAACAAGGGGATTGTGGGGTTGTACTTTATATAGAATCAGATCATATAGATGCCACATAGATCACAACTGAAATCTTCATGACATATTCAAGGAAAGTGGAAGTATACCTCAAAATATAGGGTTCCCCAATTAATGTTCCTCAAGGGCCACATTTTGACTATAGGGTACCAGGCTGGGGGTACCAGGCTGGGGGCCCAGTCTATAGGGTACCAGGCTGGGGGTACCAGGCTGGGGGCCCAGTCTAAAGGGTACCAGGCTGGGTGTACCAGGCTGGGGGTACCAGGCTGGGGGCCCAGTCTATAGGGTACCAGGCTGGGGGTACCAGGCTGGGGGTACCAGGCTGGGGGCCCAGTCTATAGGGTACCAGGCTGGGGGTACCAGGCTGGGGGTACCAGGTTGGGGGTACCAGGCTGGGGGTAAAATTAATGATCAGGGCAAAAGACCCCATTTGAAAAGGACCCCCAGTTTGACATGCAGAGGCTACTGACCCCCATTTAATGCCATTTATATCTGGGACCCGCAGCCCCTGAAATTATTCCAGGGGCCACAAGGGGGCGCTCCCGCTAATTGGGGAACCCTCAGTACAGTGTCAGCGCAGTTCCTTTCCCAGGTACACTACTAATGTGTGCTATAGCTTGCAGTGTGATTGATGTCTCACAGCTTACTTTATGGACACACTTGACATTCTCTCCATAACGAGTCTTCACCTCGTTAAGGAGATGAGAGAGGTGTTGTGGGCATGGCTAATTAATTAACCTGTCAGCTCGTTAAACCATTAGCTACAGCATCGCTACATATCTCTGTGTTAGTCCCTGTGGTATTTTACTGCCCTCTAATCAAACAGCTTCCTTGACATTTGTACAGATCATTTTAACCCATTCTGGGCGGGAACCCGTTTTGGTGTTACCATCATGTTATGCTTTAGCTATTGAAAAATAGCAGATCTACAAGCTCGTAGCGCGCCACCGAGTGGCGCGCTGCGAGCTTGTAGGTCTGATATTTTTGAAAAATCGAAGAACGACTGACATTTTTAGAATATGATCTCGGGTCAGAATGGGTTAATCAGACCAGTGTGTGTCCAGTGGAAACCTCGTATTAATCTGATCTCAGGTCAGAATGGGTTAATTAGCACATACGAGTGTAGTGTGTAGTTATTTTTCCGAGTTATTTTTTGGTTTGTTTCATTCTCTCTTTTTCTAAATAACAATATGTGCCTCGTGGGGTTTTATAATTATGCTCGATACCAAATCATTCGCACAAAGACTGGAGGTTTTTTGTGTCTGCATTGAGTGTCTGGGAGAACAGGTGGGCGGGAAACGGAGTGAGTGAGCGATGCTCATCCCACAACAGAATGAGCTTTTCACAGCCTTTCACACCCCAGACGACATGGAGAATATAATAGATAATGTTATGTAGATGGATGGAGAATAGATGTTATGAAGATAGATAGGGGATGAAAAATAGAGTCTGCAACACTGGTATGAAACTCAGCTCCACTGGTTTATTAGATTCGACGTTTCGATCACTTATAGGATCTTCTTCAGGAAACATGAAGAAGATCCTATAAGTGATCGAAACGTCGAATCTAATAAACCAGTGGAGCTGAGTTTCATACCAGTGTTGCAGACTCTATTTTTCATCTTGTACTGCCTTTTTGTCTAGCACCTGGGCTAGAGTGGAGGTGCATGCTCTATTTCCTTTATGAAGATAGATAGGAACATGGAGAACAGATGTTATGTAGATAGATAGATAGATAGATAGATAGATAGATAGATAGATAGATAGATAGATAGATAGATAGATAGATAGATAGGAACATGGAGAATAGATGTTATGTAGATAGATAGATAGATAGATAGATAGATAGATAGATATATAGGAACATGGAGAACAGATGTTATGTAGATAGATAGATAGATAGATAGATAGATAGGAACATGGAGAACAGATGTTATATAGATAGATAGATAGATAGATAGATAGATAGATAGGAACATGGAGAATAGATGTTCAGGAATGTGACAGATAGAAACCCACACAATGGGAAGTTGCTCCCAAGGAACATTTAATTAGAAGAAGAGGAAGTTAAAAGAAAAAACTGAAACCAACCACAGCTGCGGGGGAAGTAAAACAAAACAGAAAATCACGCTCTGGAGAGAATGTAAGATTCTTATATAACGGTAAGAGAGAAAAATCAAGGACTGCTGCACCACACACACACGTACACAGGCACGCACGCACACACACACACACACACACACACACACACACGCACGCACGCACACACACACACACACACACACACACACACAAAGACGAAACAGCTGAAAGGGGGTGAGTGAGAGAAATATGCAAGAATGAAGAAAATGTGTGCAGACTGCAGAGAGACACAGTCCACAAACTCCACACGGATGCTAGGATGTTAGGGGTGTTGCAGAGAGACACACAGATGCTAGGATGTTAGGGGTGTCCACAACTCCACACGGATGCTAGGATGTTAGGGGTGTTGCAGAGAGACACACAGATGCTAGGATGTTAGGGGTGTCCACAACTCCACACGGATGCTAGGATGTTAGGGGTGTTGCAGAGAGACACACAGATGCTAGGATGTTAGGGGTGTCCACAACTCCACACGGATGCTAGGATGTTAGGGGTGTTGCAGAGAGACACACAGATGCTAGGATGTTAGGGGTGTCCACAACTCCACACAGATGCTAGGATGTTAGGGGTGTTCTGGATGTTAAGCCCAAACCACACCAATGGGTCACCATGCAACTGCTCGCAACCATTGAAATTGAACCAATTGAATCACTTGGGTCGACATGCACTGACACATGCAACCAGGACATAATGACACCGCTGGGATGAACGCTAAAACCGTTTCGTTGCATGGCGACCCAATTCAATTCAATTCAAAGGGCTTTATTGGCATGAGAAAACATACGTTTACATTGCCAAAGCAGAAAGAACAATACAACAATACAGCAATACAAAATTATGTACTTTGAAGGTCAGAATCTTCAATAGATCAACTTCTGTGTACCAAGATCACTCGATGCAGGTATAGTGCAGGAATATACGCAATGATTAGTCTTTAGGGTGGTTGTGTTCCATTTGATATCCTTCTCCTATCACAGCAACTCACAAATGTTGCTGCTGTGTTTGCACATTGTTGTACTTCGCCCAGCAGATATGGGAGTTTTTTGTCATTGGTCATGTTTTCAAAATCTCCGTGTGTGGTTGTAATCTGTGGGAAGTATGTGTCTCTGATGTCTTATTGGTACAGTGGACAGATGGTTAGGAAGTGTAGCTCGGTTTCCACTTCGTTTAGTGTGCAGTGGGTGCATAGTCTGTCTTCTCTCGGGATACAGGTCTGCCTATGACGGCCTTTCTCGATCGCGAGACTGTGCTCACTGAGTCTGTACCTAGTTCTCTTCTCTTCTCACATGTCCTATTTGTACTGATGCATTGTCTCTGTGTTCTCCGTCACCTTCCACTGTCTCTGTTCTCACCTCTCCTCTCTCTCCCTCTCTCCCCAGCGGAGCCGTTGGATGGCGAGGAGTACCTGGACATCACAGGCATCATGAGGAGCCAGGCCGGACGCTACGAGTGCAAAGCCTCCAACGATGTGGCCACGCCCGACGTCAAATATGTCAACGTGGTCGTTAACTGTAAGAAATTACGTCTGTCTGTCTGTCTGTCTGTCTGTCTGTCTGTCTGTCTGTCTGTCTGTCTGTCTGTCTGTCTGTCTGTCTGTCTGTCTGTCTGTCAATCAATCAAAATAGTTTTACAATATTGTAAAACTGTACCTGGGATACAAATGTATCTTGTGATTTGAATCCAGTGAATACGGTATATTTCATGAGGAGCGTCACATCTCCACTAGACAGGAGTCCATTGGGACGTCTCTCCTCTCAATAGCTCCACCGTGGGCCCCTGTCTCTCCTCTCACTAACTCCACCGTGGGCCCCTGTCTCTCCTCTCACTAACTCCACCGTGGGCCCCTGTCTCTCCTCTCACTAACTCCACCGTGGGCCCCTGTCTCTCCTCTCACTAACTCCACCGTGGGCCCCTGTCTCTCCTCTCACTAACTCCACCGTGGGCCCCTGTCTCTCCTCTCACTAACTCCACCGTGGGCCCCTGTCTCTCCTCTCACTAACTCCACCGTGGGCCCCTGTCTCTCCTCTCACTAACTCCACCGTGGGCCCCTGTCTCTCCTCTCACTAACTCCACCGTGGGCCCCTGTCTCTCCTCTCACTAACTCCACCGTGGGCCCCTGTCTCTCCTCTCACTAACTCCACCGTGGGCCCCTGTCTCTCCTCTCACTAACTTCACCGTGGGCCCCTGTCTCTCCTCTCACTAACTCCACCGTGGGCCCCTGTCTCTCCTCTCACTAACTCCACCGTGGGCCCCTGTCTCTCCTCTCACTAACTCCACCGTGGGCCCCTGTCTCTCCTCTCACTAACTCCACCGTGGGCCCCTGTCTCTCCTCTCACTAGCTCCACCGTGGGCCCCTGTCTCTCCTCTCACTAACTCCACCGTGGGCCCCTGTCTCTCCTCTCCACTAGCTCCACCGTGGGCCCCCCTGTCTCTCCTCTCACTAACTCCACCGTGGGCCCCTGTCTCTCCTCTCACTAGCTCCACCGTGGGCCCCTGTCTCTCTCCTCTCTCTAGCTCCACCGTTGGCCCCCTGGCATCCACGTTACATCAATCTTTTGTCACATCCATTTAAATGTGATGACTTCACCAGTGCAGCGTGACAAGGAATAATCACCGGTCTAATCACTCTCTACACTATTATTATTCCAGTGTTAATCACACCATTAGCATAAGAAAAGAACAAAGGAGAAGCAGACTGCACTGCATATCGTATACGCTACTGTCACGCTGTGAGTCAGGTTTAGTGTAGGATGAGAGGCAGAGGCGGGGAATGTCAGGTTCAGTGGTTTATTGCAAAACAAATCCATTCCAGGTACAGGCAAGGTCAAAAACAGTAGAGGCAGTGGAACACTAAAGGCACACAGGGAATACAGGGAAAACTATACTGGGGAAAACTAGGGGATAGAAACATACAAGGAAACTGGTTACAAAATACTCACAGGCAACATATACCCGTATTGCTTCCAAAATCATCGGACTTCCTACACCCACACTTTCTGATATGAACAATAAGGCCATCACACGACTAGCACTCTCGATATCAAATTACACTGACCATCCTCTGTATCGTTTCTTTAACCTCATGCCATCTGGACAAAGATACAGAACCTTGCCATGGAAAAAGGTCCGTTTTAGTAGGAGTTTTGTCCCCTCAGCCATCGCGGCATTTAACAAACTGCCCCGCCGATAGGATGGTTCTGTACACAGCATGCGGGGACCTCATGTTTTGTTTTTTGTACTGTCTTGGTGTTATGTGCTCTGTGTTGTTGTGTTGAACAGACTGTGAAGACAAATATCCTTCTGGACAATAAAGATTATTATTGTATAAACAACGAACCAACGGAGAACTGAAAACACAAGGGTGCATAAATATAGACAAGCACTAACTAGACACAGGTGAAATACAACAGACAAAATCAACACAGGGATTGGCTGGGAGAGTAACGGGACACAGGTGGGGAACACTACACTAAACACAGGGTTAGACCATGGATAGTAAAGCGAAAATGAAAAAACCTCAGGTGGCATATTTATAATATTATTATAATGATGCTTTTCGAATATTCCTGAGACTCCCAAGATGGACCAGTGCTAGTGAAATGTTTGTGACCAGTAATGTACCCACATTTCATGCTTTACTGAGGAATTTTATGTATAGATTCATGTGTAGACTGAGGGAATCAAATAATGCACTAATTATGGCCTTAACAGGGATCACACAGAGTGATACAGTCTTCTCCTCATGTTTCTGGAAACACTGGAGGCAATGTTTATATGTTTATAATTGACAAGGACTGCCTGGAGGGAAAATAGCCTGATATACATATAGGCTATCTCTGTGTTGTTGTTTTGTATTGTCGTGTTTTTCCCTGTTAGTTTGTATATGGACCCATTGTGTCTGAAATAAAGTTTTCAATCAATAGACGGTAAAAAATATGGACAAAGCGTTCTCCGGGTCTGATATGGACGTAAAATGAAGCCTGTCAGACCTTGAACTGTAAAGCCCATCACACACCGTCTGCGACCGTCTGCGGCGTGGCGCGTTGCCGCGCGGCGCCGCCTGGAAAATAGAACTGTGTTCTATCGGCGCACCGGGCGACGCGGCGCGGCGCGGCGGACGGAGCCGGTGTGCGTTAGGTTCATTGAAAATAATGGAGGCGGCTGTGTCCGCCGCGCGGCGCCGCGCGTTGGACGCAGCTGGTGTGTGGTGGGCTTCAGTCACCATCTTTGTAGATCCGTTGTGGCGCGCTACGAGCTTGTATAGGTCTGCTATTTTTTGAAAAATCGAAGAACGACATTTTTAGAATCTGATCTCAGGTCAAAATGGGTTGAATGAGTGTATAACGTGTTCCTCTCCTGTGTTCCGTTCCTGTGTTTAGACCCTCCCGCCATCCAGAAGACCCAGAGCTCAGAGAGTCCGGTGGGTCGGATGGGCATTCTGCAGTGTGACGCCACCGCCGTGCCAACGCCAGAGTTTGAATGGTACCGAGACGACAAGAGGTACACGCACACACACACACATGCACGCACGCACACACACACACGCACATGCACATGCACACGCACACGCACACACACTGCAATTCAATATATTTTTCTAAATGTACACACATGGGTTTAGTTTCCCCAGGAAGGATTGTTCAAGGTTCAAGTTTATGTAGTGTCCCCGAAGGACAAATTGTGTTGCAGCATAGACAGTACATTAAACAATGAAACAGTACAAATAAACAAACGGTTCACATAGCAGATACCAGAGTACAGTAAGGTGCACATAAACATTACAGTGCAGGCGTTGAAGTGCTTTGCGATAGGTCATAAAAATTGCATGTGCATAGACATAGACATAGGCACGAGATAATACAGTAAACAGTGAAAAGTGCTCATCATAAGGTTATCTCCTAGATCTACAGTACCCACAGCAGCATTCAGTGTGACAATAGAGAGACCGGGACAAAGGAATGTTTGTGCCTGTTTTTTGTGGCACAATAAAAAGGGGCTCGCAAGTGAAGGCCGGATGGGAGAAGGATGTACTCTCCGTGTAGAGGGAGAAGGATGTACTCTCCGTGTAGAGGCTGAGATGTAGACATGCTGACAAGAGTTCAGGGCATTTCTACATTTATTTTTAAAGGAGTGCTCAATACTTTTTGGCATGTTTGGCCCAGATTTAATGGGGCAACAAACAGACGTGGCATTTCGGTTGTGAGGTTTATTTTACACTAAACAATCTCCTGTGACAGTTTCTCTGGGAAATTCATTTTACAGTAATTCACCAAAGATGCACAAAGTTTTGTCGTGATGAGAATTAGAACCTGGCATGCCTTATGACTAATAGTATTTTAAAATAGTGAAAATAGCAGATCTACAAGCTCACAACGCAACGCTATAGATCGACTATTTTCCCAATTCCCCCCCCCCCCCCATAATAATTGCGAACGCAGTGATTGCGAACGCAGTGAGCACTTACTATGAGACCTAGCAGATCATGTCTGTCCGTGCGTGCGTGCGTGTGTCCCCCCTTTGTGCCCATATATGGAGCTACGTCCAAATATGGAGTGTGTTGCATCAATACGTCACCATGACTCAGCCATAACCATATAAGGAGTCCCCAAAGCAGCTATACGTCCAAAACCCAAATATGTACAAGCTGCGTTCGCTTCCCGCGTTTGCGCGTCTTACTGGTAAAAATGCCTAATAGGATTAGTCATAAGAAGCCATACAACATACAGTAGGTCCCAGAGTGTTTATCCCATTCTGACCTGAGATCAGATTCATACGAGGTTTCCACTGGACACACACTGGTCTGATTAACCCATTCTGACCTGAGATCAGATTCTAAAAATGTCAGTCGTTCTTCAATTAAAAAAAAATAGCAGACCTACAAGCTCGTAGCGCGCCACTCGGTGGCGCGCTATGAGCTTGTAGATCTGCTATTTTTCAATAGCTAAAGCATAACATGATGCTAAACACCAAAATGGGTTCCCGGTCAGAATGGGTTATTCATGCCTGCAATGTTCAAACCTAGCACAAATATCCTATATAGCCCTACAGATTTTTAACCCTGCCATTTTCACAGAAATATGGGAAAAAAGACCATTCCTACACTCGACAGCAGTTCCTATACTTCTGATCAGTTCCTTTGAAAACTTTAAATTCACATTAAAACACTTTGACAGCGGCGTAATACGCTAAAACCGCTATTTCGTTTAATTTGCCGTTTTAAAACAATTAAAAAGAATGTAAAGGTGATGATGATGGCAGCTCCAAAAAAAAGCCACTTTCTGTTCATTTAAACTAAGTAAATTTCACGCCACAGATTGTTAGTGTCGTGCTGTGCTGTGTCCCCTGCTGCCCTCTGTGTTAACCCATTCTGACCTGAGATCAGATTCATACGAGGTTTCCACTGGACACACACACTGGTCTAATTAACCCATTCTGACCTGAGATCAGATTCTAAAAAATGTCAGTCGTTCTTCGATTTTTCAAAAATAGCAGACCTACAAGCTCGTAGCGCGCCACTCGGTGGCGCGCTATGAGCTTGTAGATCTGCTATTTTTCAATAGCTAAAAGCATGACATGATGCTAACACCAAAATGGGTTCCCGTTCAGAATGGGTTAAATCAACCCTCACACACAGTCTTTTGTCACATCCGTTTAGATGTGATGACTTCACCAGCGTAGCGTGATAATGACTAATAACCCCATTTAATCACTCCCTAAGCTATTGTTGCAGTGTTAATTATTACGCATTACCATTAGCATGAAAAATGACAGTGGAATGGATGAAACTCTTTGTTGCACTGCCTGCCTGTTCTCCCCTACAATGCATATGTATACAGTAGATTATAATTATACTAAACCCATTTAGGCCTGACGTCAAAATGAAGAAAAAGAAAAAGTCTTCTGAAAGAAGATATATTCAAAGATTTGTGCTGCATTGTCACGATTTTTCTAAAAATAGCAGACCTACAAGCTCGTAGCACGCCACTCGGTGGGTGGCGCGCTACGAGCTTGTAGATCTTCTATTTTTCAATAGCTAAAGTATAACATAATGCTTAGTTAAAACGCCAAAAGGGGTTCCCGCTCACAATGGGTTAATACAATATACACTGTAGAAGCTTATAGCTTGTAGATCAGCTATCTTTATAATTTTGTACAACACTTGGCTTAGCCCTATATGACGGAATATATAGGGCATTCATTTATTTTTATATAACAAAAATCACACCCGTGTGAACCGAGTGGTGCAATCCCCCCAAGTGGTGCAATCCCCCCACCTCTCTCTCTCTCTCTCTCTCTCTCTCTCGCTCTCTCTCTCTCTCATTAGCAGCACTATCGCTCTCTCTGTTTCTGACACCTCCTACTGGTACTAATAAGTCGTATACTCGTGCTCATAGGTAGACACATAGGTAGACACATAGGTAGACACATAGGCACAGACATTGCTGGTTGTAGGAGTGGTTGCACCACTCAAAAACAGAACAAGTCGAGGAGATATTAAACATCTTCTGCTCAACAGTACTGACAATATAACTCCTCCTCGGGGTACACATTGAGAGGGAGCTCAAATGGAACACACACACCACCAGTGTTGTTTTTGGCAGCAAATTTCTATTTTAGTTTTAGTCATAGTCATAGTCATAGTCTCCTGAATAGTTCATGCAGTAAAGGTCGTCGGGATCGGGAGTCGAACCCGCGGCACACTGCCAGACTAGATTATACCAGCCAAGGTGCCTCATGGACCGCTGAGCCACGGCCCAGGGCAGTTGAAGGCATTCTGACAGGATGCGTTTATACGGCCTGGTATGGGAGCTGAAAAGATCAGCACTCCCTGCCTGCACTCCAGGAAGGGTAGAAAAATGATGTGTAATCAAAGCACAGATCAAAGCACAGCGCAGCGTCAAGGACATGAAGCAACCACCCAAGGCCCAAGCTGTTCAACCACAGCCAGCCAGACCATGCAGAGCCCCCTACCGTAGTATCAAGGATAACAAGACAACTCACCCCGTTTCTGTTTTCCTTCCAGAATTCTCCCCAGTGAGGGGTGGGAGAGGCTGGACAGCAGACGGCTGGACTTTGAATTCCTCTAACTATAAACTTTCATGACAGCAGACATGCTATATATACGAGTAAGACGCGCAAACGCGGGAAGCGAACGCAGCTCGTACATATTTGGGTTTTGGACGTATAGCTGCTTTGGGGACTCCTTATATGGTGCCCCTTTTGTGCCCATATATGGAGCTGAGTGGACCTGGCCCCTTTTGTGCCCATATATGGAGCTGAGTGATTGCTGATGCAACACACTCCATATTTGGATAGCGGGACAGACACACAGACAGACAGACAGACACACAGACATGATCTGCTAGGTCTCATAGTAAGTGCTCACTGCGTTCGCAACAAATATAATTTATGAAAAGCTACTACAGTGAAGTCTGTTCACAAAAGTTGTTGTAGGATATGTGGGGGATTATCTGACGAGGTACCATTTGAGTGGGCAAAACCTTACATATACTAAATAATACTAAATTGTGTATAGGGTCAATATAAGTAAAATAATATAGCCTTTTCCACAGGAGTGTCTTTATATTTCTCCAAAAAGAATACAAACAGCCAATAGCATATTACAAAGTTATCCCCCTCTCACTGGTGAAAATTCTGGGAGGAAAAACGGGCAAGCACCGGGGTGAGTCGTCCAGTATTCGTATCAAGAGTAGCACGGCCGGATTCTGGAGCCGTTTTCACCTCGGCTGCTGCTGCTGTCAGACTGCTGAATGAGGCAGAAGAAAGCCTGGTTCTGCAGCCTTATGACAGGCAGTGTGTGTGGGCTGGTCTCAGATGTGGATCATAGCAGGGACATGTTAACCCATTCTGACCTGAGATCAGATTCTAACGCACAGAAGAATGGTGGTTCTTTAATGCATTTTGACCTGAGATCAGATTCTAAAAATGGCTTAAATCCTGACAGTTTAAAAAAATAGCAGACCTACAAGCTCATAGCGCGCCACCGAGTGGCGCGCTATGAGCTTGTAGATCTGCTATTTTTCAATAGCTAAAGCATAACATAATGCTAACACCAAAACGGGTTCCCATTCAGAATGTGTTAATAATAATAATAATACATTTTATTCATAAGGCGCCTTTCAGGGCACTCAAGGTCACCGTACAGGTTAAAAGCAGTACAAGAACACAGTTTAAAAGCAGAACAAAACTAGGGCACAGCTTGCAGCCGAAGACACAGAGGTCACACAGAGTCATGTTGACTTGGTTTTTCTTAGCTCTTCTTATCTTTTAATTTTTCATCCCACGATTTTTGTAACCCATTTCTCACCCCTGTGTCAATGATCTAATGTGATCCTGGGCTCTACACCCTCCACCAACCTAGTCCCCATATATGGGGGACAAGGGGAGACCAACCTAGTCCCCCATATATGGGGGACAAGGGGAGACCAACCTAGTCCCCATATATGGGGGACAAGGGGAGAGCAACGGACTTGAACTCATGCTTCCTTCATGCCTGAGTGTCCAAGTTGCTCCTTTACACCTGACAGGGGGGAGTTTCCCTGGTTGGACGTATAGCGTGTGGAAGGAACACGTTATTCCAACCAGTTCCTTTCCCCTCTTAAGTATACCAGTAAGACGCGCAAACGCGGGAAGCGAACGCAGCTGAGACCCTGCAGATCATGTCTGTCTGTCTGTGTGTCTGTCCCGCTGTTACTGTATACGTATGTGGACCTGGCCCCTTTTGTGCCCATATATGGAGCTGAGTGATTTGTTTGTGATTGATGCAACACACTCCATATTTGGACGTACACTCCATATTTCGACGTATAGCGGGACAGACAGACAGACACACAGACAGACAGACAGACATGATCTGCTAGGTCTCATAGTAAGTGCTCACTGCGTTCGCAATCACGCACAGCCTGCACCTGCTGCTATGCTCGTGGCACCTTTTATATCTTATCTCATGTGAATATGTAGATATTATTTTATATTATTATTTTGTCTTTTCTTTTCTTGTTTGATCTCCTTTGTTTGATCTCCTTTCCCCACTCCCCCCCCCCCCCCCCCACTCTTCTTACCTTGATTATACTTCTAAGACATTACAATACGATGGGAGTGCAGATGCACATAAACACATTTCACCCACTTCCTTCCTTCCTTCTGTAAGCCTGTGATGTGACAACAACAAAGCAGATTCTATCACTTGTCATTTCAATTTCAATTACATTTCTAATTAGGCATTAGGCGACCTACACTAAGCAGAACAAAAGACATGGTAATACATAAAGAATTGTCATCATGAATCACACATATGATGCTATGATATGAACAGTGGAATATCTATACTGAACTATGCATATATACTATATAGTGCTATGTCTACATAAAAAGCTATCTAAGTTGCATAAGTTGAGCCTTTGCGTATGCCTGTAAAAAGACGTGGGGGTTGCTTGCTTGTAGCGGGCAGCGGTGGCCGAACGGTTTGCGGAGCGGTCTTTATATGGGAAGGTCGCTATAGTTCGTATCCCCGGACCGGCACGTTCAAATTACCACCGCTGAAGTGCCCTTGGACAAGGCATTGAACCTCTACCATGAAATGTTCTATGAGCAGGGCCTGTCTGTAAACAAGTTCTTGAGCTTAGTCCATTTACCCTGGGTAAACATAGTTCCTTTCCTTTCCTTAGTCCAGTTACCCTGGGTAAACATAGTACCTTTCCTTTCCTTAGTCCAGTTACCCTGGGTAAACATAGTACCTTTCCTTTCCTTAGTCCAGTTACCCTGGGTAAACATAGTACCTTTCCTTTCCTTAGTCCAGTTACCCTGGGTATACATAGTACCTTTCCTTTCCTTAGTCCAGTTACCCTGGGTAAACATGGTACCTTTCCTTTCCTTAGTCCAGTTACCCTGGGTAAACATAGTACCTTTCCTTTCCTTAGTCCAGTTACCCTGGGTAAACATAGTACTTTTCCTTTCCTTAGTCCAGTTACCCTGGGTAAACATGGTACCTTTCCTTTCCTTAGTCCAGTTCCCCTGGGTAAACATAGTACCTTTCCTTTCCTTAGTCCAGTTACCCTGGGTAAACATAGTACCTTTAGTCCAGTTACCCTGGGTAAACATAGTACCTTTCCTTTCCTTAGTCCAGTTACCCTGCAGGGTAAACATAGTACCTTTCCTTTCCTTAGTCCAGTTACCCTGGGTAAACATAGTACCTTTCCTTTCCTTAGTCCAGTTACCCTGGGTAAACATAGTACCTTTCCTTTCCTTAGTCCAGTTACCCTGGGTAAACATGGTACCTTTCCTTTCCTTAGTCCAGTTCCCCTGGGTAAACATAGTACCTTTCCTTTCCTTAGTCCAGTTACCCTGGGTAAACATGGTACCTTTCCTTTCCTTAGTCCAGTTCCCCTGGGTAAACATAGTATCTTTCCTTTCCTTAGTCCAGTTACCCTGGGTAAACATAGTACCTTTCCTTTCCTTAGTCCAGTTACCCTGGGTAAACATAGTACCTTTCCTTTCCTTAGTCCAGTTACCCTGGGTAAACATGGTACCTTTCCTTTCCTTAGTCCAGTTACCCTGGGTAAACATAGTACCTTTCCTTTCCTTAGTCCAGTTACCCTGGGTAAACATAGTACCTTTCCTTTCCTTAGTCCAGTTACCCTGGGTAAACATAGTACCTTTCCTTTCCTTTGCTACGGCAACTGCTATGGGTTAAGATGGAGTCTGAAGAGGTGGGTTTTCAGACTAACGCGGAAGATTGGGAGTGAGTCTTCAGTTCTAATTGCAATGAGAAGTGCATCCCATAGTTTTGGAGCCAGAAGGGAGAAGAATTTGGGGACGTGTGGAGCGTTGTTGTCCCGGCGTTTTTAGTGACTGTAGTACAGTTGGTATACCTCCTCCAGATTCCCTGCGTTCGCTGCGTTGGCTGATCTGAGCGCGCGGGCTGGCTTGTAGGGTTCGATCAGACTATAGCAATGAGAGTAGAAAGTGAATGTAAAAAATTCCCATTTTCCCAAAGTATGATCCAGTATGTCCTACTGGCATACTGGTGGGAATGGAGGCCGTGTAACGGCGGGGCTCCACCAGGGGGCGTCAGCGTCGCATCACCGTCAGGGAATGTTCCCTTTTTAACCCATTCTGACCTGAGATCAGATTCTAAAAATGTCTTCTACAGTAGCTGTGATGGTGGACAGAAGTGCGGCCACTGCGATATGAACGCTTCTGTGCGTGCGCACTAACTTAAGTAAATGGTGCATTTATATAGCGCCTTTATCCAAGGCGCTTTACATAGATGGTGCATTACATTCACCCATTCACACACCTTTACATAGATGGTGCATTACATTCACCCATTCACACACCTTTACATAGATTGTGCATTACATTCACCCATTCACACACCTTTACATAGATGGTGCATTACATTCACCCATTCACACACCTTTACATAGATTGTGCATTACATTCACCCATTCACACACCTTTACATAGATTGTGCATTACATTCACCCATTCACACACCTTTACATAGATGGTGCATTACATTCACCCATTCACACACCTTTACATATGTGCATTACATTCACCCATTCACACACCTTTACATAGATGGTGCATTACATTCACCCATTCACACACCTTTACATAGATGGTGCATTACATTCACCCATTCACACACACATTCACACACCGATTGTGGCAGAAGCCATGCAAGGTATACCAACCAGCACATCAGGAGCAATTTGGGGTTCAGTGTCTTTGCCCAAGGACACTTCAACATGTAGACAGGAGGAGGAGGAGCCGGGAATTCGAACCGCTGACCCATGGATCATTGGATGACCTGCTCTACCTCCTGAGCCACAGCCGCCAAGTCTAAGATGTACACGTCTTCTGTTCCTAAGACTTCCATGGCATCTTTGCCTCCAGCGTTACTCTGACCTTCAGCTCCGCCCGACAGGAAGACACGAGATCCCAGCGCGCAGCAGCACATCCCATGTCTCGGGGACGGCAGTGGGCCCTTGGGTGAAAGCTTGTGCCAGGAGAGGTCTCGCGGATTGAACTTCCACAAATCATTTAAGGTCGTTATCTCACACACGGCGGAGCTGCCGAATATGTATATAGTTCTCCGTTGTAGGCAAAGGCCGAATTCAATTCAATTCAATTCAATTCAATTTTATTATAGTGTCAAATCACAACAAGTTGTCTCAAGACACTTTACAACCAACAAAGATCCACCCAGAGCAAGCAACATTGCGACAATGGTAACGAAAAACTCCCCTTTAGGAAGAAACGTCAGGCAGAACCCGACTCTAGGGTGGGCGGCCATCTGCCTCGACCGTGTCGGGGGGGGGGGGGGGGTAGAGGGAGAGAGAGAGAGATAGACAGAGAGAAAAGACAGAGAATAGGCAGGTGGGCTCCGTGGAGGGGTCTGGTCCACATCTGGTCCAGGTCGAGCTCTGTGAGGCCGGGTCCAGGTCACACTTCTGGTGGGCTCCATGAAGAGGCCTGATCCACGGTCACACTCGGCAGTCAGTTGGGGGTTAATATTAGAGGTCCACAGAACTGCGACGGGGAGGACGAAAAGAGACTCCGGGGAGAGATTCCCCGGATGCTGGATTAGTGGCAGGCCTTACTGGAGCCTATATAGTGTATATTACAAGTACTGCTGGGAGACAAACCCACACAACAATGTACGACCATGGTATCCAGCTAGACCCGGAGACAAGTCTGGCCATAGGCTTTGTCGTAGAGAAAGGTTTTCAACCTTGTCTTGAATGTGCAGAGCGTGTCAGCCCCACGGACCGAAGCCGGGAGAAGGTTCCACAGCTGCGGTGCCTGGGACCTAAACGCCCTGCCTCCTATTGTAACTTTTGATATTTTTGGAACAGTAAGCATGTTTGCATATTGCAAACGCACTGCTGTTCTATTTGGTTTGTAGGGATCAATGAGATCCTTGAGATATTGTGGTGCCTGACCATTGAGGGCTTTGTAAGTGAGAAGAAGAACTTTGAACTCTATTCTGTATTTGACCGGGAGCCAGTGTAGGGAGGCCAGTGAAGGAGTGATATGGTCTCTTCTTCTGGTACCTGTCAACACACACGCGCCGCAGCATTTTGAACTAACTGTAGGCTTTTCAGAGACTTGCCTGGGCAGCCTGATAATAGCGAATTGCAGTAGTCCAGCCTTGAGGTGACGAAGGCGTGGACAAGTTTTTCTGCGTCATTTTTGGACAGGATGTGCCTGACCTTTGCAATATTTCGCAGGTGAAAGAAAGCATTCTTTGAGATTTGTTTGATATGAGATTTGAAAGACAAGTCTTGATCAAAGGTAACCCCCAGTCCTCACAGTGGCCTTGGAGGCCAAAGTAATGCCATCTAGAGAAAAGTTCCCATCGACCAACTTGTCTCTCAGGGGCTTAGGGCCGATCACGATAACTTCCGTTTTGTTAGAGTTGAGGAGCAGGTAATTACCTGCCATCCAACTCTTTATGTCTTTAAGACATGCTTGAAGTTTGACTAGTTGGTCCGTTTCGTTCGGTTTCATCGATAGATATAGTTGAGTGTCGTCTGCGTAACAATGAAAATCTATGGAGTGTTCCCTGATGATGTTGCCCAGAGGGAGCATATATAAAGAGAAGAGTAAAGAGAAGAGTATTGGTCCAAGCACAGAGCCTTGTGGGACTCCGTATTTGACCTTTTCACGTGTAGAGGAGCCATTATTGACCTCTACAAACTGAAAACGATCAGACAGATAGGACTCGAACCATTTCAGTGCGGCACCCCTGATGCCAACCAGATGTTCCAGTCTCTGTAGCAGAATGTGGTTGGTCAATAGTGTCGAATGCAGCACTAAGGTCCAGCAACACCAGTACGGAGAGGAGGTTATTATCTGCTGCAGTCAGGAGGTCATTTGTAACTCTCAGCAGGGCCGTCTCAGTGCTATGGTTAGCTCTGAAGCCCGACTGAAAGCCTTCTAATATATTGTTGTTTTGTAGAAAGTCACACAACTGTTTGGCGACCGCTTTCTCGAGAATTTTGGAGAGAAACGGAAGGTTCGATATAGGTCTATAGCTAGCTAGAATGCCTGCATCAAGAGTAGGCTTTTTGAGTAGAGGTTTGATTACCGCTACCTTGAAAGATTGTGGCACGTAGCCTGTCACCAAAGACATATTGATCATATTGAGTAGGCATGTACCAACCGGAGGCAGGACCTCTTTGAGTAATCTAGTCGGAACTGGATCCAGGGTACATGTCGTTGATTTTGAAGAAGATATCATTGAAGTGAACTCAGAGAGCTCGATTGGAGAGAGGACTATCCATATATATATTTGGGTCTGCGGCCACCTCTGAGACCACCATATTTGGTGGCAGGTCCAGTGGGAGCCGAGAGTAGTTGTTAGATCAATTTTGATCTCTGATAGTTTCTATTTTGCCATTGAAGAACCTCATGAAATCGCTACTATTGAGAGTCGTAGGAATCCGTGGGTCCGTGGAATCACGGCTTTTTGTCAGTTTTGCCAAAGTATCAAAAAGAAACTTTGGGTTACTTTTGTTTCCCTCTATTAGGGATGAATAATAAGTGGCTCTGGCTGTGTCGAGAGCCTTTTTGTATATTTTGAGGCTATTCTGCCAGTCTATACATGATTCTTTCTGTTTGTTGAACGCCATTTATTTTCGAGTTTGATTTCTGTCTGTCTGTCCCGCTGTTACTGTATATGTGGACCTGGCCCCTTTTGTGCCCATATATGGAGCTGAGTGATTGCTGATGCAACCCACTCCATATTTGGACGTATAGCGGGACAGACACACAGACAGGACACACAGACAGACATGATCTGCTAGGTCTCATAGTAAGTGCTCATTGCGTTCGCAACAACAGCTTGGATCAAAATGCCTCTCTGAGTCCTCCTCTATCTTCCTCTAGTCAGTCTTCTAGTCAGTCTAGTCAGTCTTCTAGTCAGTCTAGTCAGTCTTCTAGTCAGTCTAGTCAGTCTTTCTGGCTCTTTACAATATCTCTGGGATGTCTTACCCTTTTATATTATATCACCTGACATCACGTGACATCACGTGATGTCACCTGACATCACGTGATGTCACCTGCGACCAATCCTCAATTCCAATGAGTTTGGCCACACATGGAGTCCCATGCATATGTCAGTAAT
>NC_137862.1:645366-849111 GCF_963924005.1 Protomyctophum bolini | reverse complement strand
GTGCAGCACTTGGTGCCGTGCTATGAGCAACGGACTTGAACTCATGCTTCCTTCATGCCTGAGTGTCCAAGTTGCTCCTTTACACTAGCCTGATTGTCAGACTCAGAGAGCTTCCAGCAACCAGTGCGCTCAGTCGAGTGGGCGGGGTCTATGGGCTGGAAACCAGGCTACCTTTACACCTGACAGGGGGGAGTTTCCCTGGTTGGACGTAGCGTGTGGAAGGAACACGTTATTCCAACCAGTTCCTTTCCCCTCCATCAGGCGCCCCGGCTGGCCAGGGGGAGGCAGTTTAGAGACCAGGATTACTGCATGTGTTTTGTGAGGGTACCTACTTTTTTGTTTTTCAAAGATAACCTTTTTAAGTATGCTTTATTGCCCTGCGCACCTGTCACTATAGCCTTCTGAGGTGTGCATCGGCCTTTTGCTAAAATGTAAAGGGAAAGGAACGTTTGTGATGGCACTGCTGCTGCTGCTGCTGCTGCTGCTCATGATGATAAAAAAGGACAAAAACCACAACAACAATATTTATCGTTAAGATTTCCAATCCAGTGTAGATTTGCAGCAGTAAATGTTCTGTTCTGTGACAGGAAGAGTATGATACATAATCTAACTGGCACACCCAAGATTTATGTTCTTTAGTATTTTTGTGCATTTTCCAATGTTTCCTGGAGTGTATGGTTTAGTGTCTCTATGAAGAAGTACTGTACCGTTTACTGTACCGGAGGCTCATTTATTTCCTGTTGGTCAGAGAGCTGGAGAGAGTCAGGGAGAGCCTCGCCTCGCCTCTGAGACTCTGGCAAGGCGTTTCGCTTTCACAAGAGAAAAGAAAAGCCTGGGAAAACCAGCCACATTTCCGGCTCTGTGTGCATCTGCATTTTGGGCCATAACACAGATTGACCAATTTACAGTTCATAGCTTACATTATTATACACATAGGTTCATTATTTTCCACAGAGGTTTAGATGTCTTCTTTCTGAGCGTATACCTGCTCTGCTCAGTGCTTGTTGTTGCTCGCAGCAACGGACACAACACAAACCAAAGGGGAGTTGTCTTTCAGCTACTTTGACAGAAAGGGGGGTGAATGGTCATTGTCGTGGGAAGCATGAAGTGCATGTTTGATCACTGTCACATTGTCACCGCTGCCCCACCTATTTCTACATCAGTCCCCCCATGCACCTCCAACCAATGTTGTTTTCGTCGACTAAAACTAAGACGAAAAATGTTCGTAGACTACCTTTTTTTCACTGACAAAAAACGAATGGAAACTAATTTAATTTAAGCTACGATGACTAAAACTAAGACTAAATATACTGACAATTTTCGTCCGACAAATAAAAAACTAGACTAAATGTTAGGAAGGGACTAGTGGACAAGAGATAATTTGACATTGTGGTTGCAATGCTGTAAATAGCCGATCTACAAGCTCACTAAAAACACTCATTACGACGGCATCAAGGCCCGTCAAAATACATTTTAGTTTAGTCGACTAAATCAACTATAGATTTAGATAGATAAAATAGATAGAAATAAAAACTAGACTACATTCCAGGTGACTAAAATATGACAAAAACTAAATTAAGTTTCAGTCCAAAGACTATGACTAAACTAAAATAGAAATGTGCTGCCTCCAACTCCCCCCCCCCCCCCCCAATCAAATACATCTGACTGATGCTCTTTCCCCCTCCCTCTCTCCTCCCTGCTATAGTGAACGCTCCTCTGCACTCAGCACCACATTTGGCCTCCATTCAACGGAGATCAAATCATTTCAAAGCAGGTTCTGGAGGTTAAGTAATCTAATGCCTCTCAAAGAGGAGATGAATCAATAGGTCAATGCTGCCCTCTGCCTGTGAGCTTTGGGTATGACGTGTTGATGAAGTATTATTATAAAACTAAACTAAGCCATTCTGAACGGCAACCCATTTTGGTGTTAGCATCATGTTGTGCATCAGATCTACATGTTGTGCATCAGATCTACAAGCTCATAGCACGCCACCGAGTGGCGCGCTACGAGCTTGTAGGTCTGCTATTTTTGAAAAATCGAAGCTGCGACTGACATAGAAGACATTTTTTAGAATCTGATCTCAGGTCAGAATGAAAACTGTCGGGATGTAGAAGACATTTTTAGAATCTGAATCTCAGGTCAGAATGGGCTAAACTAAATGCAACAGCAAAGGAAAAAGCTAAAAAATAAATAAAAGCAAAGGGCAGCCAAGGAATACCGCAATAGCAAAAGAAAACGATATGCTATAATTATGCACAATGAGCCATAGAAACATAGAAGACTGAACTTGAGAGAAGAAGACCATGCAATTATGTAACAAATTAACATTTTATGCAAACAAATAGTCTTGTGCTCTGAGACCTGTATGCATACATATAATATAAATAATACATAATAATAATACAAATGTATTTGTATAGCACCTTTCATGACATGAAATGCAGCTCAAAGTGCTTTACAGAGCAATGGAGAAAAAAAAGAAAAGAAAAGCAAGGCATAAACATAAAAAAAACAAGCAGTAATGCAATACAGTGAGGACATGAATAAACAAAAAATAAAAGATAAATTAAAAGCAATGTTGTAGAAGTGGGTCTTGAGCTGTGCTTTATAAAAATGTCTACAGAGGCTGCCTGACGAAGGTACAGTGGGAGCTTGTTCCATGCCGTCGGCCCGTAGAAGCAAAAAGCTGCTTCCCCGTGTTTTTTAGTTGCCATTCTTTTTAGGCAAAGCGAAGCAGGCCAGCAGTGGAAGACCTTAGGGGGCGGTTTGGGACATATTTATTTAGGCAGGCAGTCATGTAGGTAGGAAGGAAGGTGTGAGACATTGAGAGCTCTTTACACAAGTAAAATAATTTTAAAATCAATCCTAAAAACAACCGGAAGCCGCCAGTGCAGTGAAGCCAAAACTGTAGTAATATGTTCTCTCTACCGTCCCACTGTCCCAATGGTATATAGGTCTGTCAGCTGTGAGTCCTGTTTAATAGTACACTCACTTCCCATGAAGAGACACATAATAGACAGTCTGCTTCATAACCTTATCATCCAGGGATGCTGACGGCAAACCGGCACAGTTATCCTCTCTATTACAAAAACATGCATGCACATACATTACTGTACTCCCTTCCACCGCACATACAGTAGGTAGGCTATACCGTCTCTTCCTCCGCGCGTCGTACATTTACAGTCTTTCTGCTCCACTGTACTCAAGGGCCCTGAGGTCGACTGACCCGTCACTTCTCAAGATCCCTAAATCAAAGCTGAAATCCCGCCCGGGAGGGGATAGGTCATTTTCTGTTGTAGCACCCACACTGTGGAATGAACTTCCACCTCATGTCAGAGCTTAGACTCAGTCCTTGTCTGTGTTTAAATCACGTCTGAAAACTCACTTGTACTCCTTGGCATTTGAACATATACTGAGTAAGAGTTGCTGCTTCCACTGCATTGTGTCCTTATGTTGCCCTGTTTATGTACTGTTGTTGTTGCTTTTTTAGTATTTCTTTGTGTACAGCACTTTACAAGGCCCTTACAATTTACAATGTAGGCATTTAGCAGATGCTCTTGATCCAGAGCGACTTACATTTAAGCAAAAACAAAAGCATGTCATACATCACATAAAATAAAAAGTAGTTATCATGAATCATGTATAAACTAAGAACATAGTATCTATGTCAACTATACATACTATACTATATTATATATTATACAATATTATACATGTGTACTATAAAGTGCTATATGACTACATAAAATGCAATTCTAGTGCTGTCTACATAACGAGCTATAAGTCTGTCTAAAATACTGTCTAAGTCTACATAAAGTGCTATCTAACGGGCTAGGCTAGGGCAAGTGCTACGGTGGCCCTTACCCCTTTATCTCTCGGCCAAACTTCCTGTGTGCCAGAATGATGCTATACATTTCCCTTTTTATGCTAATTCTCCTTTTCCTGGCAGTATACTAACTGTGTGTCAGCATAAACTCTGGCCTGCCCTTCTTCACGTACAGATTATCACCTTTCCCAGATGTGCGTAAAAACAAGTAGATGTTGTAGTATACAACATGATATGATCTGAGTGCCTATGCTGTGGCAGCACGCTTGACCTTGCTGCTGTCTAACTGTCTCCACTCCAGGAGCTGACCAAAAATTTTGTTACAGTTCAGGCAGTACACACAATACATATCAAGTACATTGTATATTCACGTACAAGTACATTGTACAAGTACACAGCATAGGCACTCAGATCATATCATGTTGTATACTACAACAGTAGATATCTTTGATGTTTTGCATCTCCTTGACGGTTTTCTCTCTCCTGTCCAGAATATCCAACAGTCAGGTCATCAACATCTCTCTCTCCTCTCTCTCTCCTGTCCAGAATATCCAACAGTCAGGTCATCAACATCTCTCTCTCCTTCTCTCTCTCCTGTTCAGAATATCCAACAGTCAGGTCATCAACATCTCTCTCTCCTTCTCTCTCTCCTGTTCAGAATATCCAACAGTCAGGTCATCAACATCTCTCTCTCCTGTTCAGAATATCCAACAGTCAGGTCATCAACATCTCTCTCTCCTTCTCTCTCTCCTGTCCAGAATATCCAACAGTCAGGTCATCAACATCTCTCTCTCCTTCTCTCTCTCCTGTTCAGAATATCCAACAGTCAGGTCATCAACATCTCTCTCTCCTGTTCAGAATATCCAACAGTCAGGTCATCAACATCTCTCTCTCCTTCTCTCTCTCCTGTCCAGAATGTCCAACAGTCAGGTCATCAACATCTCTCTCTCTCCTTCTCTCTCTCCCTCTCCTTCTCTCTCTCCTGTTTTCAGAATATCCAACAGTCAGGTCAACAACATCTCTCTCTCCTTCTCTCTCTCCTGTTTTCAGAATATCCAACAGTCAGGTCATCAACATCTCTCTCTCCTTCTCTCTCTCCTGTTTTCAGAATATCCAACAGTCAGGTCATCAACATCTCTCTCTCCTTCTCTCTCTCTCTCTCCTGTTCAGAATATCCAACAGTCAGGTCATCAACATCTCTCTCCTTCTCTCTCTCCTGTTTTCAGAATATCCAACAGTCAGGTCATCAACATCTCTCTCTCCTTCTCTCTCTCCTGTCCAGAATATCCAACAGTCAGGTCATCAACATCTCTCTCTCCTTCTCTCTCTCCTGTTTCAGAATATCCAACAGTCAGGTCATCAACATCTCTCTCTCCTTCTCTCTCTCCTGTCCAGAATATCCAACAGTCAGGTCATCAACATCTCTCTCTCCTTCTCTCTCTCCTGTTTTCAGAATATCCAACAGTCAGGTCATCAACATCTCTCTCTCTCTCTCCTTCTCTCTCTCCTGTTCAGAATATCCAACAGTCAGGTCATCAACATCTCTCTCTCTCTCTCTCTCTCTCTCGCTCTCCTGTTTTCAGAATATCCAACAGTCAGGTCATCAACATCTCTCTCTCTCTCTCTCTCTCTCTCTCGCTCTCTCTCTCTCTCTCTCTCTCTCTCTCTCTCTCTCTCTCTCTCTCTCTCTCTCTCTCTCTCTCTCCTGTTTTCAGAATATCCAACAGTCAGGTCATCAACATCTCTCTCTCCTGTCCAGAATATCCAACAGTCAGGTCATCAACATCTCTCTCTCCTTCTCTCTCTCCTGTTCTCCAGAATATCCAACAGTCAGGTCATCAACATCTCTCTCTCCTTCTCTCTCTCCTGTCCAGAATATCCAACAGTCAGGTCATCAACATCTCTCTCTCCTTCTCTCTCTCCTGTCCAGAATATCCAACAGTCAGGTCATCAACATCTCTCTCTCCTTCTCTCTCTCCTGTTCAGAATATCCAACAGTCAGGTCATCAACATCTCTCTCTCCTTCTCTCTCTCCTGTCCAGAATATCCAACAGTCAGGTCATCAACATCTCTCTCTCCTTCTCTCTCTCCTGTCCAGAAGATCCAACAGTCAGGTCATCAACATCTCTCTCTCCTGTCCAGAATATCCAACAGTCAGGTCATCAACATCTCTCTCTCCTTCTCTCTCTCCTGTTCTCCAGAATATCCAACAGTCAGGTCATCAACATCTCTCTCTCCTTCTTTCTCTCCTGTCCAGAATATCCAACAGTCAGGTCATCAACATCTCTCTCTCCTGTCCAGAATATCCAACAGTCAGGTCATCACATCTCTCTCTCCTTCTCTCTCTCCTGTTCTCCAGAATATCCAACAGTCAGGTCATCAACATCTCTCTCTCCTTCTCTCTCTCCTGTCCAGAATATCCAACAGTCAGGTCATCAACATCTCTCTCTCCTGTTTTCAGAATATCCAACAGTCAGGTCATCAACATCTCTCTCTCCTTCTCTCTCTCCTGTCCAGAATATCCAACAGTCAGGTCATCAACATCTCTCTCTCTCCTTCTCTCTCCTGTTCAGAATATCCAACAGTCAGGTCATCAACATCTCTCTCTCTTCTCTCTCCTGTCCAGAATATCCAACAGTCAGGTCATCAACATCTCTCTCTCCTTCTCTCTCTCCTGTCCAGAATATCCAACAGTCAGGTCATCAACATCTCTCTCTCCTTCTCTCTCTCCTGTCCAGAAGATCCAACAGTCAGGTCATCAACATCTCTCTCTCCTGTCCAGAATATCCAACAGTCAGGTCATCAACATCTCTCTCTCCTGTTTTCAGAATATCCAACAGTCAGGTCATCAACATCTCTCTCTCCTTCTCTCTCTCCTGTCCAGAATATCCAACAGTCAGGTCATCAACATCTCTCTCTCCTTCTCTCTCTCCTGTTCAGAATATCCAACAGTCAGGTCATCAACATCTCTCTCTCCTTCTCTCTCTCCTGTTCAGAATATCCAACAGTCAGGTCATCAACATCTCTCTCTCCTTCTCTCTCTCCTGTTTTCAGAATATCCAACAGTCAGGTCATCAACATCTCTCTCTCCTTCTCTCTCTCCTGTTCTCCAGAATATCCAACAGTCAGGTCATCAACATCTCTCTCTCCTTCTCTCTCTCCTGTTCTCCAGAATATCCAACAGTCAGGTCATCAACATCTCTCTCTCTCTCCTTCTCTCTCCTGTTCAGAATATCCAACAGTCAGGTCATCAACATCTCTCTCTCCTTCTCTCTCCTGTCCAGAATATCCAACAGTCAGGTCATCAACATCTCTCTCTCCTTCTCTCTCCTGTCCAGAATATCCAACAGTCAGGTCATCAACATCTCTCTCTCCTTCTCTCTCTCCTGTTTTCAGAATATCCAACAGTCAGGTCATCAACATCTCTCTCTCCTTCTCTCTCTCCTGTTCAGAATATCCAACAGTCAGGTCATCAACATCTCTCTCTCCTTCTCTCTCCTGTGTTCAGAATATCCAACAGTCAGGTCATCAACATCTCTCTCTCCTTCTCTCTCTCCTGTTTTCAGAATATCCAACAGTCAGGTCATCAACATCTCTCTCTCCTTCTCTCTCTCCTGTTTTCAGAATATCCAACAGTCAGGTCATCAACATCTCTCTCTCCTTCTCTCTCTCCTGTTCAGAATATCCAACAGTCAGGTCATCAACATCTCTCTCTCCTTCTCTCTCTCCTGTTCTCCAGAATATCCAACAGTCAGGTCATCAACATCTCTCTCTCCTTCTCTCTCTCCTGTTCTCCAGAATATCCAACAGTCAGGTCATCAACATCTCTCTCTCTCTCTCTCTCCTTCTCTCTCTCCTGTTTTCAGAATATCCAACAGTCAGGTCATCAACATCTCTCTCTCCTTCTCTCTCTCCTGTTCAGAATATCCAACAGTCAGGTCATCAACATCTCTCTCTCCTTCTCTCTCTCCTGTTCTCCAGAATATCCAACAGTCAGGTCATCAACATCTCTCTCTCCTTCTCTCTCTCCTGTTCTCCAGAATATCCAACAGTCAGGTCATCAACATCTCTCTCTCTCTCTCTCTCTCCTTCTCTCTCTCCTGTTTTCAGAATATCCAACAGTCAGGTCATCAACATCTCTCTCTCCTGTTCAGAATATCCAACAGTCAGGTCATCAACATCTCTCTCTCTCTCTCTCTCTCTCTCTCTCTCTCTCTCTCTCTCTCTCTCTCTCTCTCCTGTTTTCAGAATATCCAACAGTCAGGTCATCAACATCCAGACGCTCGGTACCTCCTCCGTGCTGACCTTCGCCAACGTCACCCAGGAGGATTATGGGAACTACACCTGCGTGGCCACGAACAGACTGGGCATCCAGAATGCCAGTCTCTTCCTCTACAGTAAGTTTAGTGGTGGAAAGTACAAGTACATTTTGGCTCAAGTACAATTTATTTGGGAGGGACAGTGCATATAAACGAACATCACACATACAATGCTGTGTAAAGAACTATAGCAAGAAATCTATAGTTTCCATCTGTAGTCCCCATACAGAAAACAATCAACATTAAAAAAGGGGCACATATATAAACATCACTAAAAGGGTAAAACAGAAGACGGAAAAACAATAATAAAGTGTTGACCTAAAATGCAGGACACATAAAATCTACATTTTAGCCTATTTAAAAATGTTCACATGATCGATTGATTGTCCATGATCCTTTATTTTAGTTGGATCTTAAAAGATTCTCTAGTGGGTAGATTGTTCTAAATTGTGCTTCCTTGAACTGAAACAACATTTTGCGCAAAGGCTCCGATTCTCTCTGTCTCCTCTTATACACTTTAATTAATAAAAGAGAAATATGGGACAAAGGTGTTCCATTTCAAAATCTGTAGTGTAAAAAGGTGTTAAATCTGTCTCTCGGAAAAGAGAAGATCTCTCTCTCTCTCTCTCTCTCTTAGGGCAGCGGTGGCCGAACGGTTTGCGGAACGGTCTTGATATCGGAAGGTCGCTATAGTTTGTATCCCCGGACCGGCACGTTAAAATTACCACCGCTGAAGTGCCCTTGAGCAAGGCATTGAACTGTTCTATGAGCAGGGCCTGGCTGTAAACAAGAGCTTGAGCTTAGTCCAGTTACCCTGGGTAAACATTGTACCTTTCCTTTCCTTAGTCCAGTTACCCTGGGTAAACATTGTACCTTTCCTTTCCTTAGTCCAGTTACCCTGGGTAAACATAGTACCTTTCCTTTCCTTAGTCCAGTTACCCTGGGTAAACATAGTACCTTTGCTTTGCTTTGCTCTTTTAAATTTGTTATGGCGCTTTTCTATGCACTACGTGCCTTTACTCAAAGCGCTTACAATGGTTCATTCATTCATACATCGGGAGGTGAAGCGGCGAACAGTCGACACCAGCGTCCTCACTTCCCACCCCCAATCCAACCCTTGATGCTGAGTGTTAAGCAGGAATCGCACTGGGTCCCATTATTTAGAGTCTTTGGTATGACCCGGCCGGGGATCGAACCCCGACCTCCCAGTCTCAGGGCGGACACTCTAACCACAATGCCACTGAGCTCTCTCTCTCTCTCTGTCTCTCTCTCTCTCTCCCTCTCTCTGTCTCTCTCTCTCTCTCTCTCTCTCTGTCTCTCTCTCTCTCTCTCTCTCTCTCTCTCTCTGTAGGACCAGGAACAGGTAGAGACATCAGCGGTTCAGCGCCTGTGTCTCTGTCCCTGTGGCTCCTGTTCCTGTTCCTGTTCAGCTGCATCGCCTGCAGCGTCTTCAAGTGTTAATACTGACCACCTCCGTCCGCCGCCCTCCGTCCCCGAAGCCCGCTCCGACCGCTACTACCAACCGTACCTTCTGATGCCCGCTACGACCACCCTGATGCCCACCACCACCAACCTGATGCCCACCACCACCAACCTGATGCCCGCTCTGACCACCACCAACCGTACCTTCTGATGCCCACCACCACCAACCTGATGCCCGCTCTGACCACCACCAACCGTACCTTCGTACCCGGATGCCTGCTCTGACCACCTGATGCCCGCTCCGACCAACCACCACCAACCGATACGGGGCAGCGGTGGCCGAACGGTTTGCGGAGCGGTCTTGATATCGGAAAGGTCGCTATAGTTCGTATCCCCCCCGGACCGGCACGTTAAAATTACCACCGTTGAAGTGGTAATGTTCTATGAGCAGGGCCTGGCTGTAAACAAGTTATTGAGCTTAGTCCAGTTACCCTGCAGGGTAAACATAGTACCTTTAGTCCAGTTACCCTGGGTAAACATAGTACCTTTCCTTTCCTTACCAACCGTACCCTGATGCCCGCTACGACCACCACCAACTGTACCTTCCCTGGACTAATGGAATTGCTGAAGATGCAGATAAAATACAGATCACCCAAGCTGCCCCCCCCCCAGCCACACACATTTGTTCTATTGTAAATCAAATTAGTCAAACGGATAAAAGTTTGCTGCTTAGCAGAAACGGAAATTTAAAAAAATATATATTTAAAAGACACTTCAATAATTATATTTTCATGACATGGCAATGACAAACAGATGACAGGTTCCACCCGTGGCATAGACAATGTATTAGAAGATTGTTGAAAAGCTGTCTGGCTTGAGAGGTTAGATGAAACCAGGGACGAATAGGTTTCATAATCCTCATGGGGGCCCGTGGCCCCCTGGCCCCCACAGACTTGCTGGGCCAGACCTACGCTACGCTACCTACGCTGTAGACGTATCATTCAGACCTACGACTGTCAGAACCAGACCTACGCTGTAGACGGTATCATTTTTGCGGGATTTGGGGCGGAAGTACCGCTCACGGAAATGACGTTGACACTTTACAAATGAATGAAACAAGTGTTGTGATTGGTCGAAAAAAAATATCGCATCTTCTGGGCGAAATACATCTGACGGATGTTCCGGCCCGACACTTCCGCCGATACCGTCTCTGCCTTTAGGTTGCGACCAGGACCGAGGCTATGAAACCTAGATCTACCGCTGGAAACGGACCGAGGCTCCCCTATTGGTTCAGAGGGAGACAGTGTACCCTATTGGTTCAGAGGGAGACAGTGTACCCCTATTGGTTCAGAGGGAGACAGTGTACCCCTATTGGTTCAGAGGGAGACAGTGAGGCTCCCCTATTGGTTCAGAGGGAGACATTGTACCTAGACGTACTCCCCTATTGGTTCAGAGGGAGACAGTGTACCTAGACGTACTCCCCTATTGGTTCAGAGGGAGACAGTGTACCTAGACGTACTCCCCTATTGGTTCAGAGGGAGACAGTGTACCTAGACGTACTCCCCTATTGGTTCAGAGGGAGACAGTGTACCTAGACGTACTCCCCTATTGGTTCAGAGGGAGACAGTGTACCTAGACGTACCGCCTAGAGCAGGCGTCTCTTCCGGGTTTTTAAATAGCTGATGGATGGAACCGACGCTCACGCGCGGCTGCAACTTGACGTGTCGGCCAGAAAACCCGGAAACGCTTTGACCGCATGCTACAAGTTGCAGCCGCGTGCAAAGCATCATCAAACTGCCTCCCCCTGGTGGCCAGCCGGGGCGCCTGATGGAGGGGAAAGGAACTGGTCTCTATACTGCCTCCCCCTGGCCAGCCGGGGAGCCTGATGGAGGGGAAAGGAACTGGTCTCTATACTGCCTCCCCCTGGCCAGCCGGTGGGCGCCTGATGGAGGGGAAAGGAACTGGTCTCTAAACTGCCTCCCCCTGGCCAGCTGGGGCGCCTGATGGAGGGGAAAGGAACTGGTTGGAATAACGTGTTCCTTCCACGCGCTACGTCCAACCAGAGAAAACTCCCCCCTGTCAGGTGTAAAGGAGCGACTTGGACACTCAGGCATGAAGGAAGCATGAGTTCAAGTCCGTTGCTCTCCCCTTGTCCCCCATATATGGGGACTAGGTTGGTCTCCCCTTGTCCCCCATATATGGGGACTAGGTTGGTCTCCCCTTGTCCCCCATATATGGGGACTAGGTTGGTCTCCCCTTGTCCCCCATATATGGGGACTAGGTTGGTCTCCCCTTGTCCCCCATATATGGGGACTAGGTTGGTGGAGGGTGTGTAGAGCCCAGGATCACATTAGATAATTGACACAGGGGGTGAAAAATGGGTTACAAAATCTTGGGATAAAAAAAAATAATAATAATAATTAGACACACAGGTGCTGCTGGGGATGAGTATCCTATAATCAAGACATAGAGCGAGACACCAAGAGAGAACGAGGTGTGTGTGTGTGTGTGTGTGTGTGTGTGTGTGTGTGTGTGTGTGTGTGTGTGTGTGTGTGTGTGTGTGTGTGTGTGTGTGTGTGTGTGTGAGTTAGAGAAGCGTTGGCGTTCTTATGCCACATCATTTTCCACAGGCTTTTTTCTTCTTTTTTTTTAAACAAACCGCCTACGGTATCCGAGGCTAAGATGAAACCTAACGTCCTTATGCAGCGCTTTACATGTTGATAATATGGACTATTTACTACGATACATTTTAGTAGGAAAAGATAAAAAAAAGACTGATGATAATAATGAAAGGACAAAGAACAACAAAAAAAACTCTCATTTTTAAGGACTTGTTTTATTATTCTTAATGTGTACTCTGTGTTACTCTTGTTTGTGCTAAATCTTGTATTTTTGGGGTTCAGGGTTTGAATGGTTTTGTCGTGCCTTGTCTGGTGACAGGAGGAGAACCTCTGAAATGGACCAGACTGTTGTCTAGTGACAGGAGGACCTCTGAAATGGACCGGACTGTTGTCTAGTGACAGGAGGAGGACCTCTGAAATGGACCAGACTGTGTCTAGTGACAGGAGGACCTCTGAAATGGACCAGACTGTGTCTAGTCACAGGAGGAGGACCTCTGAAATGGACCGGCCTGTTGTCTAGTGACAGGAGGAGGACCTCTGAAATGGACCAGACTGTGTCTAGTGACAGGAGGACCTCTGAAATGGACCGGCCTGTTGTCTAGTGACAGGAGGAGGACCTCTGAAATGGACCGGCCTGTTGTCTAGTGACAGGAGGAGAACCTCTGAAATGGACCAGACTGTTGTCTAGTGACAGGAGGACCTCTGAAATGGACCAGACTGTTGTCTAGTGACAGGAGGACCTCTGAAATGGACCGGACTGTTGTCTAGTGACAGGAGGAGAACCTCTGAAATGGACCAGACTGTGTCTAGTGACAGGAGGAACTCTGAAATGGACCAGACTGTCTCTAGTGACAGGAGGAGAACCTCTGAAATGGACCGGACTGTGTCTAGTGACAGGAGGACCTCTGAAATGGACCAGACTGTTGTCTAGTGACAGGAGGACCTCTGAAATGGACCAGACTGTGTCTAGTGACAGGAGGAGGACCTCTGAAATGGACCGGACTGTTGTCTAGTGACAGGAGGACCTCTGAAATGGACCAGACTGTTGTCTAGTGACAGGAGGAGAACCTCTGAAATGGACCGGACTGTTGTCTAGTGACAGGAGGAGAACCTCTGAAATGGACCAGACTGTGTCTAGTGACAGGAGGAACTCTGAAATGGACCAGACTGTCTCTAGTGACAGGAGGAGAACCTCTGAAATGGACCGGACTTTGTCTAGTGACAGGAGGACCTCTGAAATGGACCAGACTGTTGTCTAGTGACAGGAGGACCTCTGAAATGGACCAGACTGTGTCTAGTGACAGGAGGAGGACCTCTGAAATGGACCAGACTGTGTCTAGTGACAGGAGGAGGACCTCTGAAATGGACCAGACTGTTGTCTAGTGACAGGAGGACCTCTGAAATGGACCGGACTGTTGTCTAGTGACAGGAGGACCTCTGAAATGGACCAGACTGTTGTCTAGTGACAGGAGGAGAACCTCTGAAATGGACCGGACTGTTGTCTAGTGACAGGAGGACCTCTGAAATGGACCAGACTGTTGTCTAGTGACAGGAGGAGAACCTCTGAAATGGACCGGACTGTGTCTAGTGACAGGAGGAGAACCTCTGAAATGGACCGGACTGTTGTCTAGTGACAGGAGGAGAACCTCTGAAATGGACCAGACTGTGTCTAGTGACAGGAGGAACTCTGAAATGGACCAGACTGTCTCTAGTGACAGGAGGAGAACCTCTGAAATGGACCGGACTGTGTCTAGTGACAGGAGGACCTCTGAAATGGACCAGACTGTTGTCTAGTGACAGGAGGACCTCTGAAATGGACCAGACTGTGTCTAGTGACAGGAGGAGGACCTCTGAAATGGACCAGACTGTGTCTAGTGACAGGAGGAGGACCTCTGAAATGGACCGGACTGTTGTCTAGTGACAGGAGGACCTCTGAAATGGACCAGACTGTTGTCTAGTGACAGGAGGAGAACCTCTGAAATGGACCGGACTGTTGTCTAGTGACAGGAGGAGAACCTCTGAAATGGACCAGACTGTGTCTAGTGACAGGAGGAACTCTGAAATGGACCAGACTGTCTCTAGTGACAGGAGGAGAACCTCTGAAATGGACCGGACTGTGTCTAGTGACAGGAGGACCTCTGAAATGGACCAGACTGTCTCTAGTGACAGGAGGAGAACCTCTGAAATGGACCGGACTGTGTCTAGTGACAGGAGGACCTCTGAAATGGACCAGACTGTTGTCTAGTGACAGGAGGACCTCTGAAATGGACCAGACTGTGTCTAGTGACAGGAGGAGGACCTCTGAAATGGACCGGACTGTTGTCTAGTGACAGGAGGACCTCTGAAATGGACCAGACTGTTGTCTAGTGACAGGAGGACCTCTGAAATGGACCAGACTGTGTCTAGTGACAGGAGGAGGACCTCTGAAATGGACCAGACTGTGTCTAGTGACAGGAGGACCTCTGAAATGGACCAGACTGTGTCTAGTCACAGGAGGAACTCTGAAATGGACCGGACTGCTGGTGACAGCGTGTCGCAGGTTCAAGTCCCGATCCCGACAACCTCCATCCATCTTCAACCGCTTGTCTGTAGTCGGGTCGCGGGGGCAACAGCTCCACCAGAGAGCTCCAGACTTCCCTCTCCAGAGCAACATTAGTGACTTCCTCCTGGGGGATTCCGAGACGTTCCAAGGCCAGTGAGTCCAACTGCGCCTTGGTCTGCCCCGTGGTCTCCTCCCAGTGGGACGTGATCCTTGGTCTGCCCCGGGGGTCTCCTCCCAGTGGGACGTGATCCTTGGTCTGCCCCGGGGGTCTCCTCCCAGTGGGACGTGATCCTTGGTCTGCCCCGGGGTCTCCTCCCAGTGGGACATGCGTCGAGGACCTCCCTAGGGAGGCGCCCGAGAGGCATCCTAACCAGATGGTCTCCTCCCAGTGGGACGTGATCCTTGGTCTGCCCCGGGGGTCTCCTCCCAGTGGGACGTGCGTCGAGGACCTCCCTAGGGAGGCGCCCCGACAACCTTTGCTGCGCAATTTCCATTCCATTCCATTTCCCGTCACTCTGCTGTCCTATAGGAAAAAAAGGCATAAAAGCCCCAAAACAAACTCTCTTAAAAAACAAACTCTCATATAATCATCCTGTATCTTGAAGAGCTGAAGACATTATTAGGAACAACCTTTTGGGATCGAGGCCCACTTGAACATCTCAAAAGCATGTGTAGTCCACCCAGGCGCTTACTACGACATTCCCGCCTTGTGTTTAATCCGCCGTATTGTAATAATTAAAAAGAAACTACCGAGGAGCTGGTAGCGAGACCTTCATGTTATGAAACCGTAAATCAACACATGCTGTGGTGCTGCTAGGGCTTCTGGGAAATTGAGGCCAATGCAAATGAACGGACTACAACGCCTCATGGAGGAGGGTCTTGTGGGGGGCGGTCTTGCGGCGCACCAAGATGGCGGGTTGGTGCGATCGTTCATAACAAACGGAGGAACCTTTTTTTCGCCGGATTTTCACGGATCAAAAGCCCAAATAATTCAGTGTATGATCTTAAAGGTAATAAAACAACAATCTCGGCAGCGTAGAGTATTTGATTAAAATGCAGGTTACGCAGTTTTATGGAGTCAAACTGTTAAAACACATTAACTGCCAGTTATTAATCGATTCATTATTCCGCCACTGCCAGTGTTTTTCAGTGAAGACCCTTATTTTGAAGGCCCATATATGACCCACAACGTGAACCAGATGTAAACCAATACTGTGTAAAGTGTAAAGCTGTAAAATACATTTTGTAAACCTTCGATCATCGGTTTAGTTCTGGCCTGTTGGATAAAGCTTGTTTTGACCAAAAAAAAACGCAAACCTGGGAAAAGAATAAATGCAGTTTTCTAAATTTGTTGATGCGGATGTCAGGCACACGTTTCACTTCCGGTTCATTAACCGGTTGTGTCTGTTGCTTAACCCATTCTGACCGGGAACCCATTTTGGTGTTGGCATCATGTTATGCTTTAGCTATTGAAAAATAGCAGATCTACAAGCTCGTAGCGCGCCACCGAGTGGCGCGCTATGAGCTTGTAGGTCTGCTATTTTTGAAAAATCGAAGAGCGACTGACATTTTTAGAATCTGATCTCAGGTCAGAATGGGTTCATCAGACCAGTGTGTGTCCCGTGGAAACCTCGTATGAATCTGATCTCAGGTCAGAATGGGTTAACAACCTGGTAGATATTTTATGTGTTGATAGCTCGTATAGATCTTGTGACAACCGCCTACTGTTACAAATATGTTATTTGTAACTTAGATGGTATGCTTGGATCAATAATACTATGACATATTACATGTTTTATTTTATTTATTTTAAATATTTATTTTATGTTTTGGCCTACATACTGTCAAACACTGAAGTTAACACAGATACAACAAAGGAAAGGTATATTGCCATCAAATACATATCCACTATCATTGTTCTTGTTTTCTGCAGGGCGCCTAACGGCCTAAAGCTACACCAGGCTTTTCTCCTGCGTTTACTCTAAACGCACGGACCGTGCGTGCGTAAGCCTAATGCCATGGCTACATCGATCTGTCAGACGCGCGGTGGATTTGTGCGGGACCTTCCGGGAGGATATATAGATACGCGAGCATGGGGGCATTATACGCACGTAAAAAAATTTGAACCGATCCTATTTTTAGTGCACGCGTAGGATGGCCCGCGGTATCTGTGCGTCTGGTGTAGCTGGTATCATTGACATATATTGGTCCTATCCAAACGCACTGTACGCGCGCAGTAAAC
This sequence comes from Protomyctophum bolini, assembly GCF_963924005.1. Lineage (NCBI taxonomy): Eukaryota > Metazoa > Chordata > Actinopteri > Myctophiformes > Myctophidae > Protomyctophum > Protomyctophum bolini. The sequence continues at coordinate 832,138 of NC_137862.1, read as the reverse complement.
GCATACGCACAAAATTGCCTGCTGTAGCTCGGCCGTAAGGCCTCACTCACACCTTTCAATCTAGCATGCAACATTGATGCATGCTAGATACATGCTACATGTAAACAAAGGGTAATTGTCAATGCATTTCCAATGGAAGTCACATGGTTTGACACAACATTTTTGTTGTCTTCGGCTGTGTTTTGACTGCCCCCCCCCCCCTCCCCCTCATACAACAACAATGTTGTGTCAAACCATGTGACTCCCATTGGAAACGCATTGCGAGCTTGCATCAGTCAACAAGTCTCATGCATCAGCTATACATCAGTCTGTTGTGAAGGTGTGAGTCAGGCCTAAATCATTGTTGCTGTTGCTGTAGAGGGCTGTAAGTTACTGTAACAGCAGACTTGCATCTGGCTGATTAGCCGGGCTACTGTAGTAGGGCTGTGTTCCCCAACCTGTGGTCCTCCCCCCCCCCCCCCCCCCCCCTTCCCACAGAGACCACAGGGGGCCTTTTAACCTACAAAGATGTTGCACAAAATGTACAGTACGAACTCGTCACAGTGAGACACGTTGATCTTCTGCATCTGTTATTCCCACTATCAGTCTGATGTATATAATAATAACAATAGGGCTAACATGTTAACCCATTCTGACCTGAGATCAGATTCTAAAAATGTCTTTAATCTACATCCTGACAGTTTTCATTCTGACTGACCTGAGATCAGATTCTAAAAATGTCTTCTACATCCATTCCTGACAGTTTTCATTCTGACCTGAGATCAGAAAAAATGTCTTTTATGTCAGTCGTTCTTCGATTTTTCAAAAATAGCAGACCTATACAAACTCGCAGCGCGCCACTCGGTGGCGCGCTATGAGCTTGTAGATCTGCTATTTTTCAATAGCTAAAGCATAGCATGATGCTAACCACCAAAATGGGTTCCCGTTCAGAATGGGTTAAGAGTGGTGTGTCTGAATGAATACATGAATGAATGCATTTTTACTTTTGTGTGTCTTGTCATAAAGAAGACCCCGGGCCCCTTATTTTGTAATCCCTTATCTACGGGATTATTACCATAATCCCTTAACAGTATCCTTTACGGGATTATAAAACACAAAAAGAAAAAAAAAAAACATAAATAAATAAATAACACATAAATAAAAACTGCACAACTACACCCAGCTGTTTAGTTTTTGCTATTATATCGCCTACCTGCAGATCCTGCCAATACCGATGTACCATAATTATTCCAAATGTAAATGTGCATCCACATTAAGACCTATTTGTAATTTTCAATAAAATCACTCCTCTTTATTCTGGCTTGTCTTAAAATTCATGACGGGAGTCTAATTACTAAGTGTATGAAAAGCAGTGCATCCGGTTAGGATCACATCTCCGTCAATTCAAGGCTTCATTAGGGGGGGGAGGCGGCCTTTTTTCCGACAGCATTCTACCCGACGGGGCAACGATCCGATCCGCAGCGGGGGGGACATTCGCTGCGATGCGAAAAAGCGATGGTCCGACATGCGCTGCTCCCGTGCTTGTGCGGTTAGGGTTAGGTTAGGATTGAGGTTTCGGATCAATATGCTGTCGAAAAAAAGACCTGCACCCCCATTAGGGGTGGGTGATCGATTGATGGAAAATAAGTTTATTTTTGTTTTTTTGTGTGAACTATCCCTTTAATGTGAGAAGCTATGACTACTTTTCGGCGGTGTCAACTTAAGTCACTCAAAAGGAGTGTCCGTGACACAAGCTTGAATTATCCTCTTTCAATCTGGTGTCGCTTGTTTATCATAAAAGTCCCCATAAAAAAAGTTATGAGCTACTTTCTAAATTCTTAATTCAACCAATTGTAAAAAAATCTAGAGTTGCAAATTGCGGCTAGTTGATACCTACAGTATGCAACGATGCATCATAGAGTAAATGGTCTTCTTAATAACCTACAGAATATGCATTGAAAGCTGAAACCTAAACAGATATTCTTTCACAGAATCTTTTGATGTGACAGCAAAATTTCCAACACGTTATAGCACACAGAGGCTGGCAGTTTTGCACTAGTTGGAATATGAAATTCCCTCCTAATGAGCCTTTCTATCCACTATTGAATAGTGAGAGGGAACTCATTGCCTATAGCTTCATAGTTACACATTTTTCTAGCTGACCAACTGTTGGCAAGAAGTGTACAGTGCCAATTAAGGGAGAACTGAGAAGCAAGGTTATGGGAGGGTTTAGCAACCAGAGAACTTAACCCATTCTGACCTGAGATCAGATTCATACGAGGTTTCCACTGGACACACACTGGATCTGATTAACCCATTCTGACCTGAGATCAGATTCTAAAAATGTCAGTCGTTCTTCGATTTTTCAAAAATAGCAGACCTACAAGCTCGTAGCGCGCCACTCGGTGGCGCGCTATGAGCTTGTAGATCTGCTGTTTTTCAATAGCTAAAGCATAACATGATGCTAACACCAAAATGGGTGCCAGGTCAGAATGGGTTAAGAGTTGGGCCCACAGTTGATGACATGCTTTAGGAAAAATATACATTCTACATGGATGGCCGACAAGTTCACGTTGGTTGGTATAGTTTTATTTTTTAAGTTAATAGTTTATTAAGGATCCTCCGTTAGTCTACTCCAAGGGGTTCTCAACGTGTTTTCTTGACCATGGCAACATCACCCAAAGCACATTTAATTAACCCATTCACAAATAATGCTGTTAGACAATAGCTAAAGAGTGACAATGTTAAACCTATATAGGACTACACAGTTTGCCTCTTACACATACCTTGTGCAATTATTTATTGTGTATATAGTCTAAAATGATCAAAATGAGTCTTTTAAGGGACCATCTTTCTTTACGATAGAAATCCAGTCTCTGACTGGATTCAGTTTAATCTGGTAGAAAACGGCATCTATTTTTCGGTGATATTAAGCAATTAAATATATCCATATTCATGAATCATATTGTAATAAAAAATACACACGTTATATCGTTTCATTTCTGGTTCTACGTCTTGGTGGAACCGCGACCCATGATGGACTTCTTAGTGTTTCTCTCGGGTTTCCAAAGCATTAAATAACACTTTGGTCCGAACAGCGGCACCAAAAGGCCAAAACTAGATGCTAAGATAGCAAAGACCTCGACCACGTCTGCATATTTGCCTGGAGAGCTGATATACGCCGGGATGAACGCGATCCACACCGCACAGAAGATCAACATGCTGAACGTGATGAACTTGGCCTCGTTGAAGTTATCCGGGAGATTCCTCGCCATGAACGCCAGGACGAAGCTGAGGAGTGCCAGTAAACCGATATAACCCAGTAACGCTGCAAACCCAACCGTTGATCCCACATCACACTCGTAGACGATCTTATCGCTGTGGTATTGGACGTTTTTATGAGGAGTCGGCGAGGCAGACACGAGCCAGCCTACGCAGATCGCAACCTGAACGGAAGTGAGAGCGAGAACCGTTCCTCTCTGCTGAACGGCACCGAAGAACTTCATGACGTCTGCTGCTGCACCGCCGGGCTTGGAGGCTTTGAACGCGGCCAACACCACCATGGTCTTCACCAGGATACACGAGACGCACAGCACGAAGCTGATCCCGAACGCCGCGTGCCTCAGCTGACACGTCCAGAGTCTGGGACGGCCGATGAACAGGAGGGAGCACAAGAAACAGAGTTTGAGTGACAGCAGAAGTTGGAAGCTGAGTTCCGAGTTGTTGGCGCGCACCATGGGCGTGTCCCGGTGACGGACGAAGACTCCCAGGACGACGGCACACATCAGTGTGCCCAACAGGGAGACGGTCGTCAGGGAGATGCCCAGGGCCTCGTGGTAGGAGAGGAACTCCACGCTCTTTGGGACACAGCGCTCACGCTGGGGACTGGACCAGAAGTCCTCTGGACAACTGGTGCACTCTGTGGAGTCTATAGGAAAGAGATTCGGGTTAAAGGGACAGACACCTATACCCCCCTCTGCTGGCGAAACTAAAAAACAACATTGAATTTTGGAAATCCGCTCCCTATTCCATTGATAAGGTTTGTCTGCTCCCTTATTGTCCAATACCTGAGTAGAAACGATTAATAGACAGGATACCATTGATATGGTTGACTGTACGCCATTTTCTTTTCAGATGTTTTCCATGAGCTTTCTATCGTCTTATTCTACAGTATGCAGTGTCACTGAGCAGTATGGGTGGGAGAGGGTTAAGGGATTTATTTCTCTTTTTTGTCTTTCATTTTGTTTCATAAAAAAAAAGTATTTCATATCATAATGTTTAACAATTTATAATCTGTTCAATAAAAACATATTTGACAAAAAAAAGGGACAGACAAGTACAGTATCACCCTAACGATAACCTACTTACTGTACATATAGCTACATAACCACATAGCCACAGTCTTTTTGCCCCGCTTCCCTCAGGCAGGAGGTTGCGGTCCCTAAAGACTACGAAGGCCCGACATTCAAACAGTTTCTTCCCCATGGCTATCCGGCTCCTCAACGTTGCTGGTGTCCCCCCCTGATCCCCTGACCCCCCTTTATCCTCCCTCCACCCCCACTCAGAGTGGAATGGACTGGTCACTTGAACTCTCTGCACTTTATATTTATGTATTCACTATGTTGTTTTTGCACTGTCTTGTCCTGTTTTGCACTTGTCCTAATGTTGTAAACTGCACTCTGCTGTCCACCAAAGCAAATTCCTAACATGTTTACATGTAATGGCAATAAAGTCTTCTGATTCTGATGATGTAAACCTATACCAGTCTCATTGCTGATCTCTCCCTCAGAACAGGCGATGCAGTCGTAGCAGCAGACCGGTTCTCCTTTCCTTCTGGCCACGCGGGTTCCAGGAGAACATCTCTCGCTGCACACGGACCGAGGAGGCTGCAGAGAACAGGAGCAATGATCACGTTTGGTCTAGAACAGGGGTGGGCAACTGGCGGCCCGGGGGCCACATGCGGCCACCACCTTCACATAATGTGGCCCTCAGGTTAATATCAGAATACTGATATATTGGTTTCAGCTGTTACTATTCAACAACATGCAAACATGACCCGCTTTTATTACTTCAGTCTAAAGTAGTAGTCTTAGTAGCTCATTGCTTCAACCCAAGTATAATTAAATGCATTTAAAATTACATAAAGGATTCCAAAAATAGCAAAAATTCAAGATTTCAATTTGAATATAGCAAAAATTGCTGATCTACAAGCTCAAAACGTGTCGCAGCGCGACGCGTTTTGAGCTTGTAGATCAGCTATTTTTGCTACGACAGTAATATATGGCCCTAGGGAGTGAGTGTGGAAATATAGTGGCCCTCTCCATCGTCAAAGTTGCCCACCCCTGGTCTAGAATAAATTACATGCACATCCACGTTATTTTAGAAAGCCCAAGTGAGTGAGTGACCTTTTTGGTTTCAAAGTTCCAGAAGATTCTGTCTTCATGGAGGACGAGCTCTTCACCGGCAGAGGCCGACGTCTTGAACACGCCTACGTTCCGGACCTCTGTGCCTCCGTCAGGGAGCCACGCCCAGTTCATGACATCACAGATTGGTAAAGCGTCGCTGTTCTTGTCAAATAACACTTGATCACCAAATGATGTGGTGAAGTTGATCTTTTCCAGGTAATACACTAGCTGAAAATGGCCACGAGGAAGAAAGAAATAAACTACAGTGTAGCCTCTGTACTGCCTTTCCAACCACTAAGACGGTCATTCCATTTACATCATAGTGAACTGTTTTATTAATATAACACCTGCCATGGCTGTATTGTCTGCAAACTGCCACAGCTGTGCCCAACGAACGGCCCTCTGCCCGGCTCACACAGCAGCATGTCGTGGAGGGCGTGGGCCACAGCGTACACAGCCTTGTAGACGTTATACTCTGGCCTGAGGTTGGACACGTCCAGCAGGGTGCTTTCTGCTGCTCCCAGGTCCTCCGTGCCACTGCACACCTTTCCACCATTTATCACCCACTCTGGTGGAAGGGGCGCAAATTTACACTGGAACGTGTTCTCCCAAAACTGCTTCACCTGAAGAAACACACGGAGGAATTAAACATAAATATAATAGCCTATACCTTGTGAATGATTTGAAAACAGATTATCAGAATGAAAAGTCACATCTTAAATGCTAAATATTGATCTCGCAGACATCCAAACGCATCAGCGGATCATGTGACCTTCACTCCAACCAAGACTTATGATGAACAGAATCATCATTTTTTTTGCCATAAACTAAAAAAGTATCGAACCATATGACCGCAAAATATCGTATGGAACCAAACCGTGACTTTTGCAAAGGAGCCAAACTATTTTCTCTTTACTCTTATATTATATACCTGCACAAAAAGATGTAATAATAAAGATGACCGTGTACAAGAACATGACCCCCCCCCCCCCCCCACACACACACACACACACAACTGAGAACTACATTCAAACCCCTCAAACATGAGGGCATATGAGGTATGCGGTCAGCTGTATGGCTGGCTCAGGGAAGAGGACGCCCCTGCCTTGCATAGTCCCGTGGGAGGCAAATCTCAATGATTGGGCATGGGACACAAGCTAAGGCTTGATCACCCTTTAGCTGGCCACCTTTGATGAGGGTGTATATAGTGTTGGAAGGCCGAAACACCCCCTAGTTAAGAAATACACCTCCTAATGCCACTCTTAACATCAAGGCAAATCTCATGTGAGCCCACACCATCTATTGGCACAATGGACAGTCTTAACATCACGTCCCGTGTTTTATGATTCTATAATACTCACTATGATGTTTTCATGGCTGTGTTCAAGGTCATTGTCAGGATGTACTTCCAACAGAAAGTCCCTCAGGCCAGGTATCTCTCCGCGACGGACTGCAATACCTTCCATCACAAATCAGAACGGCAACAAGTAAATCAGACTTTAAAAATAAGTTAAAGAAATACCTCATGTCACTTGCTTCTGATGATGGTCATTGAACACTGTTTAAATACGTTCATACTGTAACGGTAGGCTATACTCAAACTGAAATTGTATTCATGGTTGCGATGTTATATTTAGTTGTATATATTATTATTTTTACTGTTTTTCTTACAGTCTTACAATACAGACCTACAATGTATTTATTATGATGTAATTGTAATGTATTTTATGTGTGGACCCCAGGAAGAGCAGCTGCTACTAAAGGTAGTAGCTAATGGGGATCCAAATAAACAAACAAACAAACAATAAATAAACAAACAAACTACATACCCAGGGTGCTCAGGTATGGCATGAAGTGAGGCGTCTGGAGGTTGGACTGTTCTATGAAGCTCACGTCAGCGATCCACTGCAGACCCGTCAACTTCTGCTTTACCACCTGTGTGTTGAACAATAATACTACTACTAATAATTGCTTTGCAATTAAACCATTCTGACCTGAGATCAGATTCATATACGAGGTTTCCACTGGACACACACTGGTCTGATTAACCCCATTCTGACCTGAGATCAGATTCTAAAAAATGTCAGTCGTTCTTCGATTTTTCAAAAATAGCACACCTACAAGCTCGTAGCGTGCCACTCGGTGGCGCGCTATGAGCTTGTAGGTCTGCTATTTTTCAATAGCTCTAAAGCATAACATGATGCTAACACCAAAATGCGTTCCCGTTCAGAATGGGTTAAACAAAATGCTCTCAATTAAATATCAACCTATTATGAGGCTCCGATATTAAACTCATTTCAGATTCCTTATGATGAGTTCCTACATTTCAGTGGTGGAAAAAGTACTCAAATGTTTTACCTAAGTAAAAGTATCAATACATAGAAAAACTCTGTTAGAAGTCCGGAATAAAAAATGTACTTGAGTACATAAGTATTGCCATCGTACTCATTTTGCAGAATCCCATTTTTCCCAAGTTTTAAAATGTCTAAAAATCGTCTAACAATAGCAGATCTACAAGTTCACAATGCGTCGCATTGCAACCAATTGTGAGGTTGTAGAATGGCTATTTTCAAATGGCAGAAATATAGTATAAAAATAGCTGAAGTGGTTACTGTAAGTTTTGCAATAGGCTACTAATAAAAAGTAACTACATTTTCAAATCAATGTAGTGGTAGTAGTAAAAGTACAATATTTGAGATCTGAGATGTAGTGGAGTAGAAGTAAAGTACTGTAATGTCTGTGGACATTTTCAAAGGACTGTTGAAAACTCATCTTTTTAAACAGGCCTTTCCATAGCCGGCCTGGTTAAATGTTGATTGCTTTATTTTTGACTCTTAATTGAAATGTTGTTAAAGCACTTTGTGACTGTAATTGTCTGTGAAAGGTGCTCTAAAAATAAACTTTACTTATACTTACTTACTTACTAGAAGTTAGAAATACTCAAGCAAAGTACAAATACCTCAAAATTGTACTTAAGTAAATGTACCCATAGTTACTCTACGCCACTGCTAAACGAGCATAGATCAGAACCCCCCACCTCGTCCATGAGTTTAACCGTACGGATGCCATATTCAATGACAACGACCACGCGGGCCGTGGACGCCTTCATCACGGAGACGATCCTCCGCAGGTCCGCCGGGTCGCTGGCCCACGGCAGAACCTCCACGTACGCCAGGCAGCCCCAACCGGACCGGGCCAGCTCCGACTGGAGGATCTGGGCGGCGTCGTGGCCGTACGCGTCGTCACTGTACAGCAGTCCTGCCCAGGTCCAACCGAACCGCCTCATGATCTGGAGCATGGCTCGCACCTGCATGGTGGCATAAAGGAATGGAGGTGTATAATATTATGTGTAGCCCAGTGGCATGATATGCCTGTAGTTCTATGTCATTCCACCAGGTGGCACTGTCACTTTAGGACTCGGAGTGCCATGTTCTGGGGTCAACAAAACGTCTTGAATAATAAGAAGCAACCTGTCTGTGTTTGTGGGGTTTCTTTGAGAAGATCTTGATGATTGTAAACAAGAGGTGAAAGCTGAACTGGTAATTATATCAACTTGGTTGAGTTTCTGTGTCTTTGTACTGTCTTGGAAAGGGGTGAAGCTTGGGAGACCACTCTGACCAGTGTTTGCTCAGTGTGTGTGAGTTGGCCGTTCCTCATACACTGTTTGTTTATTGTTTATAAGGATCCCCATTAGCTTTTGCCTTGACAAAAGCTAGTCTTCCTGGGGGGTCCGACACAGACAAACATTTAACATTTAACAAAGGCAATACTTACAATTGTTTACAAACACTAACTCAAAATAAAACATAGTAAAATAAAAAATAAAATAAAAAAACATAGGAGAAATAAAAAACAAAGACAAACATAGCAAAAAAATCACTTTCAACACATTATACATTTGAATTATTATTTTCCCAGGGTTACTGCAGTATGATTTACATATTAAGGTGTTCTTTTAACTTTATTTTAAAGATGAAATTTGTATTTGTATTGGTTATACACTTTGGTAGTGCATTCCAACCTATTACTGCTCTGTAGAAGATTTAAGAATATTTGTTCTTGGTTTAAGTGCCACCAAAACACTCAAACTGGCTTGTCTAGTCATATGGTTATGTTCGTCTCCTGTTTGTGACTACCGTATTTTGTTTAGATTTATTTTATGTTACAGGCTTGCATGCTATATTTGCCAAACTGTGGCATTCTTTACACAAATAAGATACACCAACACCAACTTCTTGGGAAGTAAAGTACCCCAATATATGTCTGTGTCCTGTGCCCTATTTGCCAGGTTACATAAGTGCTTAAACTACATTATTCAAATGCTAGGCCTTTTTTCAACCGAACGTTCCCTGTGGTATCAATGTCTGTCTTGTCTTGTCTGTCTGTCTTGTCTGTCTGTCTGTCTGTCTACTAATTAACTTTTGATGCAGTCAACAGATCGAGTGGACCTCCAGCAGACAGTAGTACACACAATCAAAACAAGAGGTGCAATATGCATTACACTCACTAGAGGGGGGTATTGGTCAAGTGTGTGGAACACTAGTACTCAGAGGTTCACCTGGATGGTGTTACTTATGACGGTTCTGAAGAAGGAAGGGTGTTGGTTCCGGTCACTCAGACAGGAGCACATGGCATAGTAGCTTATCTGAAACAGACAGGAGCACATGGCATAGTAGCTTATCTGAAACAGACAGGAGCACATGGCATAGTAGCTTATCTGAAACAGACAGGAGCACATAGACTATGTATGCAATGCATTAGCTAATACATAGCTTACTCCCCAACCCCAGTAATGTACTGTACAAAGAACATTATATGTGACCACGAGACCAGCCTGACTCAAGGCCTTGGGATTTGTACTCTCAGGTCTCACACAGTCACTGACATCCTGTGAGTGTTGATTCACCTGTGAGGTGAATCACATTTCGAACACAGATGCATTGTGCTCTGACCTTATGAAAATATGCCTCATTTGATCATCTATTTGCTCAGACACTGTGTAGTTGTCTGTTGGTTTGTATCATTTACATGTTGTTCTGTAAAAGTGGTGGTATTATTAGGGGCTTGTTTGTTTGTGTGTGCCGCGACGGAGCGGGGCGGTAGAGTTTCTGCTATCTGCGCGCTGGTTGTGGTGGGTGGGCCCGTCTGGGCCTAAGTTCACGCGAAACTGACCGGGGCCGAATTTTTGTCCCAGTCCAGCCCTGTGTAGGAGGTGCTAGAGTTCACTCAAAAAGGGGGTTAACTTCAAAGTTCAAACTCACCTGGGGCACTCTGTACAAACCTAACACACTGGATATGGCGATGTTATGAGCTGAGGACTCACCTGAGGCACTCTGTACAAACCTAACACACTGGATATGGCGATGTTATGAGCTGAGGACTCACCTGGGGCACTCTGTACAAACCTAACACACTGGATATGGCGATGTTATGAGCTGAGGAGCCGTCGCCCACAATTCCGAGCACCGGAGGAGAGCCGACGCAGCTCTCATCCACATGAACCTGCTCCTCTCGCCCGCTGACCAATGACAACGCTGCACGGAATCCGACTCCCAGCACGGCACAGGTGTCGTAGAAACTGTACCCCAGAGTGACACGGGGGAGCAGGCTGGGCGAAAGGTTGATCTCTGCCACGGCAAAGGCCATGGTTTGGGCCATCCTGAACGCGTCAATGTTGAAACTAACAAACACAAAATGCCACTGTTTGTATAAAGTGTCAAATCACAACAAGGTTGTCTCAAGACACTTAACCCATTTTGACCTGAGATCAGATTCTAAAAATGTCTTGTAAATCCTGACAGTTTTCTGAAAAAGCTATGTTTCTATGTCAGTCCTTCTTCGATTTTTGAAAAAATAGCAGATCTACAAGCTCGTAGCGCGCCACTCGGTGGCACGCTATGAGCTTGTAGATCTGCTATTTTTGAAAGATATTTTTCAATAGCTAAAGCATAACATAATGCTAACACCAAAAGGGGTCTGCCTCGACCGTGTCGGGGGAAAGTAAGAGAAAGAGAAGGAGAGACAGGGAGAGAGAAACAGCCATACAAGCAGTAGCAATAGCAATAATAATGTATACAATAAATAAAACAATAGATAGGGGAGGAAATAATAATTTCCTGTAAGATTTCTTCCCGACAGCAGAGATAATATGGTAGCAGTCCATGGTTGTGGTCTCTGTGAAGAGGCCTGGTCCGCAGTCACACTCTTGATAGAAAACATGCTTGTTTGTAGAACACACACAACGCAACATCAACAACTCCTATGGGGTACCTCTAGTTAACAGCGGTGCCCAAAAGGTAGAGCGTGATCTACCAGCAGCTCACAAGGGCTGTGCAGGTAGATCACATGACATGAAAGAAAGTATAAAAAACATATTTTTGGCACCTGCCACTTGAATTAAGGTGACTTGCAATATTTCGTTTTCAAGAGTGTTGCTGTGCACAAACCTCACATTACACAGATTAAATACAAAAAACTACCTACCTATTCTATTCCATTTCTCCATTCCAACTCCAAGTGCATTTGTCTTATTATGTAACAATGCTATTCCATATTTAAACTATTTTCAGAAATGGTATAATATTTTCTTTTCGGTATAGGTACAGTAGATATTGTCGAGCCAGTCATTTTGAAAGTAGCTCTCAAGTCAAAAAAGTGTGGGCACCGCTGCTGCTCTAGTACATAAAAACAAGCGCCCTTGCTTGCTGTTGTATTGTGTGGTGCTCAGACTGCTCACCCATAGCAAGTGGGCTCCTGCTGCTCGGAGGTGAAAAACAGACCAGGGAACACAGAGGAGAGGTGGATCTCAAACAGGCCACCGAGAACCAAGTCCCCGGGCCTGTACATTCTGTTGAGTTTAAACGCTGCCTGTAACTCACAGAAAGAGGACGATGAAGAGGAGAAAGGAGAGAAGGAAGAGAACAATATCAAGGATGAAAACAGGTGCATGTCTAGAGAAGCCCTCATGACTAACATGTCCTCCTCTGTCTAACACCCTTCTCTCTAAATCCATTGTCCAGTTGTTAGGTTTTATACACAGTGCAGTCATCCCCTGTGCCACCCTATGGCGCCACCTCACAGGCATTACGTAATCTGTCATCTGAGACAGAAGTTGAGGCAGGGCTTAACATATACATTAGCAACACTTTAATAATTACCAGTATATTTTTTTATATTAAATTAAATTTGGCATTTATTGTGTAAAAACACTTTATTGTTAAAACACATTGTTTAGAAGACGTTTGATTATTTAAAAAAAATATATTTAATGTTTAAAATCAAGCATGTATTAAAAAGATAACTTATTTGTTTTGAAAAGATATGTTTATTGTTTGGCATTGTTGTTAAAACCTTGTTTCCTTGTTTTCGGAGGTTTTCAACCTAATTGAAGAACCAACCAGTCAGCAAAAGCAACTGTGCGAAAATAAAAGTTGACTTTGAGTTGGATCTTGGAGTTGTTTCCTTACCTGTCATTTGGAGTGGAATTGGGGTTTGACTTAACAACCGGTATGCAGTGCCGGTTCTAGGCCTTTTGAGGCCCTAGGCAACATATTATACAGAGCCCAAAATGTTTATAAACAAATCACAAATGTTTATAAACAAATCACAAATGTTTATAAACAAATCACAAATGTTTATAAACAGATACCAAAATGTTTATAAACAAATCCCTTGGTCCTACCCCCCCGACCATGAGACTTACTACAGGTAAACTGGTAGTGGTCCTACCCCCCCCCCATGAGACTTACAAATCCCAAATGTTTATAAACAAATCCCAAATGTTTATAAACAAATCCCGAATGTTTATAAACAAATCCCAAAATGTTTATAAATAAATCACAAATGTTTATAAACAAATCACAAATGTTTATAAACAAATACCAAAATGTTTATAAACAAATCCCAAATCCCTTGGTCCTACCCCCCCGACCGGCGGTATGTGTCAATTACAAAATCTCACCAGGGAAAAGAAAGAAATTACTGTCTGTCTGTCTGTCTGTCTGTCTGTCTGTCTGTCTGTCTGTCTGTCTGTCTGTCTGCCTATTTATTTATTAGGCTATACTTCCTATACTTTACAACAGAGTATAGGCTATGTTTATAAATCTCTTATCATTCAGGGTTCTTTAATCAATGAACCGTTTATAATTAATTCGCGATATTAATTTAATGTAATATAAAACGTTTTTGAGGGCATGCAGGCTGCCTACTTCCACTCGCCTCTGTGTGTGTGTGTGTGTGTGTGTGTGTGTGTGTGTGTGTGCGCGCGCGCGCGCATGCGTGCGGTGTAAAATACACGCACACACACAGACACACACACACACACCGCTGCAGCGGATGAGATTCACGCTGACGGACCAACCAATGACCGACGGACTTTCCAATCACGTGGATCAACAGACCCGGAAACAGGTTTAGGTTTAAAATGGAGCCATGCGGTGCGGCGGCAGAAATGTTTGGGGCGTGCTGCTCAAAGGTAAGGTATAATTTTCTGTTATTGTTTAAGTTGTTAGAAGGACTGTTGGTTGTTTATTGTGACACTAAATGGACAACACTATATGAGCAATGTGTTGGTCCTTTTTGAGAAGCAAACACACAAGCTAAACTAAACAGGTGGGAAGTTAATCACAACAATGTTGTGATTAACTTCCCACCTGTTTAGTTTAGCTTTGCTGTGTTTCTTTACTGAAGTAGGCTACTGTGGAAAATATATTGTACTTTCATACTACACTGTCACTATTATTTGGAAACTTTAAAAATTACTAGTTACTTTGTAGATTTAGATTATTATTAAAATAAACAGCCTGGCTACATTGCAATTATTATTTACCACTAGACTACAACCACATTTTGGCCATTTGAAAGTAGCTGATCTACAAGCTCACAATGCATTGCGATGCAACACATTGTAAGCTTGCAGATCTGCTATTTTCAGATTTTTGTTTTTTAAACATTTGAAATGGGACATTCTGCATAATGAGTACATTTGGTTATTTTTAAGTACATTTTGATGCCAGTACTTTTTTTTAAAACTTTTACTCATAATGGTAACAAGTTGTAACTGTGGCAGTTACATTCATAAGATTAATCTAAAATAAATGCTGGGTGGAAAACTCCAATGTACAAACTTACTTCTCAGAATTTGAATTAGAAAGTTCAATGTGTTTTGATTTAAGTCACACATTACAACTAAATGAATCCACAGCACTATATAGTCATTTGTATTGTTGGCCCATTTCTACCATACAGAGTAACTTGATTTCAACTTTAAAGGGCCACTTCACCCCTTTTGCAACCAGATCTTATTTGAATGATGTTTGGTAGACACACACTTTCCTGGGGTTTTGTGTTTTGTTTTTAGATATTTTAGTATTTCAAAGTGTCCATGGACACTGGGCTCGATTCCTTCCTGGACTACATTTCCCATAATGCTTTGATGCACTGCTCCTCCTTGTGGATAGGGGGCAGGGCTGTCTTACTGAGACAACATGTAGTCCAGGAAGGAAGTGAGCCCAGTGTCCATGACATCATGGACACTTTGAAATACTGAAATATATCTAAACACAACATATTACCCCCATTAAAACCCCCCAGGAAAGTGTTTCTTGTCTCCCAAACATTAAAATAAGATCTGGTTGCAAAAGGGCTGAACAAAAAAGTCCACTAAAGAAAGAAAAAAGTAGTCTAATGTTGAGTTGCCCCCCCTTCCTACACACACACACCCCCACCCACAGAACTAAACCTGTGAGGTTTTTTCTACAATTTATCAAATCTGGATAAAGTTTAATGTTGGCGTATGTTTGTCTTACAGGTTGATCATGTGACCTTGGTGTCATGCGGTGACCTTGGATGCAGTCTTCAGGAGATGGCTGGTATAATAGAGTGTCTACTCGGCTGAGCTGAAACTTATAACGGTGTCAACGAACGTTCCCTGAGATTACGAGGCGTACGGTGCTCGGGACGTATTGTGCCATACAACCTACGCGGCTCTATTAATACCAGCTTATCTTCAACCGAGCGACGGAAGGCCCAACACGGTATGTACCTCAATTACATGTGGCTGTAGTAGAAAGTGACTGTTATGACTTCCAAAATGTCATCCTGTAGGCCGACAACTAATTATTTTCTTCTCTTCTGCCCTGCCATTTCAGAACGTGAAGCTGACCGGAGTTACGAACTCTATGCTGTTGCCACTGCTGGGTGAACTCTATGCTGTTGCCACTGCTGGGTGAACTCTATGCTGTTGCCACTGCTGGGTGCTGTGAAGTGAAGGTTAGTTAACCTTTTGATTCCTACTGCTTGTTTAAGTGGGCTACATGCTACCAGACCGTAGGTTGTCTTTCACGTCGTGTATCGTTTCACTTCATTTGTGCAATGTTTTGATCTTGACCTTTGTCAGGTCAGGATGTACTGACCTGATGAAGATCTCTCAAGATCGAAATGTCGTTTAGCTCAATAAAGTAATTCTTTACCAAAATGGTGTGCGGGCCCTACCTCCCATTTTATGGTTCAACATAATTTACGGGTAAATTCCGTCCACATCACATATGTATGTTTTATTCTAGTGTCTCTTCTCTATTCTTTGGTTTTAATAAAGTTATTTATTTTTAGTTGTCAGAGTTTTTAATCTCATTTTGCTTTATTTTTTACAAGTAATTTATTTCCTCTTGCCTATCGCCCTAGTTTTTCACTAGTGGTTTTTGTGCATACAAATGTGATGTGGAGGTATGTGATTTATGTCGCGTCATTATGGTAGCATGTAGCCCCTTAACCCTGTGTCCAAACTAACAGGAAGAAAATTATGGCAGATTTTCTTCCTTGGTTTGTGTTTTGTTTAGTGCCGATATTGAAGGTAAGTGGTCGTAGTTTATTATCTTTGGCTGTCGGGCAGAAACCTTGTATCTCCAGAGTTCAACTTTATTTTGTAAATGAATGTCCTTACTTGGTCATGCTACACCTACAGTGTCACACACTAAAGTAGCAACAAAAAAGAAATAGCCGATCTACAAGCTCACTAGGCAAAGATCATCCATTATTGAATATTTTATTTAATATAACGTGTATTTTATATATATATATATCAAGCCAGTAAAATATCAATATCAAGAGCTTGTGACTAATATTGGTATTACATAAATAATATCATCATTCGATCACAGTTCTTTTTTTTTGGACGTTCAAGGTTTCTACCCGGCTATCTTTTCTCCTATTTTCTCTTCTCTATTCTTTGCTTTAATAAAGTTGTTTGTTTTTTTGTGGTCAGAGTTTTTAATCGCATTTCGCTTTAATTAATTTCTTATTTCTTTTTTATCTATGACACTAGTTCTTCACTAGTGTGTGTGTGTGTGTGATTCGGGTCGTGTCTTGCGTACAGTTTCTCATTTGGAGCTGTATCGTTTCACGTAATTTGCCAGTAAAGCGTCATCACGTCAGTTCACATCAGATATGAACACAGGCCTGGTATGTGATGTGCATTTATGTGATTCTTTTTTTTAAAGTGATTTATTTCACAGCAATTGCGGCTAGCTCGTCGGTCGGCATCGTTCACGCCATACATTTTGTTTATTGCTGTTGTGTTCTAATGTCCATGGTGTTTGTTGTGTGCAATGTGTTGCTGTATTGCTCACAAATGCAAAGAATGCTGCTGCCATTGCATGATTTGCACCTCATATAATTTATGTCAATTGTCCACAAATGGCATAAATTGTCTTTCTCTATTTTTAATGTTTTTTATACATTTGTGTCAATAAAGTAACGAACTATGCAATTCTTAAAAAAAACTTGCGCCATAAACCTAAGGCCAACTGCTTGGGCAGAGACTAAGAATCTATTTTATTTTGTTCATGTTCATAAAGCGCTCCAAGTGCTTAAAGTGAAAAGTGCAGCAGCAAACCTCTAGGTCATAAGACTATTGTTGGTGCTATATTATCAGATGTAATTTGTGAGTAAAGCTTCATCTAAGCCCACATCACATATGAACACAGGCCCGGTATGTGATGTGTGTTTATGTCTCGTATCATTTCACATTGGTGAGTAAGGCTTCATCACGTCATCCTACATCACATAATGAACATAGGGTTACGGTTAGGGTAGGGCTAGGTATGTGATGTTGGTTGATGTGATGCATGTCTTTTATAATGTGCGAGTGAAGCTTAATCGCGTCAGTTCAGATCACATTATGTGGTTTGTATTGATGTGATTTATTTATGCTGCCATTTGCAGCTAAAACGTCTTCATTCATGCCGGTCAGTAGGCGAGGCATTGACGATGGGCCTGTGACTCAAAGGTTTGCTGCTGCACTTTTCACTTGGCACTTTACAGCACTTTATGAGCACAGAAAAATACAAGTATTTTCTTAGTTTATGTCTGAGGAGTTTTCCTTATGGTATTTGTGGAGTGAGTCTTCTTCCAGTTTTCAATTGTATAAAGACATAATCATGGCTATCATTTGTTTTAATCATCAAATTATCTTGCTGTAAGAGGTCGGCAAGAATAAGTTAAAACTATTTAGCAAATTTGAAACTAATGACTGATTTTGGACCTGTAAATTATAAAACAAAAACTATGGCACTGGTGTGGTACTCCTGGTTTACCAGAATGGGGTTCAACTCCCTGCGGTGCCCTCAATTTGTTGTCTTTACATGGTTCATTTTCTGCTCATTGTGTTGCCTTTTCATAGACTATAATCCCCAGGTTCTTTGCTGTGTTTGTACACAGTTGGGTTAAAAGTCTACTTGGGAATTACTACTTGGACTGTAAAAAGTAGTAATTATAAATTACAAAAAGTCTACTTGGGGACCCAGGCCTAATGCTTTATTGGGTCGTCCATTCACAGTTGACAGTCTTTGTCTTGAGTTGTGCTTGAAATGTATTGTAATTCTGCAAACTGTTTATAAATATTTCAATCAATTTGTAATACTTAGTAGTGAAATGGAGAACTGCATGATGTGCCTGACATACACCTCTACCAGCCCTGCCAATTTGCTGAACGCTTGGCTCGGCATCCTCTGGTGCACCATACTGTACCAGACTGTACTGTACATCACAACATGAGAAATGTCGGAAGTTGAGACCCATTCCAAGTGCAGTGGTAGTGATGACTACACGGCAGTTATTCCCATCCCCACTCTGGGTTTGTTTTCTATAGTCCTGCTGTGGTAGTAGCCTTGCCGAGCCATGAGGCCCATAGGGGCAGGAGCCTATCTCCTGTTTCTGTAGCCATGAGGCCCATAGGGCAGGCGCCTGCCCTATGGGCCTCATGGCTCATGTTTCTGTAGCGTGAGGCAGCTTGATGTACAAGTACACCCCCTGGACATGAAGCTAGTATGTCACAGGGACTCACCCCCCCGATCCAACCCTTGATGCTGAGTGTCAAGCAGGGAGTCTTTGGTATGACCCGGCCGGGGATCGAACCCCGACCTCCCAGTCTCAGGGCGGACACTCTAACCACAAGGCCACTGAGCTGACCCAAGCACTTTACCTACTGTAAATGGCCTCTTCCTACTACCTTTAGTGTGCAACAGTAAATGAGGACAGGAGATATTGATTGGCCTTCATTCTAAAACCTCCACCACCCAATCAAAGCGCTTCAGGCTGCTTGCTGAAACTTGACTCAGTCCAAGTCTCGACTGGGACTGACAGTCACTTGAGTTGCTTTATCCATGTTCAATCATTCCATCACACGGTCCTGGGACTCAATATCTGCTCATGCTGTTAACGTCTGCATGGTTACCTGAGAAAAACACATTTCATTTGATGAAATGCAGCACACTACCAATACATATTGGAAACGTTTATTTTACTAAAGTTAGGTCAGGACAGATATACCAACACTTAATTGGTAATAGGAAATGGTTTACTTTATTGCTGTATTAGTGAGATAATGGCTGCCTACTTGTGACAGAATAAGGAGGATTGTGTGCTTAAAGAAAAATAATAATACTTTTGAAAATAATTAGTTTGATGCTAGGACATAGGACAAATAAGCACAGATGTTTCAGCTCAGACCTTGCTCATCCTAATCCCCTGTGCCAAGGCAATGAAATGATGATCTTACATCATCTAATCATTGCATGCCAACATGAACTGCATGAGCACAAAGGTGAATTATTTTACTGAACTTCTAAGGACATTGTATAGGCAACATTATTGCTTGACATAGAATATTCTATACAATACATGTAATGATTTGTTTACTCGCACCTCTTTGTCAGGGATCAGAGCTCTACAAGCCTTCCAAAGCATTATCTAAATGCTGGGTTAAAGCTGGGACATTAAAAACATTACATGTTTTGATGAGTGGAAAAATATCCACATTGTTATTGCTTGCCCACATAGCAACAGCAACCTTAATGCATTATATATTTTTTTACCCTCACTTTATTTAAAGGAGTACATTTACATTTGGGGAAATGATAAATGCACTCAATGCAATAAAGGAGGATTTAATCCATCTAAAAATGCAATAGTTATTGCGACTGCAGTGATTGCGTACTTTAACCCAGGCAGAACCTGGTGGTGTCACACTGTGACACCACCCACGCGCAATTTACGAGCTGCGTTCCCTTCCCGCGTTCACGTCTTACATGTAATCATGCTATGATGCAAAATCTGTGTCCATGTACATGCATATTAAATTATTATTTATTTCGTTGCCATTTATCCCATTCTGACCGGGCACCCATTTTGGTGTCAGCATCATGTTATGCTTTAGCTATTGAAAAATAGCAGATCTACAAGCTCATATCGCGCCACCGAGTGGCGCGATACGAGCTTGTAGGTCTGCTATTTTTGAAAAATTCGAAGAACGACTGACATTTTTAGAATCTGATCTCAGGTCAGAATGGGTTAATCAGACCAGTGTGTGTCCCGTGGAAACCTCGTATGAATCTGATCTCAGGTCAGAATGGGTTATAGGACCCTTTCCAGACTCTTGCAGAGCGACAATGCCCTGCATGGCAAGTGGGATCATAATCTGCTCTTTCTCCAGCCTCGGTACAAACCCTGTGTAGTGAGGTTGGGTTGCTTTGTTACACGTTCAAATTACCGTTGAAGTGCCCTTGAGCAAGGCATTGAACCCCTACCATGAAATGTTTTCTGAGCGGGGCCTGGCTGTAAACAAGTTCTTGAGCTTAGTCCACTTCCCTGGGTAAACATAGTACCTTTAGTCCACTTCCCTGGGTAAATATGGTAACTTTAGTCCACTTCCCTGGGTAAATATGGTAACTTTAGTCCACTTCCCTGGGTAAATATGGTAACTTTAGTCCACTTCCCTGGGTAAATATGGTAACTTTAGTCCACTTCCCTGGGTAAATATGGTACCTTTAGTCCACTTCCCTGGGTAAATATGGTAACTTTAGTCCACTTCCCTGGGTAAATATGGTAACTTTAGTCCACTTCCCTGGGTAAATATGGTAACTTTAGTCCACTTCCCTGGGTAAATATGGTAACTTTAGTCTACTTCCCTGGGTAAACATAGTACCTTTAGTCCACTTCCCTGGGTAAACATAGTACCTTTAGTCCACTTCCCTGGGTAAATATGGTACCTTTAGTCCACTTCCCTGGGTAAATATGGTACCTTTAGTCCACTTCCCTGGGTAAATATGGTACCTTTAGTCCACTTCCCTGGGTAAATATGGTACCTTTAGTCCACTTCCCTGGGTAAATATGGTAACTTTAGTCCACTTCCCTGGGTAAATATGGTACCTTTAGTCCACTTCCCTGGGTAAATATGGTAACTTTAGTCCACTTCCCTGGGTAAATATGGTAACTTTAGTCCACTTCCCTGGGTAAATATGGTAACTTTAGTCCACTTCCCTGGGTAAACATAGTACCTTTAGTCCACTTCCCTGGGTAAATATGGTAACTTTGCTTTGCTTTGCCTCTCGGACCAAACGCATGCACCACTGGCTGCAACGCATCATGCTTTGCGGCTGGATCAGGATGTGATTGGCTATGGGTATACTTTTTTCTTTAGCCTACGTATGTCTACCCATAATCATGCCACACATGTTAATTAATTAGAGCATGTTTTGAAAAGATCTCCACAGTCTAATTCCCCTCAGACTTATTAAATTAATTATCTTCCCCAACATTGCACCTGTTGAGCCAGTATTTCATCAGCCCCTGAGCCACATGTAATCAGGGGTAAACAGGCCCACCTGCGTATGGTCTGTTGTTGGCATATGATCTGAATAAGCAAAGTCCAGAACTAAGCTACTCATAGGCTACTGTACTTTAAAAGGGTGAGTAACGCCCATGAGTGCAACACCAGAGGGAGTGTCGTGTATTTTCACACAACTCTAACTGACTAAACTAGAGAGAAGACTGAAAGAGCTCTCTAAAACAAACTGCAGATTGTAGGCTACTGTAGTGAAAAACCTTGTCAAAGCGTCAGACGGTCGGATGAAGAAGTATGCAGGCCAGGTACCAGTTTATTCCATGCTGTCACCAGGAGATGGCAGCAGAGAGCAAATAATGGTCAGACACAGGCATTTTGTGTCAGTATGAGGCAGGAATGCTTTAAATGTGACCCTCAATGAAATCAAGTCATTTTGAGACGAGGGCAATCTATGAAATATAACACTCATGAATTTCACATGAAATGCATGGCTTTTATTATCTCTTTACAGTTATTTAAATTGGTATATTGCGTGGGCTATAATCTTTAAATATATTCAAATATAAGTTTCCTTGTAAAATTCTTGCATGAACTGCTAAAGCAGTGGATGCCAAATGGACCCTTACAGATATTTAACTCTATTAAATGTACTCTATTTAACAAATAGTGGCACAGATAGTCAACCAATACGAGACCATGGACTATAGCCCATGGTCTCAAATCCTCGTTTTTCATATTTATTTACCATGTGTTATAGTCCATATCGGACAGCATACTATAGCAAGGCGTTTATTTACATTTTTGAGGATTTGAAAAAATAAAAAAATAAAAAAACGATGGGTTATAGCCCATGTTTTTTGAAATTTTGGAAAAAAAAGTTAGCCTCGTTTCTCATCATTTTGGACCATGGGCTATAGCCCATATCGTACGGCATACTATAGCCCGCCGTTTTTCATCATTTTTGAAGATTTGAAAAAAATGACGAAATGACAAAAACGAAAAGTTATAGCCCATGTTTTTTGAAATTTTGAAAAAAAAAGTTAGCCTCGTTTCTCATCATTTTGGACCATGGGCTATAGCCCATATCGTACGGCATACTATAGCGCGCCGTTTTTCATCATTTTTGAAGATTTGAAAAAAATGACAAAATGACAAAAACGAAAGGTTATAGCCCATGTTTTTTGAAATTTTGAAAAAAAAAAGTTAGCCTCGTTTCTCATCATTTTGGACCATGGGCTATAGCCCATATCGTACGGCATTCTATAGCGCGCCGTTTTTCATCATTTTTAAAGATTTGAAAAAATTACGAAATGACAAAAACGAAAGGTTATAGCCCATGTTTTTTGAAATTTTGAAAAAAAAAGTTAGCCTTGTTTCTCATCATTTTGGACCATGGGCTATAGCCCATATCGTACGGCATACTATAGCGCGCCGTTTTTCATCATTTTTGAAGATTTGAAAAAAATGATGAAATGACAAAAACGAAAGGTTATAGCCCATGTTTTTTGAAATTTTGAAAAAAAAAGTTAGCCTCGTTTCTCATCATTTTGGACCATGGGCTATAGCCCATATCGTACGGCATACTATAGCGCGCCGTTTTTCATCATTTTTGAAGATTTGAAAAAAATGACGAAATGACAAAAACGAAAGGTTATAGCCCATGTTTTTTGAAATTTTGAAAAAAAAAGTTAGCCTCGTTTCACATCATTTTGGACCATGGGCTATAGCCCATATCGTACGGCATACTATAGCGCGCCGTTTTTCATCATTTTTGATGATTTGAAAAAAATGACGAAATGACAAAAACGATGGGTTATAGCCCATGTTTTTTGAAATTTTGAAAAAAAAGTTAGCCTCGTTTCTCATCATTTTGGACCATGGGCTATAGCCCATATCGTACGGCATACTATAGCGCGCCGTTTTTCATCATTTTTGAAGATTTGAAAAAAATGACAAAATGACAAAAACGAAAGGTTATAGCCCATGTTTTTTGAAATTTTGAAAAAAAAAGTTAGCCTCGTTTCTCATCATTTTGGACCATGGGCTATAGCCCATATCGTACGGCATACTATAGCGCGCCGTTTTTCATCATTTTTGAAGATTTGAAAAAAATGACGAAATGACAAAAACGAAAGGTTATAGCCCATGTTTTTTGAAATTTTGAAAAAAAAAGTTAGCCTCGTTTCTCATCATTTTGGACCATGGGCTATAGCCCATATCGTACGGAATACTATAGCGCGCCGTTTTTCATCATTTTTAAAGATTTGAAAAAAAATACGAAATGACAAAAACGATGGGTTATAGCCCATGTTTTTTTAAATTTTGAAAAAAAAAGTTAGCCTCGTTTCTCAACATTTTGGACCATGGGCTATAGCCCATATCGTACGGCATACTATAGCGCGCCGTTTTTCATCATTTTTGAAGATTTGAAAAAAATGACGAAATGACAAAAACGATGGGTTATAGCCCATGTTTTTTGAAATTTTGAAAAAAAAAGTTAGCCTCGTTTCTCATCATTTTGGACCATGGGCTATAGCCCATATCGTACGGCATACTATAGCGCGCCGTTTTTCATCATTTTTGAAGATTTGAAAAAAATGACGAAATGACAAAAACGAAAGGTTATAGCCCATGTTTTTTGAAATTTTGAAAAAAAAAGTTAGCCTCGTTTCTCATCATTTTGGACCATGGGCTATAGCCCATATCGTACGGCATACTATAGCGCGCCGTTTTTCATCATTTTTGAAGATTTGAAAAAAATGACGAAATGACAAAAACGAAAGGTTATAGCCCATGTTTTTTGAAAATTTGAAAAAAAAAGTTAGCCTCGTTTCTCATCATTTTGGACCATGGGCTATAGCCCATATCGTACGGCATACTATAGCGCGCCGTTTTTCATCATTTTTGATGATTTGAAAAAAATGACGAAATGACAAAAACGATGGGTTATAGCCCATGTTTTTTGAAATTTTGAAAAAAAAGTTAGCCTCGTTTCCCATCATTTTGGACCATGGGCTATAGCCCATATCGTACGGCATACTATAGCGCGCCGTTTTTTATCATTTTTGAAGATTTGAAAAAAATGACGAAATGACAAAAACGATGGGTTATAGCCCATGTTTTTTGAAATTTTGAAAAAAAAGTTAGCCTCGTTTCTCATCATTTTGGACCATGGGCTATAGCCCATATCGTACGGCATACTATAGCGCGCCGTTTTTCATCATTTTTGAAGATTTGGAAAAAATGACAAAATGACAAAAACGAAAGGTTATAGCCCATGTTTTTTTAAATTTTGAAAAAAAAAGTTAGCCTCGTTTCTCATCATTTTGGACCATGGGCTATAGCCCATATCGTACGGCATACTATAGCGCGCCGTTTTTCATCATTTTTGAAGATTTGAAAAAAATGACGAAATGACAAAAACGAAAGGTTATAGCCCATGTTTTTTGAAATTTTGAAAAAAAAAGTTAGCCTCGTTTCTCATCATTTTGGACCATGGGCTATAGCCCATATCGTACGGCATACTATAGCGCGCCGTTTTTCATCATTTTTGAAGATTTGAAAAAAATGACGAAATGACAAAAACGATGGGTTATAGCCCATGTTTTTTGAAATTTTGAAAAAAAAAGTTAGCCTCGTTTCTCATCATTTTGGACCATGGGCTATAGCCCATATCGTACGGCATACTATAGCGCGCCGTTTTTCATCATTTTTGAAGATTTTAAAAAAATGACGAAATGACAAAAACGAAAGGTTATAGCCCATGTTTTTTGAAATTTTGAAAAAAAAAGTTAGCCTCGTTTCTCATCATTTTGGACCATGGGCTATAGCCCATATCGTACGGCATACTATAGCGCGCCGTTTTTCATCATTTTGGAAGATTTGAAAAAAATGACGAAATGACAAAAACGATGGGTTATAGCCCATGTTTTTTGAAATTTTGAAAAAAAAAGTTAGCCTCGTTTCTCATCATTTTGGACCATGGGCTATAGCCCATATCGTACGGCATACTATAGCGCGCCGTTTTTCATCATTTTTGAAGATTTGAAAAAAATGACGAAATGACAAAAACGAAAGGTTATAGCCCATGTTTTTTGAAAATTTGAAAAAAAAAGTTAGCCTCATTTCTCATCATTTTGGACCATGGGCTATAGCCCATATCGTACGGCATACTATAGCGCGCCGTTTTTCATCATTTTTGATGATTTGAAAAAAATGACGAAATGACAAAAACGATGGGTTATAGCCCATGTTTTTTGAAATTTTGAAAAAAAAGTTAGCCTCGTTTCCCATCATTTTGGACCATGGGCTATAGCCCATATCGTACGGCATACTATAGCGCGCCGTTTTTTATCATTTTTGAAGATTTGAAAAAAATGACGAAATGACAAAAACGATGGGTTATAGCCCATGTTTTTTGAAATTTTGAAAAAAAAGTTAGCCTCGTTTCTCATCATTTTGGACCATGGGCTATAGCCCATATCGTACGGCATACTATAGCGCGCCGTTTTTCATCATTTTTGAAGATTTGAAAAAAATGACAAAATGACAAAAACGAAAGGTTATAGCCCATGTTTTTTTTAATTTTGAAAAAAAAAGTTAGCCTCGTTTCTCATCATTTTGGACCATGGGCTATAGCCCATATCGTACGGCATACTATAGCGCGCCGTTTTTCATCATTTTTGAAGATTTGAAAAAAATGACGAAATGACAAAAACGAAAGGTTATAGCCCATGTTTTTTGAAATTTTGAAAAAAAAAGTTAGCCTCGTTTCTCATCATTTTGGACCATGGGCTATAGCCCATATCGTACGGCATACTATAGCGCGCCGTTTTTCATCATTTTTGAAGATTTGAAAAAAATGACGAAATGACAAAAACGATGGGTTATAGCCCATGTTTTTTGAAATTTTGAAAAAAAAAGTTAGCCTCATTTCTCATCATTTTGGACCATGGGCTATAGCCCATATCGTACGGCATACTATAGCGCGCCGTTTTTCATCATTTTTGAAGATTTTAAAAAAATGACGAAATGACAAAAACGAAAGGTTATAGCCCATGTTTTTTGAAATTTTGAAAAAAAAAGTTAGCCTCGTTTCTCATCATTTTGGACCATGGGCTATAGCCCATATCGTACGGCATACTATAGCGCGCCGTTTTTCATCATTTTGGAAGATTTGAAAAAAATGACGAAATGACAAAAACGATGGGTTATAGCCCATGTTTTTTGAAATTTTGAAAAAAAAAGTTAGCCTCGTTTCTCATCATTTTGGACCATGGGCTATAGCCCATATCGTACGGCATACTATAGCGCGCCGTTTTTCATCATTTTTGAAGATTTGAAAAAAATGACAAAATGACAAAAACGAAAGGTTATAGCCCTTGTTTTTTTAAATTTTGAAAAAAAAAGTTAGCCTCGTTTCTCATCATTTTGGACCATGGGCTATAGCCCATATCGTACGGCATACTATAGCGCGCCGTTTTTCATCATTTTTGAAGATTTTAAAAAAATGACGAAATGACAAAAACGAAAGGTTATAGCCCATGTTTTTTGAAATTTTGAAAAAAAAAGTTAGCCTCGTTTCTCATCATTTTGGACCATGGGCTATAGCCCATATCGTACGGCATACTATAGCGCGCCGTTTTTCATCATTTTTGAAGATTTGAAAAAAATGACGAAATGACAAAAACGATGGGTTATAGCCCATGTTTTTTGAAATTTTGAAAAAAAAAGTTAGCCTCGTTTCTCATCATTTTGGACCATGGGCTATAGCCCATATCGTACGGCATACTATAGCGCGCCGTTTTTCATCATTTTTGAAGATTTGAAAAAAATGACAAAATGACAAAAACGAAAGGTTATAGCCCATGTTTTTTTTAATTTTGAAAAAAAAAGTTAGCCTCGTTTCTCATCATTTTGGACCATGGGCTATAGCCCATATCGTACGGCATACTATAGCGCGCCGTTTTTCATCATTTTTGAAGATTTTTAAAAAATGACGAAATGACAAAAACGAAAGGTTATAGCCCATGTTTTTTGAAATTTTGAAAAAAAAAGTTAGCCTCGTTTCTCATCATTTTGGACCATGGGCTATAGCCCATATCGTACGGCATACTATAGCGCGCCGTTTTTCATCATTTTTGAAGATTTGAAAAAAATGACGAAATGACAAAAACGATGGGTTATAGCCCATGTTTTTTGAAATTTTGAAAAAAAAAGTTAGCCTCGTTTCTCATCATTTTGGACCATGGGCTATAGCCCATATCGTACGGCATACTATAGCGCGCCGTTTTTCATCATTTTTGAAGATTTGAAAAAAATGACAAAATGACAAAAACGAAAGGTTATAGCCCATGTTTTTTTAAATTTTGAAAAAAAAAGTTAGCCTCGTTTCTCATCATTTTGGACCATGGGCTATAGCCCATATCGTACGGCATACTATAGCGCGCCGTTTTTCATCATTTTTGAAGATTTGAAAAAAATGACGAAATGACAAAAACGAAAGGTTATAGCCCATGTTTTTTGAAATTTTGAAAAAAAAAGTTAGCCTCGTTTCTCATCATTTTGGACCATGGGCTATAGCCCATATCGTACGGCATACTATAGCGCGCCGTTTTTCATAATTTTTGAAGATTTGAAAAAAATGACGAAATGACAAAAACGAAAGGTTATAGCCCATGTTTTTTGAAATTTTGAAAAAAAAAGTTAGCCTCGTTTCTCATCATTTTGGACCATGGGCTATAGCCCATATCGTACGGCATACTATAGCGCGCCGTTTTTCATCATTTTTGAAGATTTGAAAAAAATGACAAAATGACAAAAACGAAAGGTTATAGCCCATGTTTTTTTAAATTTTGAAAAAAAAAGTTAGCCTCGTTTCTCATCATTTTGGACCATGGGCTATAGCCCATATCGTACGGCATACTATAGCGCGCCGTTTTTCATCATTTTTGAAGATTTAAAAAAAATGACGAAATGACAAAAACGAAAGGTTATAGCCCATGTTTTTTGAAATTTTGAAAAAAAAAGTTAGCCTCGTTTCTCATCATTTTGGACCATGGGCTATAGCCCATATCGTACGGCATACTATAGCGCGCCGTTTTTCATCATTTTTGAAGATTTGAAAAAAATGACGAAATGACAAAAACGATGGGTTATAGCCCATGTTTTTTGAAATTTTGAAAAAAAAAGTTAGCCTCGTTTCTCATCATTTTGGACCATGGGCTATAGCCCATATCGTACGGCATACTATAGCGCGCCGTTTTTCATCAATTTTGAAGATTTGAAAAAAATGACAAAATGACAAAAACGAAAGGTTATAGCCCATGTTTTTTTAAATTTTGAAAAAAAAAGTTAGCCTCGTTTCTCATCATTTTGGACCATGGGCTATAGCCCATATCGTACGGCATACTATAGCGCGCCGTTTTTCATCATTTTTGAAGATTTTAAAAAAATGACGAAATGACAAAAACGAAAGGTTATAGCCCATGTTTTTTGAAATTTTGAAAAAAAAAGTTAGCCTCGTTTCTCATCATTTTGGACCATGGGCTATAGCCCATATCGTACGGCATACTATAGCGCGCCGTTTTTCATCATTTTTGAAGATTTGAAAAAAATGACGAAATGACAAAAACGATGGGTTATAGCCCATGTTTTTTGAAATTTTGAAAAAAAAAGTTAGCCTCGTTTCTCATCATTTTGGACCATGGGCTATAGCCCATATCGTACGGCATACTATAGCGCGCCGTTTTTCATCATTTTTGAAGATTTGAAAAAAATGACGAAATGACAAAAACGAAAGGTTATATCCCATGTTTTTTGAAATTTTGAAAAAAAAAGTTAGCCTCGTTTCTCATCATTTTGGACCATGGGCTATAGCCCATATCGTACGGCATACTATAGCGCGCCGTTTTTCATCATTTTTGAAGATTTGAAAAAAATGACGAAATGACAAAAACGAAAGGTTATAGCCCATGTTTTTTGAAATTTTGAAAAAAAAAGTTAGCCTCGTTTCTCATCATTTTGGACCATATCGTACGGCATACTATAGCGCGCCGTTTTTCATCATTTTTGATGATTTGAAAAAAATGACGAAATGACAAAAACGATGGGTTATAGCCCATGTTTTTTGAAATTTTGAAAAAAAAGTTAGCCTCGTTTCCCATCATTTTGGACCATGGGCTATAGCCCATATCGTACGGCATACTATAGCGCGCCGTTTTTCATCATTTTTGAAGATTTGAAAAAAATGACGAAATGACAAAAACGAAAGGTTATAGCCCATGTTTTTTGAAAATTTGAAAAAAAAAGTTAGCCTCGTTTCTCATCATTTTGGACCATGGGCTATAGCCCATATCGTACGGCATACTATAGCGCGCCGTTTTTCATCATTTTTGATGATTTGAAAAAAATGACGAAATGACAAAAACGATGGGTTATAGCCCATGTTTTTTGAAATTTTGAAAAAAAAGTTAGCCTCGTTTCCCATCATTTTGGACCATGGGCTATAGCCCATATCGTACGGCATACTATAGCGCGCCGTTTTTTATCATTTTTGAAGATTTGAAAAAAATGACGAAATGACAAAAACGATGGGTTATAGCCCATGTTTTTTGAAATTTTGAAAAAAAAGTTAGCCTCGTTTCTCATCATTTTGGACCATGGGCTATAGCCCATATCGTACGGCATACTATAGCGCGCCGTTTTTCATCATTTTTGAAGATTTGAAAAAAATGACAAAATGACAAAAACGAAAGGTTATAGCCCATGTTTTTTTTAATTTTGAAAAAAAAAGTTAGCCTCGTTTCTCATCATTTTGGACCATGGGCTATAGCCCATATCGTACGGCATACTATAGCGCGCCGTTTTTCATCATTTTTGAAGATTTGAAAAAAATGACGAAATGACAAAAACGAAAGGTTATAGCCCATGTTTTTTGAAATTTTGAAAAAAAAAGTTAGCCTCGTTTCTCATCATTTTGGACCATGGGCTATAGCCCATATCGTACGGCATACTATAGCGCGCCGTTTTTCATCATTTTTGAAGATTTGAAAAAAATGACGAAATGACAAAAACGATGGGTTATAGCCCATGTTTTTTGAAATTTTGAAAAAAAAAGTTAGCCTCATTTCTCATCATTTTGGACCATGGGCTATAGCCCATATCGTACGGCATACTATAGCGCGCCGTTTTTCATCATTTTTGAAGATTTTAAAAAAATGACGAAATGACAAAAACGAAAGGTTATAGCCCATGTTTTTTGAAATTTTGAAAAAAAAAGTTAGCCTCGTTTCTCATCATTTTGGACCATGGGCTATAGCCCATATCGTACGGCATACTATAGCGCGCCGTTTTTCATCATTTTGGAAGATTTGAAAAAAATGACGAAATGACAAAAACGATGGGTTATAGCCCATGTTTTTTGAAATTTTGAAAAAAAAAGTTAGCCTCGTTTCTCATCATTTTGGACCATGGGCTATAGCCCATATCGTACGGCATACTATAGCGCGCCGTTTTTCATCATTTTTGAAGATTTGAAAAAAATGACAAAATGACAAAAACGAAAGGTTATAGCCCTTGTTTTTTTAAATTTTGAAAAAAAAAGTTAGCCTCGTTTCTCATCATTTTGGACCATGGGCTATAGCCCATATCGTACGGCATACTATAGCGCGCCGTTTTTCATCATTTTTGAAGATTTTAAAAAAATGACGAAATGACAAAAACGAAAGGTTATAGCCCATGTTTTTTGAAATTTTGAAAAAAAAAGTTAGCCTCGTTTCTCATCATTTTGGACCATGGGCTATAGCCCATATCGTACGGCATACTATAGCGCGCCGTTTTTCATCATTTTTGAAGATTTGAAAAAAATGACGAAATGACAAAAACGATGGGTTATAGCCCATGTTTTTTGAAATTTTGAAAAAAAAAGTTAGCCTCGTTTCTCATCATTTTGGACCATGGGCTATAGCCCATATCGTACGGCATACTATAGCGCGCCGTTTTTCATCATTTTTGAAGATTTGAAAAAAATGACAAAATGACAAAAACGAAAGGTTATAGCCCATGTTTTTTTTAATTTTGAAAAAAAAAGTTAGCCTCGTTTCTCATCATTTTGGACCATGGGCTATAGCCCATATCGTACGGCATACTATAGCGCGCCGTTTTTCATCATTTTTGAAGATTTTTAAAAAATGACGAAATGACAAAAACGAAAGGTTATAGCCCATGTTTTTTGAAATTTTGAAAAAAAAAGTTAGCCTCGTTTCTCATCATTTTGGACCATGGGCTATAGCCCATATCGTACGGCATACTATAGCGCGCCGTTTTTCATCATTTTTGAAGATTTGAAAAAAATGACGAAATGACAAAAACGATGGGTTATAGCCCATGTTTTTTGAAATTTTGAAAAAAAAAGTTAGCCTCGTTTCTCATCATTTTGGACCATGGGCTATAGCCCATATCGTACGGCATACTATAGCGCGCCGTTTTTCATCATTTTTGAAGATTTGAAAAAAATGACAAAATGACAAAAACGAAAGGTTATAGCCCATGTTTTTTTAAATTTTGAAAAAAAAAGTTAGCCTCGTTTCTCATCATTTTGGACCATGGGCTATAGCCCATATCGTACGGCATACTATAGCGCGCCGTTTTTCATCATTTTTGAAGATTTGAAAAAAATGACGAAATGACAAAAACGAAAGGTTATAGCCCATGTTTTTTGAAATTTTGAAAAAAAAAGTTAGCCTCGTTTCTCATCATTTTGGACCATGGGCTATAGCCCATATCGTACGGCATACTATAGCGCGCCGTTTTTCATAATTTTTGAAGATTTGAAAAAAATGACGAAATGACAAAAACGAAAGGTTATAGCCCATGTTTTTTGAAATTTTGAAAAAAAAAGTTAGCCTCGTTTCTCATCATTTTGGACCATGGGCTATAGCCCATATCGTACGGCATACTATAGCGCGCCGTTTTTCATCATTTTTGAAGATTTGAAAAAAATGACAAAATGACAAAAACGAAAGGTTATAGCCCATGTTTTTTTAAATTTTGAAAAAAAAAGTTAGCCTCGTTTCTCATCATTTTGGACCATGGGCTATAGCCCATATCGTACGGCATACTATAGCGCGCCGTTTTTCATCATTTTTGAAGATTAAAAAAAAATGACGAAATGACAAAAACGAAAGGTTATAGCCCATGTTTTTTGAAATTTTGAAAAAAAAAGTTAGCCTCGTTTCTCATCATTTTGGACCATGGGCTATAGCCCATATCGTACGGCATACTATAGCGCGCCGTTTTTCATCATTTTTGAAGATTTGAAAAAAATGACGAAATGACAAAAACGATGGGTTATAGCCCATGTTTTTTGAAATTTTGAAAAAAAAAGTTAGCCTCGTTTCTCATCATTTTGGACCATGGGCTATAGCCCATATCGTACGGCATACTATAGCGCGCCGTTTTTCATCAATTTTGAAGATTTGAAAAAAATGACAAAATGACAAAAACGAAAGGTTATAGCCCATGTTTTTTTAAATTTTGAAAAAAAAAGTTAGCCTCGTTTCTCATCATTTTGGACCATGGGCTATAGCCCATATCGTACGGCATACTATAGCGCGCCGTTTTTCATCATTTTTGAAGATTTTAAAAAAATGACGAAATGACAAAAACGAAAGGTTATAGCCCATGTTTTTTGAAATTTTGAAAAAAAAAGTTAGCCTCGTTTCTCATCATTTTGGACCATGGGCTATAGCCCATATCGTACGGCATACTATAGCGCGCCGTTTTTCATCATTTTTGAAGATTTGAAAAAAATGACGAAATGACAAAAACGATGGGTTATAGCCCATGTTTTTTGAAATTTTGAAAAAAAAAGTTAGCCTCGTTTCTCATCATTTTGGACCATGGGCTATAGCCCATATCGTACGGCATACTATAGCGCGCCGTTTTTCATCATTTTTGAAGATTTGAAAAAAATGACGAAATGACAAAAACGAAAGGTTATAGCCCATGTTTTTTGAAATTTTGAAAAAAAAAGTTAGCCTCGTTTCTCATCATTTTGGACCATGGGCTATAGCCCATATCGTACGGCATACTATAGCGCGCCGTTTTTCATCATTTTTGAAGATTTGAAAAAAATGACGAAATGACAAAAACGAAAGGTTATAGCCCATGTTTTTTGAAATTTTGAAAAAAAAAGTTAGCCTCGTTTCTCATCATTTTGGACCATATCGTACGGCATACTATAGCGCGCCGTTTTTCATCATTTTTGATGATTTGAAAAAAATGACGAAATGACAAAAACGATGGGTTATAGCCCATGTTTTTTGAAATTTTGAAAAAAAAGTTAGCCTCGTTTCCCATCATTTTGGACCATGGGCTATAGCCCATATCGTACGGCATACTATAGCGCGCCGTTTTTTATCATTTTTGAAGATTTGAAAAAAATGACGAAATGACAAAAACGATGGGTTATAGCCCATGTTTTTTGAAATTTTGAAAAAAAAAGTTAGCCTCGTTTCTCATCATTTTGGACCATGGGCTATAGCCCATATCGTACGGCATACTATAGCGCGCCGTTTTTCATCATTTTTGAAGATTTGAAAAAAATGACAAAATGACAAAAACGAAAGGTTATAGCCCATGTTTTTTTAAATTTTGAAAAAAAAAGTTAGCCTCGTTTCTCATCATTTTGGACCATGGGCTATAGCCCATATCGTACGGCATACTATAGCGCGCCGTTTTTCATCATTTTTGAAGATTTGAAAAAAATGACGAAATGACAAAAACGAAAGGTTATAGCCCATGTTTTTTGAAATTTTGAAAAAAAAAGTTAGCCTCGTTTCTCATCATTTTGGACCATGGGCTATAGCCCATATCGTACGGCATACTATAGCGCGCCGTTTTTCATCATTTTTGAAGATTTGAAAAAAATGACGAAATGACAAAAACGATGGGTTATACCCATGTTTTTTGAAATTTTGAAAAAAAAAGTTAGCCTCGTTTCTCATCATTTTGGACCATGGGCTATAGCCCATATCGTACGGCATACTATAGCGCGCCGTTTTTCATCATTTTTGAAGATTTGAAAAAAATGACGAAATGACAAAAACGATGGGTTATAGCCCATGTTTTTTGAAATTTTGAAAAAAAAAGTTAGCCTCGTTTCTCATCATTTTGGACCATGGGCTATAGCCCATATCGTACGGCATACTATAGCGCGCCGTTTTTCATCATTTTTGAAGATTTGAAAAAAATGACAAAATGACAAAAACGAAAGGTTATAGCCCATGTTTTTTTAAATTTTGAAAAAAAAAGTTAGCCTCGTTTCTCATCATTTTGGACCATGGGCTATAGCCCATATCGTACGGCATACTATAGCGCGCCGTTTTTCATCATTTTTGAAGATTTTAAAAAAATGACGAAATGACAAAAACGAAAGGTTATAGCCCATGTTTTTTGAAATTTTGAAAAAAAAAGTTAGCCTCGTTTCTCATCATTTTGGACCATGGGCTATAGCCCATATCGTACGGCATACTATAGCGCGCCGTTTTTCATCATTTTTGAAGATTTGAAAAAAATGACGAAATGACAAAAACGATGGGTTATAGCCCATGTTTTTTGAAATTTTGAAAAAAAAAGTTAGCCTCGTTTCTCATCATTTTGGACCATGGGCTATAGCCCATATCGTACGGCATACTATAGCGCGCCGTTTTTCATCATTTTTGAAGATTTGAAAAAAATGACAAAATGACAAAAACGAAAGGTTATAGCCCATGTTTTTTTAAATTTTGAAAAAAAAAGTTAGCCTCGTTTCTCATTATTTTGGACCATGGGCTATAGCCCATATCGTACGGCATACTATAGCGCGCCGTTTTTCATCATTTTTGAAGATTTAAAAAAAATGACGAAATGACAAAAACGAAAGGTTATAGCCCATGTTTTTTGAAATTTTGAAAAAAAAAGTTAGCCTCGTTTCTCATCATTTTGGACCATGGGCTATAGCCCATATCGTACGGCATACTATAGCGCGCCGTTTTTCATCATTTTTGAAGATTTGAAAAAAATGACGAAATGACAAAAACGATGGGTTATAGCCCATGTTTTTTGAAATTTTGAAAAAAAAAGTTAGCCTCGTTTCTCATCATTTTGGACCATGGGCTATAGCCCATATCGTACGGCATACTATAGCGCGCCGTTTTTCATCATTTTTGAAGATTTGAAAAAAATGACAAAATGACAAAAACGAAAGGTTATAGCCCATGTTTTTTTAAATTTTGAAAAAAAAAGTTAGCCTCGTTTCTCATCATTTTGGACCATGGGCTATAGCCCATATCGTACGGCATACTATAGCGCGCCGTTTTTCATCATTTTTGAAGATTTGAAAAAAATGACGAAATGACAAAAACGAAAGGTTATAGCCCATGTTTTTTGAAATTTTGAAAAAAAAAGTTAGCCTCGTTTCTCATCATTTTGGACCATGGGCTATAGCCCATATCGTACGGCATACTATAGCGCGCCGTTTTTCATAATTTTTGAAGATTTGAAAAAAATGACGAAATGACAAAAACGAAAGGTTATAGCCCATGTTTTTTGAAATTTTGAAAAAAAAACTTAGCCTCGTTTCTCATCATTTTGGACCATGGGCTATAGCCCATATCGTACGGCATTCTATAGCGCGCCGTTTTTCATCATTTTTAAAGATTTGAAAAAAATTACGAAATGACAAAAACGAAAGGTTATAGCCCATGTTTTTTGAAATTTTGAAAAAAAAAGTTAGCCTCGTTTCTCATCATTTTGGACCATGGGCTATAGCCCATATCGTACGGCATACTATAGCGCGCCGTTTTTCATCATTTTTGAAGATTTTAAAAAAATGACGAAATGACAAAAACGAAAGGTTATAGCCCATGTTTTTTGAAATTTTGAAAAAAAAAGTTAGCCTCGTTTCTCATCATTTTGGACCATGGGCTATAGCCCATATCGTACGGCATACTATAGCGCGCCGTTTTTCATCATTTTTGAAGATTTGAAAAAAATGACGAAATGACAAAAACGAAAGGTTATAGCCCATGTTTTTTGAAATTTTGAAAAAAAAACTTAGCCTCGTTTCTCATCATTTTGGACCATGGGCTATAGCCCATATCGTACGGCATACTATAGCGCGCCGTTTTTCATCATTTTTGAAGATTTGAAAAAAATGACAAAATGACAAAAACGAAAGGTTAAAGCCCATGTTTTTTGAAATTTTGAAAAAAAAAGTTAGCCTCGTTTCTCATCATTTTGGACCATGGGCTATAGCCCATATCGTACGGCATTCTATAGCGCGCCGTTTTCATCATTTTTAAAGATTTGAAAAAAATTACGAAATGACAAAAACGAAAGGTTATAGCCCATGTTTTTTGAAATTTTGAAAAAAAAAGTTAGCCTCGTTTCTCATCATTTTGGACCATGGGCTATAGCCCATATCGTACGGCATACTATAGCGCGCCGTTTTTCATCATTTTTGAAGATTTGAAAAAAATGACGAAATGACAAAAACGAAAGGTTATAGCCCATGTTTTTTTAAATTTTGAAAAAAAAAATTAGCCTCGTTTCTCATCATTTTGGACCATGGGCTATAGCCCATATCGTACGGCATACTATAGCGCGCCGTTTTCATCATTTTTGAAGATTTGAAAAAAATGACGAAATGACAAAAACGAAAGGTTATAGCCCATGTTTTTTGAAATTTTGAAAAAAAAACTTAGCCTCGTTTCTCATCATTTTGGACCATGGGCTATAGCCCATATCGTACGGCATACTATAGCGCGCCGTTTTTCATCATTTTTGAAGATTTGAAAAAAATGACAAAATGACAAAAACGAAAGGTTATAGCCCATGTTTTTTGAAATTTTGAAAAAAAAAGTTAGCCTCGTTTCTCATCATTTTGGACCATGGGCTATAGCCCATATCGTACGGCATACTATAGCGCGCCGTTTTTCATCATTTTTGAAGATTTGAAAAAAATGACGAAATGACAAAAACGAAAGGTTATAGCCCATGTTTTTTGAAATTTTGAAAAAAAAACTTAGCCTCGTTTCTCATCATTTTGGACCATGGGCTATAGCCCATATCGTACGGCATACTATAGCGCGCCGTTTTTCATCATTTTTGAAGATTTGAAAAAAATGACAAAATGACAAAAACGAAAGGTTATAGCCCATGTTTTTTGAAATTTTGAAAAAAAAAGTTAGCCTCGTTTCTCATCATTTTGGACCATGGGCTATAGCCCATATCGTACGGCATTCTATAGCGCGCCGTTTTTCATCATTTTTAAAGATTTGAAAAAAATTACGAAATGACAAAAACGAAAGGTTATAGCCCATGTTTTTTGAAATTTTGAAAAAAAAAGTTAGCCTCGTTTCTCATCATTTTGGACCATGGGCTATAGCCCATATCGTACGGCATACTATAGCGCGCCGTTTTTCATCATTTTTTAAGATTTGAAAAAAATGACGAAATGACAAAAACGAAAGGTTATAGCCCATGTTTTTTGAAATTTTGAAAAAAAAAGTTAGCCTCGTTTCTCATCATTTTGGACCATGGGCTATAGCCCATATCGTACGGCATACTATAGCGCGCCGTTTTTCATCATTTTTGAAGATTTGAAAAAAATGACAAAATGACAAAAACGAAAGGTTATAACCCATGTTTTTTGAAATTTTGAAAAAAAAAGTTAGCCTCGTTTCTCATCATTTTGGACCATGGGCTATAGCCCATATCGTACGGCATACTATAGCGCGCCGTTTTTCATCATTTTTGAAGATTTGAAAAAAATGACAAAATGACAAAAACGAAAGGTTATAACCCATGTTTTTTGAAATTTTGAAAAAAAAAGTTAGCCTCGTTTCTCATCATTTTGGACCATGGGCTATAGCCCATATCGTACGGCATACTATAGCGCGCCGTTTTTCATCATTTTTGAAGATTTGAAAAAAATGACGAAATGACAAAAACGAAAAGTTATAGCCCATGTTTTTTGAAATTTTGAAAAAAAAAGTTAGCCTCGTTTCTCATCATTTTGGACCATGGGCTATAGCCCATATCGTACGGCATACTATAGCGCGCCGTTTTTCATCATTTTTGAAGATTTGAAAAAAATGACAAAATGACAAAAACGAAAGGTTATAACCCATGTTTTTTGAAATTTTGAAAAAAAAAGTTAGCCTCGTTTCTCATCATTTTGGACCATGGGCTATAGCCCATATCGTACGGCATTCTATAGCGCGCCGTTTTTCATCATTTTTAAAGATTTGAAAAAAATTACGAAATGACAAAAACGAAAGGTTATAGCCCATGTTTTTTGAAATTTTGAAAAAAAAAGTTAGCCTTGTTTCTCATCATTTTGGACCATGGGCTATAGCCCATATCGTACGGCATACTATAGCGCGCCGTTTTTCATCATTTTTGAAGATTTGAAAAAAATGACGAAATGACAAAAACGAAAGGTTATAGCCCATGTTTTTTGAAATTTTGAAAAAAAAAGTTAGCCTCGTTTCTCATCATTTTGGACCATGGGCTATAGCCCATATCGTACGGCATACTATAGCGCGCCGTTTTTCATCATTTTTGAAGATTTGAAAAAAATGACGAAATGACAAAAACGAAAGGTTATAGCCCATGTTTTTTGAAATTTTGAAAAAAAAAGTTAGCCTCGTTTCTCATCATTTTGGACCATGGGCTATAGCCCATATCGTACGGCATACTATAGCGCGCCGTTTTTCATCATTTTTGATGATTTGAAAAAAATGACGAAATGACAAAAACGATGGGTTATAGCCCATGTTTTTTGAAATTTTGAAAAAAAAAGTTAGCCTCGTTTCTCATCATTTTGGACCATGGGCTATAACCCATATCGTACGGCATACTATAGCGCGCCGTTTTTCATCATTTTTGAAGATTTGAAAAAAATGACAAAATGACAAAAACGAAAGGTTATAGCCCATGTTTTTTGAAATTTTGAAAAAAAAAGTTAGCCTCGTTTCTCATCATTTTGGACCATGGGCTATAGCCCATATCGTACGGCATACTATAGCGCGCCGTTTTTCATCATTTTTGAAGATTTGAAAAAAATGACGAAATGACAAAAACGAAAGGTTATAGCCCATGTTTTTTGAAATTTTGAAAAAAAAAGTTAGCCTCGTTTCTCATCATTTTGGACCATGGGCTATAGCCCATATCGTACGGCATACTATAGCGCGCCGTTTTTCATCATTTTTGAAGATTTGAAAAAAATGACGAAATGACAAAAACGAAAGGTTATAGCCCATGTTTTTTTAAATTTTGAAAAAAAAAGTTAGCCTCGTTTCTCATCATTTTGGACCATGGGCTATAGCCCATATCGTACGGCATACTATAGCGCGCCGTTTTCATCATTTTTGAAGATTTGAAAAAAATGACGAAATGACAAAAACGAAAGGTTATAGCCCATGTTTTTTTAAATTTTGAAAAAAAAAGTTAGCCTCGTTTCTCATCATTTTGGACCATGGGCTATAGCCCATATCGTACGGCATACTATAGCGCGCCGTTTTCATCATTTTTGAAGATTTGAAAAAAATGACGAAATGACAAAAACGAAAGGTTATAGCCCATGTTTTTTGAAATTTTGAAAAAAAAACTTAGCCTCGTTTCTCATCATTTTGGACCATGGGCTATAGCCCATATCGTACGGCATACTATAGCGCGCCGTTTTTCATCATTTTTGAAGATTTGAAAAAAATGACAAAATGACAAAAACGAAAGGTTATAGCCCATGTTTTTTGAAATTTTGAAAAAAAAACTTAGCCTCGTTTCTCATCATTTTGGACCATGGGCTATAGCCCATATCGTACGGCATACTATAGCGCGCCGTTTTTCATCATTTTTGAAGATTTGAAAAAAATGACAAAATGACAAAAACGAAAGGTTATAGCCCATGTTTTTTGAAATTTTGAAAAAAAAAGTTAGCCTCGTTTCTCATCATTTTGGACCATGGGCTATAGCCCATATCGTACGGCATTCTATAGCGCGCCGTTTTTCATCATTTTTAAAGATTTGAAAAAAATTACGAAATGACAAAAACGAAAGGTTATAGCCCATGTTTTTTGAAATTTTGAAAAAAAAAGTTAGCCTCGTTTCTCATCATTTTGGACCATGGGCTATAGCCCATATCGTACGGCATACTATAGCGCGCCGTTTTTCATCATTTTTGAAGATTTGAAAAAAATGACGAAATGACAAAAACGAAAGGTTATAGCCCATGTTTTTTGAAATTTTGAAATAAAAAGTTAGCCTCGTTTCTCATCATTTTGGACCATGGGCTATAGCCCATATCGTACGGCATACTATAGCGCGCCGTTTTTCATCATTTTTGATGATTTGAAAAAAATGACGAAATGACAAAAACGATGGGTTATAGCCCATGTTTTTTGAAATTTTGAAAAAAAAGTTAGCCTCGTTTCCCATCATTTTGGACAATGGGCTATAGCCCATATCGTACGGCATACTATAGCGCGCCGTTTTTTATCATTTTTGAAGATTTGAAAAAAATGACGAAATGACAAAAACGATGGGTTATAGCCCATGTTTTTTGAAATTTTGAAAAAAAAAGTTAGCCTCGTTTCTCATCATTTTGGACCATGGGCTATAGCCCATATCGTACGGCATACTATAGCGCGCCGCTTTTCATCATTTTTGAAGATTTTTAAAAAATGACGAAATGACAAAAACGAAAGGTTATAGCCCATGTTTTTTGAAATTTTGAAAAAAAAAGTTAGCCTCGTTTCTCATCATTTTGGACCATGGGCTATAGCCCATATCGTACGGCATACTATAGCGCGCCGTTTTTCATCATTTTTGAAGATTTGAAAAAAATGACGAAATGACAAAAACGATGGGTTATAGCCCATGTTTTTTGAAATTTTGAAAAAAAAAGTTAGCCTCGTTTCTCATCATTTTGGACCATGGGCTATAGCCCATATCGTACGGCATACTATAGCGCGCCGTTTTCATCATTTTTGAAGATTTTAAAAAAATGACAAAAATGACAAAAACGAAAGGTTATAGCCCATGTTTTTTTAAATTTTGAAAAAAAAAGTTAGCCTCGTTTCTCATCATTTTGGACCATGGGCTATAGCCCATATCGTACGGCATACTATAGCGCGCCGTTTTTCATCATTTTTGAAGATTTGAAAAAAATGACGAAATGACAAAAACGAAAGGTTATAGCCCATGTTTTTTGAAAATTTGAAAAAAAAACTTAGCCTCGTTTCTCATCATTTTGGACCATGGGCTATAGCCCATATCGTACGGCATACTATAGCGCGCCGTTTTTCATCATTTTTGAAGATTTGAAAAAAATGACAAAATGACAAAAACGAAAGGTTATAGCCCATGTTTTTTGAAATTTTGAAAAAAAAAGTTAGCCTCGTTTCTCATCATTTTGGACCATGGGCTATAGCCCATATCGTACGGCATTCTATAGCGCGCCGTTTTCATCATTTTTAAAGATTTGAAAAAAATTACGAAATGACAAAAACGAAAGGTTATAGCCCATGTTTTTTGAAATTTTGAAAAAAAAAGTTAGCCTCGTTTCTCATCATTTTGGACCATGGGCTATAGCCCATATCGTACGGCATACTATAGCGCGCCGTTTTTCATCATTTTTGAAGATTTGAAAAAAATGACGAAATGACAAAAACGAAAGGTTATAGCCCATGTTTTTTTAAATTTTGAAAAAAAAATTTAGCCTCGTTTCTCATCATTTTGGACCATGGGCTATAGCCCATATCGTACGGCATACTATAGCGCGCCGTTTTCATCATTTTTGAAGATTTGAAAAAATTGACGAAATGACAAAAACGAAAGGTTATAGCCCATGTTTTTTGAAATTTTGAAAAAAAAACTTAGCCTCGTTTCTCATCATTTTGGACCATGGGCTATAGCCCATATCGTACGGCATACTATAGCGCGCCGTTTTTCATCATTTTTGAAGATTTGAAAAAAATGACAAAATGACAAAAACGAAAGGTTATAGCCCATGTTTTTTGAAATTTTGAAAAAAAAAGTTAGCCTCGTTTCTCATCATTTTGGACCATGGGCTATAGCCCATATCGTACGGCATACTATAGCGCGCCGTTTTTCATCATTTTTGAAGATTTGAAAAAAATGACGAAATGACAAAAACGAAAGGTTATAGCCCATGTTTTTTGAAATTTTGAAAAAAAAACTTAGCCTCGTTTCTCATCATTTTGGACCATGGGCTATAGCCCATATCGTACGGCATACTATAGCGCGCCGTTTTTCATCATTTTTGAAGATTTGAAAAAAATGACAAAATGACAAAAACGAAAGGTTATAGCCCATGTTTTTTGAAATTTTGAAAAAGAAAGTTAGCCTCGTTTCTCATCATTTTGGACCATGGGCTATAGCCCATATCGTACGGCATACTATAGCGCGCCGTTTTTCATCATTTTTGAAGATTTGAAAAAAATGACGAAATGACAAAAACGAAAGGTTATAGCCCATGTTTTTTGAAATTTTGAAAAAAAAAGTTAGCCTCGTTTCTCATCATTTTGGACCATGGGCTATAGCCCATATCGTACGGCATACTATAGCGCGCCGTTTTTCATCATTTTTGATGATTT
The DNA here is from genome assembly GCF_963924005.1 of Protomyctophum bolini. NCBI lineage: Eukaryota > Metazoa > Chordata > Actinopteri > Myctophiformes > Myctophidae > Protomyctophum > Protomyctophum bolini. The sequence continues at coordinate 788,975 of NC_137862.1, read as the reverse complement.
GAAAAAAATTACGAAATGACAAAAACGATGGGTTATAGCCCATGTTTTTTGAAATTTTGAAAAAAAAGTTAGCCTCGTTTCCCATCATTTTGGACCATGGGCTATAGCCCATATCGTACGGCATACTATAGCGCGCCGTTTTTTATCATTTTTGAAGATTTGAAAAAAATGACGAAATGACAAAAACGATGGGTTATAGCCCATGTTTTTTGAAATTTTGAAAAAAAAAGTTAGCCTCGTTTCTCATCATTTTGGACCATGGGCTATAGCCCATATCGTACGGCATACTATAGCGCGCCGCTTTTCATCATTTTTGAAGATTTTAAAAAAATGACGAAATGACAAAAACGAAAGGTTATAGCCCATGTTTTTTGAAATTTTGAAAAAATAAGTTAGCCTCGTTTCTCATCATTTTGGACCATGGGCTATAGCCCATATCGTACGGCATACTATAGCGCGCCGTTTTTCATCATTTTTGAAGATTTGAAAAAAATGACGAAATGACAAAAACGATGGGTTATAGCCCATGTTTTTTGAAATTTTGAAAAAAAAAGTTAGCCTCGTTTCTCATCATTTTGGACCATGGGCTATAGCCCATATCGTACGGCATACTATAGCGCGCCGTTTTCATCATTTTTGAAGATTTTTAAAAAATGACAAAATGACAAAAACGAAAGGTTATAGCCCATGTTTTTTTAAATTTTGAAAAAGAAAGTTAGCCTCGTTTCTCATCATTTTGGACCATGGGCTATAGCCCATATCGTACGGCATACTATAGCGCGCCGTTTTTCATCATTTTTGAAGATTTGAAAAAAATGACGAAATGACAAAAACGAAAGGTTATAGCCCATGTTTTTTGAAAATTTGAAAAAAAAACTTAGCCTCGTTTCTCATCATTTTGGACCATGGGCTATAGCCCATATCGTACGGCATACTATAGCGCGCCGTTTTTCATCATTTTTGAAGATTTGAAAAAAATGACAAAATGACAAAAACGAAAGGTTATAGCCCATGTTTTTTGAAATTTTGAAAAAATAAGTTAGCCTCGTTTCTCATCATTTTGGACCATGGGCTATAGCCCATATCGTACGGCATTCTATAGCGCGCCGTTTTCATCATTTTTAAAGATTTGAAAAAAATTACGAAATGACAAAAACGAAAGGTTATAGCCCATGTTTTTTGAAATTTTGAAAAAAAAAGTTAGCCTCGTTTCTCATCATTTTGGACCATGGGCTATAGCCCATATCGTACGGCATACTATAGCGCGCCGTTTTTCATCATTTTTGAAGATTTGAAAAAAATGACGAAATGACAAAAACGAAAGGTTATAGCCCATGTTTTTTTAAATTTTGAAAAAAAAATTTAGCCTCGTTTCTCATCATTTTGGACCATGGGCTATAGCCCATATCGTACGGCATACTATAGCGCGCCGTTTTCATCATTTTTGAAGATTTGAAAAAAATGACGAAATGACAAAAACGAAAGGTTATAGCCCATGTTTTTTGAAATTTTGAAAAAAAAACTTAGCCTCGTTTCTCATCATTTTGGACCATGGGCTATAGCCCATATCGTATGGCATACTATAGCGCGCCGTTTTTCATCATTTTTGAAGATTTGAAAAAAATGACAAAATGACAAAAACGAAAGGTTATAGCCCATGTTTTTTGAAATTTTGAAAAAAAAAGTTAGCCTCGTTTCTCATCATTTTGGACCATGGGCTATAGCCCATATCGTAACGGCATACTATAGCGCGCCGTTTTTCATCATTTTTGAAGATTTGAAAAAAATGACGAAATGACAAAAACGAAAGGTTATAGCCCATGTTTTTTGAAATTTTGAAAAAAAAAGTTAGCCTCGTTTCTCATCATTTTGGACCATGGGCTATAGCCCATATCGTACGGCATACTATAGCGCGCCGTTTTCATCATTTTTGAAGATTTGAAAAAAATGACGAAATGACAAAAACGAAAGGTTATAGCCCATGTTTTTTGAAATTTTGAAAAAAAAACTTAGCCTCGTTTCTCATCATTTTGGACCATGGGCTATAGCCCATATCGTACGGCATACTATAGCGCGCCGTTTTTCATCATTTTTGAAGATTTGAAAAAAATGACAAAATGACAAAAACGAAAGGTTATAGCCCATGTTTTTTGAAATTTTGAAAAAAAAACTTAGCCTCGTTTCTCATCATTTTGGACCATGGGCTATAGCCCATATCGTACGGCATACTATAGCGCGCCGTTTTTCATCATTTTTGAAGATTTGAAAAAAATGACAAAATGACAAAAACGAAAGGTTATAGCCCATGTTTTTTGAAATTTTGAAAAAAAAAGTTAGCCTCGTTTCTCATCATTTTGGACCATGGGCTATAGCCCATATCGTACGGCATTCTATAGCGCGCCGTTTTTCATCATTTTTAAAGATTTGAAAAAAATTACGAAATGACAAAAACGAAAGGTTATAGCCCATGTTTTTTGAAATTTTGAAAAAAAAAGTTAGCCTCGTTTCTCATCATTTTGGACCATGGGCTATAGCCCATATCGTACGGCATACTATAGCGCGCCGTTTTTCATCATTTTTGAAGATTTGAAAAAAATGACGAAATGACAAAAACGAAAGGTTATAGCCCATGTTTTTTGAAATTTTGAAAAAAAAAGTTAGCCTCGTTTCTCATCATTTTGGACCATGGGCTATAGCCCATATCGTACGGCATACTATAGCGCGCCGTTTTTCATCATTTTTGATGATTTGAAAAAAATGACGAAATGACAAAAACGATGGGTTATAGCCCATGTTTTTTGAAATTTTGAAAAAAAAGTTAGCCTCGTTTCCCATCATTTTGGACCATGGGCTATAGCCCATATCGTACGGCATACTATAGCGCGCCGTTTTTTATCATTTTTGAAGATTTGAAAAAAATTGACGAAATGACAAAAACGATGGGTTATAGCCCATGTTTTTTGAAATTTTGAAAAAAAAAGTTAGCCTCGTTTCTCATCATTTTGGACCATGGGCTATAGCCCATATCGTACGGCATACTATAGCGCGCCGTTTTTCATCATTTTTGAAGATTTTAAAAAAATGACGAAATGACAAAAACGAAAGGTTATAGCCCATGTTTTTTGAAATTTTGAAAAAAAAAGTTAGCCTCGTTTCTCATCATTTTGGACCATGGGCTATAGCCCATATCGTACGGCATACTATAGCGCGCCGTTTTTCATCATTTTTGAAGATTTGAAAAAAATGACGAAATGACAAAAACGAAAGGTTATAGCCCATGTTTTTTTAAATTTTGAAAAAAAAAATTAGCCTCGTTTCTCATCATTTTGGACCATGGGCTATAGCCCATATCGTACGGCATACTATAGCGCGCCGTTTTCATCATTTTTGAAGATTTGAAAAAAATGACGAAATGACAAAAACGAAAGGTTATAGCCCATGTTTTTTGAAATTTTGAAAAAAAAACTTAGCCTCGTTTCTCATCATTTTGGACCATGGGCTATAGCCCATATCGTATGGCATACTATAGCGCGCCGTTTTTCATCATTTTTGAAGATTTGAAAAAAATGACAAAATGACAAAAACGAAAGGTTATAGCCCATGTTTTTTGAAATTTTGAAAAAAAAAGTTAGCCTCGTTTCTCATCATTTTGGACCATGGGCTATAGCCCATATCGTAACGGCATACTATAGCGCGCCGTTTTTCATCATTTTTGAAGATTTGAAAAAAATGACGAAATGACAAAAACGAAAGGTTATAGCCCATGTTTTTTGAAATTTTGAAAAAAAAAGTTAGCCTCGTTTCTCATCATTTTGGACCATGGGCTATAGCCCATATCGTACGGCATACTATAGCGCGCCGTTTTCATCATTTTTGAAGATTTGAAAAAAATGACGAAATGACAAAAACGAAAGGTTATAGCCCATGTTTTTTGAAATTTTGAAAAAAAAACTTAGCCTCGTTTCTCATCATTTTGGACCATGGGCTATAGCCCATATCGTACGGCATACTATAGCGCGCCGTTTTTCATCATTTTTGAAGATTTGAAAAAAATGACAAAATGACAAAAACGAAAGGTTATAGCCCATGTTTTTTGAAATTTTGAAAAAAAAACTTAGCCTCGTTTCTCATCATTTTGGACCATGGGCTATAGCCCATATCGTACGGCATACTATAGCGCGCCGTTTTTCATCATTTTTGAAGATTTGAAAAAAATGACAAAATGACAAAAACGAAAGGTTATAGCCCATGTTTTTTGAAATTTTGAAAAAAAAAGTTAGCCTCGTTTCTCATCATTTTGGACCATGGGCTATAGCCCATATCGTACGGCATTCTATAGCGCGCCGTTTTTCATCATTTTTAAAGATTTGAAAAAAATTACGAAATGACAAAAACGAAAGGTTATAGCCCATGTTTTTTGAAATTTTGAAAAAAAAAGTTAGCCTCGTTTCTCATCATTTTGGACCATGGGCTATAGCCCATATCGTACGGCATACTATAGCGCGCCGTTTTTCATCATTTTTGAAGATTTGAAAAAAATGACGAAATGACAAAAACGAAAGGTTATAGCCCATGTTTTTTGAAATTTTGAAAAAAAAAGTTAGCCTCGTTTCTCATCATTTTGGACCATGGGCTATAGCCCATATCGTACGGCATACTATAGCGCGCCGTTTTTCATCATTTTTGATGATTTGAAAAAAATGACGAAATGACAAAAACGATGGGTTATAGCCCATGTTTTTTGAAATTTTGAAAAAAAAGTTAGCCTCGTTTCCCATCATTTTGGACCATGGGCTATAGCCCATATCGTACGGCATACTATAGCGCGCCGTTTTTTATCATTTTTGAAGATTTGAAAAAAATGACGAAATGACAAAAACGATGGGTTATAGCCCATGTTTTTTGAAATTTTGAAAAAAAAAGTTAGCCTCGTTTCTCATCATTTTGGACCATGGGCTATAGCCCATATCGTACGGCATACTATAGCGCGCCGTTTTTCATCATTTTTGAAGATTTGAAAAAAATGACGAAATGACAAAAACGATGGGTTATAGCCCATGTTTTTTGAAATTTTGAAAAAAAAAGTTAGCCTCGTTTCTCATCATTTTGGACCATGGGCTATAGCCCATATCGTACGGCATACTATAGCGCGCCGTTTTCATCATTTTTGAAGATTTTTAAAAAATGACAAAATGACAAAAACGAAAGGTTATAGCCCATGTTTTTTTAAATTTTGAAAAAAAAAGTTAGCCTCGTTTCTCATCATTTTGAACCATGGGCTATAGCCCATATCGTACGGCATACTATAGCGCGCCGTTTTTCATCATTTTTGAAGATTTGAAAAAAATGACGAAATGACAAAAACGAAAGGTTATAGCCCATGTTTTTTGAAATTTTGAAAAGAAAACTTAGCCTCGTTTCTCATCATTTTGGACCATGGGCTATAGCCCATATCGTACGGCATACTATAGTGCGCCGTTTTTCATCATTTTTGAAGATTTGAAAAAAATGACAAAATGACAAAAACGAAAGGTTATAGCCCATGTTTTTTGAAATTTTGAAAAAAAAAGTTAGCCTCGTTTCTCATCATTTTGGACCATGGGCTATAGCCCATATCGTACGGCATTCTATAGCGCGCCGTTTTCATCATTTTTAAAGATTTGAAAAAAATTACGAAATGACAAAAACGAAAGGTTATAGCCCATGTTTTTTGAAATTTTGAAAAAAAAAGTTAGCCTCGTTTCTCATCATTTTGGACCATGGGCTATAGCCCATATCGTACGGCATACTATAGCGCGCCGTTTTTCATCATTTTTGAAGATTTGAAAAAAATGACGAAATGACAAAAACGAAAGGTTATAGCCCATGTTTTTTTTAATTTTGAAAAAAAAAATTAGCCTCGTTTCTCATCATTTTGGACCATGGGCTATAGCCCATATCGTACGGCATACTATAGCGCGCCGTTTTCATCATTTTTGAAGATTTGAAAAAAATGACGAAATGACAAAAACGAAAGGTTATAGCCCATGTTTTTTGAAATTTTGAAAAAAAAACTTAGCCTCGTTTCTCATCATTTTGGACCATGGGCTATAGCCCATATCGTACGGCATACTATAGCGCGCCGTTTTTCATCATTTTTGAAGATTTGAAAAAAATGACAAAATGACAAAAACGAAAGGTTATAGCCCATGTTTTTTGAAATTTTGAAAAAAAAAGTTAGCCTCGTTTCTCATCATTTTGGACCATGGGCTATAGCCCATATCGTACGGCATACTATAGCGCGCCGTTTTTCATCATTTTTGAAGATTTGAAAAAAATGACGAAATGACAAAAACGAAAGGTTATAGCCCATGTTTTTTGAAATTTTGAAAAAAAAACTTAGCCTCGTTTCTCATCATTTTGGACCATGGGCTATAGCCCATATCGTACGGCATACTATAGCGCGCCGTTTTTCATCATTTTTGAAGATTTGAAAAAAATGACAAAATGACAAAAACGAAAGGTTATAGCCCATGTTTTTTGAAATTTTGAAAAAAAAAGTTAGCCTCGTTTCTCATCATTTTGGACCATGGGCTATAGCCCATATCGTACGGCATACTATAGCGCGCCGTTTTTCATCATTTTTGATGATTTGAAAAAAATGACGAAATGACAAAAACGATGGGTTATAGCCCATGTTTTTTGAAATTTTGAAAAAAAAGTTAGCCTCGTTTCCCATCATTTTGGACCATGGGCTATAGCCCATATCGTACGGCATACTATAGCGCGCCGTTTTTTATCATTTTTGAAGATTTTAAAAAAATGACGAAATGACAAAAACGATGGGTTATAGCCCATGTTTTTTGAAATTTTGAAAAAAAAAGTTAGCCTCGTTTCTCATCATTTTGGACCATGGGCTATAGCCCATATCGTACGGCATACTATAGCGCGCCGCTTTTCATCATTTTTGAAGATTTTTAAAAAAATGACGAAATGACAAAAACGAAAGGTTATAGCCCATGTTTTTTGAAATTTTGAAAAAAAAAGTTAGCCTCGTTTCTCATCATTTTGGACCATGGGCTATAGCCCATATCGTACGGCATACTATAGCGCGCCGTTTTTCATCATTTTTGAAGATTTGAAAAAAATGACGAAATGACAAAAACGATGGGTTATAGCCCATGTTTTTTGAAATTTTGAAAAAAAAAGTTAGCCTCGTTTCTCATCATTTTGGACCATGGGCTATAGCCCATATCGTACGGCATACTATAGCGCGCCGTTTTCATCATTTTTGAAGATTTTTAAAAAATGACAAAATGACAAAAACGAAAGGTTATAGCCCATGTTTTTTTAAATTTTGAAAAAAAAAGTTAGCCTCGTTTCTCATCATTTTGGACCATGGGCTATAGCCCATATCGTACGGCATACTATAGCGCGCCGTTTTTCATCATTTTTGAAGATTTGAAAAAAATGACGAAATGACAAAAACGAAAGGTTATAGCCCATGTTTTTTGAAAATTTGAAAAAAAAACTTAGCCTCGTTTCTCATCATTTTGGACCATGGGCTATAGCCCATATCGTACGGCATACTATAGCGCGCCGTTTTTCATCATTTTTGAAGATTTGAAAAAAATGACAAAATGACAAAAACGAAAGGTTATAGCCCATGTTTTTTGAAATTTTGAAAAAAAAAGTTAGCCTCGTTTCTCATCATTTTGGACCATGGGCTATAGCCCATATCGTACGGCATTCTATAGCGCGCCGTTTTCATCATTTTTAAAGATTTGAAAAAAATTACGAAATGACAAAAACGAAAGGTTATAGCCCATGTTTTTTGAAATTTTGAAAAAAAAAGTTAGCCTCGTTTCTCATCATTTTGGACCATGGGCTATAGCCCATATCGTACGGCATACTATAGCGCGCCGTTTTTCATCATTTTTGAAGATTTGAAAAAAATGACGAAATGACAAAAACGAAAGGTTATAGCCCATGTTTTTTTAAATTTTGAAAAAAAAAATTAGCCTCGTTTCTCATCATTTTGGACCATGGGCTATAGCCCATATCGTACGGCATACTATAGCGCGCCGTTTTCATCATTTTTGAAGATTTGAAAAAAATGACGAAATGACAAAAACGAAAGGTTATAGCCCATGTTTTTTGAAATTTTGAAAAAAAAACTTAGCCTCGTTTCTCATCATTTTGGACCATGGGCTATAGCCCATATCGTACGGCATACTATAGCGCGCCGTTTTTCATCATTTTTGAAGATTTGAAAAAAATGACAAAATGACAAAAACGAAAGGTTATAGCCCATGTTTTTTGAAATTTTGAAAAAAAAAGTTAGCCTCGTTTCTCATCATTTTGGACCATGGGCTATAGCCCATATCGTAACGGCATACTATAGCGCGCCGTTTTTCATCATTTTTGAAGATTTGAAAAAAATGACGAAATGACAAAAACGAAAGGTTATAGCCCATGTTTTTTGAAATTTTGAAAAAAAAACTTAGCCTCGTTTCTCATCATTTTGGACCATGGGCTATAGCCCATATCGTACGGCATACTATAGCGCGCCGTTTTTCATCATTTTTGAAGATTTGAAAAAAATGACAAAATGACAAAAACGAAAGGTTATAGCCCATGTTTTTTGAAATTTTGAAAAAGAAAGTTAGCCTCGTTTCTCATCATTTTGGACCATGGGCTATAGCCCATATCGTACGGCATACTATAGCGCGCCGTTTTTCATTATTTTTGAAGATTTGAAAAAAATGACGAAATGACAAAAACGAAAGGTTATAGCCCATGTTTTTTGAAATTTTGAAAAAAAAAGTTAGCCTCGTTTCTCATCATTTTGGACCATGGGCTATAGCCCATATCGTACGGCATACTATAGCGCGCCGTTTTCATCATTTTTGAAGATTTGAAAAAAATGACGAAATGACAAAAACGAAAGGTTATAGCCCATGTTTTTTGAAATTTTGAAAAAAAAACTTAGCCTCGTTTCTCATCATTTTGGACCATGGGCTATAGCCCATATCGTACGGCATACTATAGCGCGCCGTTTTTCATCATTTTTGAAGATTTGAAAAAAATGACAAAATGACAAAAACGAAAGGTTATAGCCCATGTTTTTTGAAATTTTGAAAAAAAAACTTAGCCTCGTTTCTCATCATTTTGGACCATGGGCTATAGCCCATATCGTACGGCATACTATAGCGCGCCGTTTTTCATCATTTTTGAAGATTTGAAAAAAATGACAAAATGACAAAAACGAAAGGTTATAGCCCATGTATTTTGAAATTTTGAAAAAAAAAGTTAGCCTCGTTTCTCATCATTTTGGACCATGGGCTATAGCCCATATCGTACGGCATTCTATAGCGCGCCGTTTTTCATCATTTTTAAAGATTTGAAAAAAATTACGAAATGACAAAAACGAAAGGTTATAGCCCATGTTTTTTGAAATTTTGAAAAAAAAAGTTAGCCTCGTTTCTCATCATTTTGGACCATGGGCTATAGCCCATATCGTACGGCATACTATAGCGCGCCGTTTTTCATCATTTTTGAAGATTTGAAAAAAATGACGAAATGACAAAAACGAAAGGTTATAGCCCATGTTTTTTGAAATTTTGAAAAAAAAAGTTAGCCTCGTTTCTCATCATTTTGGACCATGGGCTATAGCCCATATCGTACGGCATACTATAGCGCGCCGTTTTTCATCATTTTTGATGATTTGAAAAAAATGACGAAATGACAAAAACGATGGGTTATAGCCCATGTTTTTTGAAATTTTGAAAAAAAAGTTAGCCTCGTTTCCCATCATTTTGGACCATGGGCAATAGCCCATATCGTACGGCATACTATAGCGCGCCGTTTTTTATCATTTTTGAAGATTTGAAAAAAATGACGAAATGACAAAAACGATGGGTTATAGCCCATGTTTTTTGAAATTTTGAAAAAAAAAGTTAGCCTCGTTTCTCATCATTTTGGACCATGGGCTATAGCCCATATCGTACGGCATACTATAGCGCGCCGTTTTTCATCATTTTTGAAGATTTTAAAAAAATGACGAAATGACAAAAACGAAAGGTTATAGCCCATGTTTTTTGAAATTTTGAAAAAAAAAGTTAGCCTCGTTTCTCATCATTTTGGACCATGGGCTATAGCCCATATCGTACGGCATACTATAGCGCGCCGTTTTTCATCATTTTTGAAGATTTGAAAAAAATGACGAAATGACAAAAACGATGGGTTATAGCCCATGTTTTTTGAAATTTTGAAAAAAAAGTTAGCCTCGTTTCCCATCATTTTGGACCATGGGCAATAGCCCATATCGTACGGCATACTATACCGCGCCGTTTTTTATCATTTTTGAAGATTTGAAAAAAATGACGAAATGACAAAAACGATGGGTTATAGCCCATGTTTTTTGAAATTTTGAAAAAAAAAGTTAGCCTCGTTTCTCATCATTTTGGACCATGGGCTATAGCCCATATCGTACGGCATACTATAGCGCGCCGTTTTTCATCATTTTTGAAGATTTTAAAAAAATGACGAAATGACAAAAACGAAAGGTTATAGCCCATGTTTTTTGAAATTTTGAAAAAAAAAGTTAGCCTCGTTTCTCATCATTTTGGACCATGGGCTATAGCCCATATCGTACGGCATACTATAGCGCGCCGTTTTTCATCATTTTTGAAGATTTGAAAAAAATGACGAAATGACAAAAACGATGGGTTATAGCCCATGTTTTTTGAAATTTTGAAAAAAAAAGTTAGCCTCGTTTCTCATCATTTTGGACCATGGGCTATAGCCCATATCGTACGGCATACTATAGCGCGCCGTTTTCATCATTTTTGAAGATTTTAAAAAAATGACAAAATGACAAAAACGAAAGGTTATAGCCCATGTTTTTTTAAATTTTGAAAAAAAAAGTTAGCCTCGTTTCTCATCATTTTGGACCATGGGCTATAGCCCATATCGTACGGCATACTATAGCGCGCCGTTTTTCATCATTTTTGAAGATTTGAAAAAAATGACGAAATGACAAAAACGAAAGGTTATAGCCCATGTTTTTTGAAATTTTGAAAAAAAAAGTTAGCCTCGTTTCTCATCATTTTGGACCATGGGCTATAGCCCATATCGTACGGCATACTATAGCGCGCCGTTTTCATCATTTTTGAAGATTTGAAAAAAATGACGAAATGACAAAAACGAAAGGTTATAGCCCATGTTTTTTGAAATTTTGAAAAAAAAACTTAGCCTCGTTTCTCATCATTTTGGACCATGGGCTATAGCCCATATCGTACGGCATACTATAGCGCGCCGTTTTTCATCATTTTTGAAGATTTGAAAAAAATGACAAAATGACAAAAACGAAAGGTTATAGCCCATGTTTTTTGAAATTTTGAAAAAAAAACTTAGCCTCGTTTCTCATCATTTTGGACCATGGGCTATAGCCCATATCGTACGGCATACTATAGCGCGCCGTTTTTCATCATTTTTGAAGATTTGAAAAAAATGACAAAATGACAAAAACGAAAGGTTATAGCCCATGTATTTTGAAATTTTGAAAAAAAAAGTTAGCCTCGTTTCTCATCATTTTGGACCATGGGCTATAGCCCATATCGTACGGCATTCTATAGCGCGCCGTTTTTCATCATTTTTAAAGATTTGAAAAAAATTACGAAATGACAAAAACGAAAGGTTATAGCCCATGTTTTTTGAAATTTTGAAAAAAAAAGTTAGCCTCGTTTCTCATCATTTTGGACCATGGGCTATAGCCCATATCGTACGGCATACTATAGCGCGCCGTTTTTCATCATTTTTGAAGATTTGAAAAAAATGACGAAATGACAAAAACGAAAGGTTATAGCCCATGTTTTTTGAAATTTTGAAAAAAAAAGTTAGCCTCGTTTCTCATCATTTTGGACCATGGGCTATAGCCCATATCGTACGGCATACTATAGCGCGCCGTTTTTCATCATTTTTGATGATTTGAAAAAAATGACGAAATGACAAAAACGATGGGTTATAGCCCATGTTTTTTGAAATTTTGAAAAAAAAGTTAGCCTCGTTTCCCATCATTTTGGACCATGGGCAATAGCCCATATCGTACGGCATACTATAGCGCGCCGTTTTTTATCATTTTTGAAGATTTGAAAAAAATGACGAAATGACAAAAACGATGGGTTATAGCCCATGTTTTTTGAAATTTTGAAAAAAAAAGTTAGCCTCGTTTCTCATCATTTTGGACCATGGGCTATAGCCCATATCGTACGGCATACTATAGCGCGCCGTTTTTCATCATTTTTGAAGATTTTAAAAAAATGACGAAATGACAAAAACGAAAGGTTATAGCCCATGTTTTTTGAAATTTTGAAAAAAAAAGTTAGCCTCGTTTCTCATCATTTTGGACCATGGGCTATAGCCCATATCGTACGGCATACTATAGCGCGCCGTTTTTCATCATTTTTGAAGATTTGAAAAAAATGACGAAATGACAAAAACGATGGGTTATAGCCCATGTTTTTTGAAATTTTGAAAAAAAAGTTAGCCTCGTTTCCCATCATTTTGGACCATGGGCAATAGCCCATATCGTACGGCATACTATAGCGCGCCGTTTTTTATCATTTTTGAAGATTTGAAAAAAATGACGAAATGACAAAAACGATGGGTTATAGCCCATGTTTTTTGAAATTTTGAAAAAAAAAGTTAGCCTCGTTTCTCATCATTTTGGACCATGGGCTATAGCCCATATCGTACGGCATACTATAGCGCGCCGTTTTTCATCATTTTTGAAGATTTTAAAAAAATGACGAAATGACAAAAACGAAAGGTTATAGCCCATGTTTTTTGAAATTTTGAAAAAAAAAGTTAGCCTCGTTTCTCATCATTTTGGACCATGGGCTATAGCCCATATCGTACGGCATACTATAGCGCGCCGTTTTTCATCATTTTTGAAGATTTGAAAAAAATGACGAAATGACAAAAACGATGGGTTATAGCCCATGTTTTTTGAAATTTTGAAAAAAAAAGTTAGCCTCGTTTCTCATCATTTTGGACCATGGGCTATAGCCCATATCGTACGGCATACTATAGCGCGCCGTTTTCATCATTTTTGAAGATTTTAAAAAAATGACAAAATGACAAAAACGAAAGGTTATAGCCCATGTTTTTTTAAATTTTGAAAAAAAAAGTTAGCCTCGTTTCTCATCATTTTGGACCATGGGCTATAGCCCATATCGTACGGCATACTATAGCGCGCCGTTTTTCATCATTTTTGAAGATTTGAAAAAAATGACGAAATGACAAAAACGAAAGGTTATAGCCCATGTTTTTTGAAATTTTGAAAAAAAAACTTAGCCTCGTTTCTCATCATTTTGGACCATGGGCTATAGCCCATATCGTACGGCATACTATAGCGCGCCGTTTTTCATCATTTTTGAAGATTTGAAAAAAATGACAAAATGACAAAAACGAAAGGTTATAGCCCATGTTTTTTGAAATTTTGAAAAAAAAAGTTAGCCTCGTTTCTCATCATTTTGGACCATGGGCTATAGCCCATATCGTACGGCATTCTATAGCGCGCCGTTTTCATCATTTTTAAAGATTTGAAAAAAATTACGAAATGACAAAAACGAAAGGTTATAGCCCATGTTTTTTGAAATTTTGAAAAAAAAAGTTAGCCTCGTTTCTCATCATTTTGGACCATGGGCTATAGCCCATATCGTACGGCATACTATAGCGCGCCGTTTTTCATCATTTTTGAAGATTTGAAAAAAATGACGAAATGACAAAAACGAAAGGTTATAGCCCATGTTTTTTTAAATTTTGAAAAAAAAAATTAGCCTCGTTTCTCATCATTTTGGACCATGGGCTATAGCCCATATCGTACGGCATACTATAGCGCGCCGTTTTCATCATTTTTGAAGATTTGAAAAAAATGACGAAATGACAAAAACGAAAGGTTATAGCCCATGTTTTTTGAAATTTTGAAAAAAAAACTTAGCCTCGTTTCTCATCATTTTGGACCATGGGCTATAGCCCATATCGTACGGCATACTATAGCGCGCCGTTTTTCATCATTTTTGAAGATTTGAAAAAAATGACAAAATGACAAAAACGAAAGGTTATAGCCCATGTTTTTTGAAATTTTGAAAAAAAAAGTTAGCCTCGTTTCTCATCATTTTGGACCATGGGCTATAGCCCATATCGTACGGCATACTATAGCGCGCCGTTTTTCATCATTTTTGAAGATTTGAAAAAAATGACAAAATGACAAAAACGAAAGGTTATAGCCCATGTTTTTTGAAATTTTGAAAAAAAAAGTTAGCCTCGTTTCTCATCATTTTGGACCATGGGCTATAGCCCATATCGTACGGCATTCTATAGCGCGCCGTTTTCATCATTTTTAAAGATTTGAAAAAAATTACGAAATGACAAAAACGAAAGGTTATAGCCCATGTTTTTTGAAATTTTGAAAAAAAAAGTTAGCCTCGTTTCTCATCATTTTGGACCATGGGCTATAGCCCATATCGTACTGCATACTATAGCGCGCCGTTTTTCATCATTTTTGAAGATTTGAAAAAAATGACGAAATGACAAAAAAGGAAAGGTTATAGCCCATGTTTTTTGAAATTTTGAAAAAAAAAGTTAGCCTCGTTTCTCATCATTTTGGACCATGGGCTATAGCCCATATCGTACGGCATACTATAGCGCGCCGTTTTTCATCATTTTTGATGATTTGAAAAAAATGACGAAATGACAAAAACGATGGGTTATAGCCCATGTTTTTTGAAATTTTGAAAAAAAAAGTTAGCCTCGTTTCTCATCATTTTGGACCATGGGCTATAGCCCATATCGTACGGCATACTATAGCGCGCCGTTTTTCATCATTTTTGAAGATTTGAAAAAAATGACGAAATGACAAAAACGAAAGGTTATAGCCCATGTTTTTTGAAATTTTGAAAAAAAAACTTAGCCTCGTTTCTCATCATTTTGGACCATGGGCTATAGCCCATATCGTACGGCATACTATAGCGCGCCGTTTTTCATCATTTTTGAAGATTTGAAAAAAATGACAAAATGACAAAAACGAAAGGTTATAGCCCATGTTTTTTGAAATTTTGAAAAAAAAAGTTAGCCTCGTTTCTCATCATTTTGGACCATGGGCTATAGCCCATATCGTACGGCATACTATAGCGCGCCGTTTTTCATCATTTTTGAAGATTTGAAAAAAATGACGAAATGACAAAAACGAAAGGTTATAGCCCATGTTTTTTGAAATTTTGAAAAAAAAAGTTAGCCTCGTTTCTCATCATTTTGGACCATGGGCTATAGCCCATATCGTACGGCATTCTATAGCGCGCCGTTTTTCATCATTTTTAAAGATTTGAAAAAAATTACGAAATGACAAAAACGAAAGGTTATAGCCCATGTTTTTTGAAATTTTGAAAAAAAAAGTTAGCCTCGTTTCCCATCATTTTGGACCATGGGCTATAGCCCTTATCGTACGGCATACTATAGCGCGCCGTTTTTCATCATTTTTGAAGATTTGAAAAAAATGACGAAATGACAAAAACGAAAGGTTATAGCCCATGTTTTTTGAAATTTTGGAAAAATAAGTTAGCCTCGTTTCTCATCATTTTGGACCATGGGCTATAGCCCATATCGTACGGCATACTATAGCGCGCCGTTTTTCATCATTTTTGAAGATTTGAAAAAAATGACGAAATGACAAAAACGAAAAGTTATAGCCCATGTTTTTTGAAATTTTGAAAAAAAAAGTTAGCCTCGTTTCTCATCATTTTGGACCATGGGCTATAGCCCATATCGTACGGCATACTATAGCGCGCCGTTTTTCATCATTTTTGAAGATTTGAAAAAAATGACGAAATGACAAAAACGAAAGGTTATAGCCCATGTTTTTTGAAATTTTGGAAAAATAAGTTAGCCTCGTTTCTCATCATTTTGGACCATGGGCTATAGCCCATATCGTACGGCATACTATAGCGCGCCGTTTTTCATCATTTTTGAAGATTTGAAAAAAATGACGAAATGACAAAAACGAAAGGTTATAGCCCATGTTTTTTGAAATTTTGAAAAAAAAAGTTAGCCTCGTTTCTCATCATTTTGGACCATGGGCTATAGCCCATATCGTACGGCATTCTATAGCGCGCCGTTTTTCATCATTTTTAAAGATTTGAAAAAAATTACGAAATGACAAAAACGAAAGGTTATAGCCCATGTTTTTTGAAATTTTGAAAAAAAAAGTTAGCCTCGTTTCCCATCATTTTGGACCATGGGCTATAGCCCATATCGTACGGCATACTATAGCGCGCCGTTTTTCATCATTTTTGAAGATTTGAAAAAAATGACGAAATGACAAAAACGAAAGGTTATAGCCCATGTTTTTTGAAATTTTGAAAAAAAAAGTTAGCCTCGTTTCTCATCATTTTGGACCATGGGCTATAGCCCATATCGTACGGCATACTATAGCGCGCCGTTTTTCATCATTTTTGAAGATTTGAAAAAAATGACGAAATGACAAAAACGAAAGGTTATAGCCCATGTTTTTTGAAATTTTGGAAAAATAAGTTAGCCTCGTTTCTCATCATTTTGGACCATGGGCTATAGCCCATATCGTACGGCATACTATAGCGCGCCGTTTTTCATCATTTTTGAAGATTTGAAAAAAATGACGAAATGACAAAAACGAAAAGTTATAGCCCATGTTTTTTGAAATTTTGAAAAAAAAAGTTAGCCTCGTTTCTCATCATTTTGGACCATGGGCTATAGCCCATATCGTACGGCATACTATAGCGCGCCGTTTTTCATCATTTTTGAAGATTTGAAAAAAATGACAAAATGACAAAAACGAAAGGTTATAGCCCATGTTTTTTGAAATTTTGAAAAAAAAAGTTAGCCTCGTTTCTCATCATTTTGGACCATGGGCTATAGCCCATATCGTACGGCATTCTATAGCGCGCCGTTTTTCATCATTTTTAAAGATTTGAAAAAAATTACGAAATGACAAAAACGAAAGGTTATAGCCCATGTTTTTTGAAATTTTGAAAAAAAAAGTTAGCCTTGTTTCTCATCATTTTGGACCATGGGCTATAGCCCATATCGTACGGCATACTATAGCGCGCCGTTTTTCATCATTTTTGAAGATTTGAAAAAAATGACGAAATGACAAAAACGAAAGGTTATAGCCCATGTTTTTTGAAATTTTGAAAAAAAAAGTTAGCCTCGTTTCTCATCATTTTGGACCATGGGCTATAGCCCATATCGTACGGCATACTATAGCGCGCCGTTTTTCATCATTTTTGAAGATTTGAAAAAAATTACGAAATGACAAAAACGAAAGGTTATAGCCCATGTTTTTTGAAATTTTGAAAAAAAAAGTTAGCCTCGTTTCTCATCATTTTGGACCATGGGCTATAGCCCATATCGTACAGCATACTATAGCGCGCCGTTTTTCATCATTTTTGATGATTTGAAAAAAATGACGAAATGACAAAAACGATGGGTTATAGCCCATGTTTTTTGAAATTTTGAAAAAAAAAGTTAGCCTCGTTTCTCATCATTTTGGACCATGGGCTATAGCCCATATCGTACGGCATACTATAGCGCGCCGTTTTTCATCATTTTTGAAGATTTGAAAAAAATGACAAAATGACAAAAACGAAAGGTTATAGCCCATGTTTTTTGAAATTTTGAAAAAAAAAGTTAGCCTCGTTTCTCATCATTTTGGACCATGGGCTATAGCCCATATCGTACGGCATACTATAGCGCGCCGTTTTTCATCATTTTTGAAGATTTGAAAAAAATTACGAAATGACAAAAACGAAAGGTTATAGCCCATGTTTTTTGAAATTTTGAAAAAAAAAGTTAGCCTCGTTTCTCATCATTTTGGACCATGGGCTATAGCCCATATCGTACGGCATACTATAGCGCGCCGTTTTTCATCATTTTTGAAGATTTGAAAAAAATGACGAAATGACAAAAACGAAAGGTTATAGCCCATGTTTTTTGAAATTTTGGAAAAATAAGTTAGCCTCGTTTCTCATCATTTTGGACCATGGGCTATAGCCCATATCGTACGGCATACTATAGCGCGCCGTTTTTCATCATTTTTGAAGATTTGAAAAAAATGACGAAATGACAAAAACGAAAAGTTATAGCCCATGTTTTTTGAAATTTTGAAAAAAAAAGTTAGCCTCGTTTCTCATCATTTTGGACCATGGGCTATAGCCCATATCGTACGGCATACTATAGCGCGCCGTTTTTCATCATTTTTGAAGATTTGAAAAAAATGACAAAATGACAAAAACGAAAGGTTATAGCCCATGTTTTTTGAAATTTTGAAAAAAAAAGTTAGCCTCGTTTCTCATCATTTTGGACCATGGGCTATAGCCCATATCGTACGGCATTCTATAGCGCGCCGTTTTTCATCATTTTTAAAGATTTGAAAAAAATTACGAAATGACAAAAACGAAAGGTTATAGCCCATGTTTTTTGAAATTTTGAAAAAAAAAGTTAGCCTCGTTTCCCATCATTTTGGACCATGGGCTATAGCCCATATCGTACGGCATACTATAGCGCGCCGTTTTTCATCATTTTTGAAGATTTGAAAAAAATGACGAAATGACAAAAACGAAAGGTTATAGCCCATGTTTTTTGAAATTTTGAAAAAAAAAGTTAGCCTCGTTTCTCATCATTTTGGACCATGGGCTATAGCCCATATCGTACGGCATACTATAGCGCGCCGTTTTTCATCATTTTTGAAGATTTGAAAAAAATGACGAAATGACAAAAACGAAAGGTTATAGCCCATGTTTTTTGAAATTTTGGAAAAATAAGTTAGCCTCGTTTCTCATCATTTTGGACCATGGGCTATAGCCCATATCGTACGGCATACTATAGCGCGCCGTTTTTCATCATTTTTGAAGATTTGAAAAAAATGACGAAATGACAAAAACGAAAAGTTATAGCCCATGTTTTTTGAAATTTTGAAAAAAAAAGTTAGCCTCGTTTCTCATCATTTTGGACCATGGGCTATAGCCCATATCGTACGGCATACTATAGCGCGCCGTTTTTCATCATTTTTGAAGATTTGAAAAAAATGACAAAATGACAAAAACGAAAGGTTATAGCCCATGTTTTTTGAAATTTTGAAAAAAAAAGTTAGCCTCGTTTCTCATCATTTTGGACCATGGGCTATAGCCCATATCGTACGGCATTCTATAGCGCGCCGTTTTTCATCATTTTTAAAGATTTGAAAAAAATTACGAAATGACAAAAACGAAAGGTTATAGCCCATGTTTTTTGAAATTTTGAAAAAAAAAGTTAGCCTTGTTTCTCATCATTTTGGACCATGGGCTATAGCCCATATCGTACGGCATACTATAGCGCGCCGTTTTTCATCATTTTTGAAGATTTGAAAAAAATGACGAAATGACAAAAACGAAAGGTTATAGCCCATGTTTTTTGAAATTTTGAAAAAAAAAGTTAGCCTCGTTTCTCATCATTTTGGACCATGGGCTATAGCCCATATCGTACGGCATACTATAGCGCGCCGTTTTTCATCATTTTTGAAGATTTGAAAAAAATTACGAAATGACAAAAACGAAAGGTTATAGCCCATGTTTTTTGAAATTTTGAAAAAAAAAGTTAGCCTCGTTTCTCATCATTTTGGACCATGGGCTATAGCCCATATCGTACAGCATACTATAGCGCGCCGTTTTTCATCATTTTTGATGATTTGAAAAAAATGACGAAATGACAAAAACGATGGGTTATAGCCCATGTTTTTTGAAATTTTGAAAAAAAAAGTTAGCCTCGTTTCTCATCATTTTGGACCATGGGCTATAGCCCATATCGTACGGCATACTATAGCGCGCCGTTTTTCATCATTTTTGAAGATTTGAAAAAAATGACAAAATGACAAAAACGAAAGGTTATAGCCCATGTTTTTTGAAATTTTGAAAAAAAAAGTTAGCCTCGTTTCTCATCATTTTGGACCATGGGCTATAGCCCATATCGTACGGCATACTATAGCGCGCCGTTTTTCATCATTTTTGAAGATTTGAAAAAAATTACGAAATGACAAAAACGAAAGGTTATAGCCCATGTTTTTTGAAATTTTGAAAAAAAAAGTTAGCCTCGTTTCTCATCATTTTGGACCATGGGCTATAGCCCATATCGTACGGCATACTATAGCGCGCCGTTTTTCATCATTTTTGAAGATTTGAAAAAAATGACGAAATGACAAAAACGAAAGGTTATAGCCCATGTTTTTTGAAATTTTGGAAAAATAAGTTAGCCTCGTTTCTCATCATTTTGGACCATGGGCTATAGCCCATATCGTACGGCATACTATAGCGCGCCGTTTTTCATCATTTTTGAAGATTTGAAAAAAATGACGAAATGACAAAAACGAAAAGTTATAGCCCATGTTTTTTGAAATTTTGAAAAAAAAAGTTAGCCTCGTTTCTCATCATTTTGGACCATGGGCTATAGCCCATATCGTACGGCATACTATAGCGCGCCGTTTTTCATCATTTTTGAAGATTTGAAAAAAATGACAAAATGACAAAAACGAAAGGTTATAGCCCATGTTTTTTGAAATTTTGAAAAAAAAAGTTAGCCTCGTTTCTCATCATTTTGGACCATGGGCTATAGCCCATATCGTACGGCATTCTATAGCGCGCCGTTTTTCATCATTTTTAAAGATTTGAAAAAAATTACGAAATGACAAAAACGAAAGGTTATAGCCCATGTTTTTTGAAATTTTGAAAAAAAAAGTTAGCCTTGTTTCTCATCATTTTGGACCATGGGCTATAGCCCATATCGTACGGCATACTATAGCGCGCCGTTTTTCATCATTTTTGAAGATTTGAAAAAAATGACGAAATGACAAAAACGAAAGGTTATAGCCCATGTTTTTTGAAATTTTGGAAAAAAAAGTTAGCCTCGTTTCTCATCATTTTGGACCATGGGCTATAGCCCATATCGTACAGCATACTATAGCGCGCCGTTTTTCATCATTTTTGATGATTTGAAAAAAATGACGAAATGACAAAAACGATGGGTTATAGCCCATGTTTTTTGAAATTTTGAAAAAAAAAGTTAGCCTCGTTTCTCATCATTTTGGACCATGGGCTATAGCCCATATCGTACGGCATACTATAGCGCGCCGTTTTTCATCATTTTTGAAGATTTGAAAAAAATGACAAAATGACAAAAACGAAAGGTTATAGCCCATGTTTTTTGAAATTTTGAAAAAAAAAGTTAGCCTCGTTTCTCATCATTTTGGACCATGGGCTATAGCCCATATCGTACGGCATACTATAGCGCGCCGTTTTTCATCATTTTTGAAGATTTGAAAAAAATGACGAAATGACAAAAACGAAAGGTTATAGCCCATGTTTTTTGAAAATTTGAAAAAAAAAGTTAGCCTCGTTTCTCATCATTTTGGACCATGGGCTATAGCCCATATCGTACGGCATACTATAGCGCGCCGTTTTTCATCATTTTTGAAGATTTGAAAAAAATGACGAAATGACAAAAACGAAAGGTTATAGCCCATGTTTTTTTAAATTTTGAAAAAAAAAGTTAGCCTCGTTTCTCATCATTTTGGACCATGGGCTATAGCCCATATCGTACGGCATACTATAGCGCGCCGTTTTCATCATTTTTGAAGATTTGAAAAAAATGACGAAATGACAGCGCGCCGTTTTTCATCATTTTTGAAGATTTGAAAAAAATGACAAAATGACAAAAACGAAAGGTTATAGCCCATGTTTTTTGAAATTTTGAAAAAAAAAGTTAGCCTCGTTTCTCATCATTTTGGACCATGGGCTATAGCCCATATCGTACGGCATACTATAGCGCGCCGTTTTTCATCATTTTTGAAGATTTGAAAAAAATGACGAAATGACAAAAACGAAAGGTTATAGCCCATGTTTTTTGAAATTTTGAAAAAAAAACTTAGCCTCGTTTCTCATCATTTTGGACCATGGGCTATAGCCCATATCGTACGGCATACTATAGCGCGCCGTTTTTCATCCTTTTTGAAGATTTGAAAAAAATGACGAAATGACAAAAATGATGGGTTATAGCCCATGTTTTTTGAAATTTTGAAAAAAAAAGTTAGCCTCGTTTCTCATCATTTTGGACCATGGGCTATAGCCCATATCGTACGGCATACTATAGCGCGCCGTTTTTCATCATTTTTGAAGATTTGAAAAAAATGACAAAATGACAAAAACGAAAGGTTATAGCCCATGTTTTTTGAAATTTTGAAAAAAAAAGTTAGCCTCGTTTCTCATCATTTTGGACCATGGGCTATAGCCCATATCGTACGGCATTCTATAGCGCGCCGTTTTTCATCATTTTTAAAGATTTGAAATAAATGACAAAATGACAAAAACGAAAGGTTATAGCCCATGTTTTTTGAAATTTTGAAAAAAAAAGTTAGCCTCGTTTCTCATCATTTTGTACCATGGGCTATAGCCCATATCGTACGGCATACTATAGCGCGCCGTTTTTCATCATTTTTGAAGATTTGAAAAAAATGACGAAATGACAAAAACGAAAGGTTATAGCCCATGTTTTTTGAAATTTTGAAAAAAAAAGTTAGCCTCGTTTCTCATCATTTTGGACCATGGGCTATAGCCCATATCGTACGGCATACTATAGCGCGCCGTTTTTCATCATTTTTAAAGATTTGAAAAAAAATACGAAATGACAAAAACGATGGGTTATAGCCCATGTTTTTTGAAATTTTGAAAAAAAAAGTTAGCCTCGTTTCTCATCATTTTGGACCATGGGCTATAGCCCATATCGTACGGCATACTATAGCGCGCCGTTTTTCATCATTTTTGAAGATTTGAAAAAAATGACGAAATGTCAAAAACGATGGGTTATAGCCCATGTTTTTTGAAATTTTGAAAAAAAAAGTTAGCCTCGTTTCTCATCATTTTGGACCATGGGCTATAGCCCATATCGTACGGCATACTATAGCGCGCCGTTTTTCATCATTTTTGAAGATTTGAAAAAAATGACGAAATGACAAAAACGAAAGGTTATAGCCCATGTTTTTTGAAATTTTGAAAAAAAAACTTAGCCTCGTTTCTCATCATTTTGGACCATGGGCTATAGCCCATATCGTACGGCATACTATAGCGCGCCGTTTTTCATCATTTTTGAAGATTTGAAAAAAATGACAAAATGACAAAAACGAAAGGTTATAGCCCATGTTTTTTGAAATTTTGAAAAAAAAAGTTAGCCTCGTTTCTCATCATTTTGGACCATGGGCTATAGCCCATATCGTACGGCATTCTATAGCGCGCCGTTTTCATCATTTTTAAAGATTTGAAAAAAATTACGAAATGACAAAAACGAAAGGTTATAGCCCATGTTTTTTGAAATTTTGAAAAAAAAAGTTAGCCTCGTTTCTCATCATTTTGGACCATGGGCTATAGCCCATATCGTACGGCATACTATAGCGCGCCGTTTTTCATCATTTTTGAAGATTTGAAAAAAATGACAAAATGACAAAAACGAAAGGTTATAGCCCATGTTTTTTGAAATTTTGAAAAAAAAAGTTAGCCTCGTTTCTCATCATTTTGGACCATGGGCTATAGCCCATATCGTACGGCATTCTATAGCGCGCCGTTTTCATCATTTTTAAAGATTTGAAAAAAATTACGAAATGACAAAAACGAAAGGTTATAGCCCATGTTTTTTGAAATTTTGAAAAAAAAAGTTAGCCTCGTTTCTCATCATTTTGGACCATGGGCTATAGCCCATATCGTACGGCATACTATAGCGCGCCGTTTTTCATCATTTTTGAAGATTTGAAAAAAATGACAAAATGACAACGACGAAAGGTTATAGCCCATGTTTTTTGAAATTTTGAAAAAAAAAGTTAGCCTCGTTTCTCATCATTTTGGACCATGGGCTATAGCCCATATCGTACGGCATACTATAGCGCGCCGTTTTTCATCATTTTTGAAGATTTGAAAAAAATGACGAAATGACAAAAACGAAAGGTTATAGCCCATGTTTTTTGAAATTTTGAAAAAAAAAGTTAGCCTCGTTTCTCATCATTTTGGACCATGGGCTATAGCCCATATCGTACGGCATACTATAGCGCGCCGTTTTTCATCATTTTTGAAGATTTGAAAAAAATGACAAAATGACAAAAACGAAAGGTTATAGCCCATGTTTTTTGAAATTTTGAAAAAAAAAGTTAGCCTCGTTTCTCATCATTTTGGACCATGGGCTATAGCCCATATCGTACGGCATTCTATAGCGCGCCGTTTTTCATCATTTTTAAAGATTTGAAATAAATGACAAAATGACAAAAACGAAAGGTTATAGCCCATGTTTTTTGAAATTTTGAAAAAAAAAGTTAGCCTCGTTTCTCATCATTTTGTACCATGGGCTATAGCCCATATCGTACGGCATACTATAGCGCGCCGTTTTTCATCATTTTTGAAGATTTGAAAAAAATGACGAAATGACAAAAACGAAAGGTTATAGCCCATGTTTTTTGAAATTTTGAAAAAAAAAGTTAGCCTCGTTTCTCATCATTTTGGACCATGGGCTATAGCCCATATCGTACGGCATACTATAGCGCGCCGTTTTTCATCATTTTTAAAGATTTGAAAAAAAATACGAAATGACAAAAACGATGGGTTATAGCCCATGTTTTTTGAAATTTTGAAAAAAAAAGTTAGCCTCGTTTCTCATCATTTTGGACCATGGGCTATAGCCCATATCGTACGGCATACTATAGCGCGCCGTTTTTCATCATTTTTGAAGATTTGAAAAAAATGACGAAATGTCAAAAACGATGGGTTATAGCCCATGTTTTTTGAAATTTTGAAAAAAAAAGTTAGCCTCGTTTCTCATCATTTTGGACCATGGGCTATAGCCCATATCGTACGGCATACTATAGCGCGCCGTTTTTCATCATTTTTGAAGATTTGAAAAAAATGACAAAATGACAAAAACGAAAGGTTATAGCCCATGTTTTTTGAAATTTTGAAAAAAAAACTTAGCCTCGTTTCTCATCATTTTGGACCATGGGCTATAGCCCATATCGTACGGCATACTATAGCGCGCCGTTTTTCATCATTTTTGAAGATTTGAAAAAAATGACAAAATGACAAAAACGAAAGGTTATAGCCCATGTTTTTTGAAATTTTGAAAAAAAAAGTTAGCCTCGTTTCTCATCATTTTGGACCATGGGCTATAGCCCATATCGTACGGCATTCTATAGCGCGCCGTTTTCATCATTTTTAAAGATTTGAAAAAAATTACGAAATGACAAAAACGAAAGGTTATAGCCCATGTTTTTTGAAATTTTGAAAAAAAAAGTTAGCCTCGTTTCTCATCATTTTGGACCATGGGCTATAGCCCATATCGTACGGCATACTATAGCGCGCCGTTTTTCATCATTTTTGAAGATTTGAAAAAAATGACAAAATGACAAAAACGAAAGGTTATAGCCCATGTTTTTTGAAATTTTGAAAAAAAAAGTTAGCCTCGTTTCTCATCATTTTGGACCATGGGCTATAGCCCATATCGTACGGCATTCTATAGCGCGCCGTTTTCATCATTTTTAAAGATTTGAAAAAAATTACGAAATGACAAAAACGAAAGGTTATAGCCCATGTTTTTTGAAATTTTGAAAAAAAAAGTTAGCCTCGTTTCTCATCATTTTGGACCATGGGCTATAGCCCATATCGTACGGCATACTATAGCGCGCCGTTTTTCATCATTTTTGAAGATTTGAAAAAAATGACAAAATGACAAAAACGAAAGGTTATAGCCCATGTTTTTTGAAATTTTGAAAAAAAAAGTTAGCCTCGTTTCTCATCATTTTGGACCATGGGCTATAGCCCATATCGTACGGCATACTATAGCGCGCCGTTTTTCATCATTTTTGAAGATTTGAAAAAAATGACAAAATGACAAAAACGAAAGGTTATAGCCCATGTTTTTTGAAATTTTGAAAAAAAAAGTTAGCCTCGTTTCTCATCATTTTGGACCATGGGCTATAGCCCATATCGTACGGCATTCTATAGCGCGCCGTTTTTCATCATTTTTAAAGATTTGAAATAAATGACAAAATGACAAAAACGAAAGGTTATAGCCCATGTTTTTTGAAATTTTGAAAAAAAAAGTTAGCCTCGTTTCTCATCATTTTGTACCATGGGCTATAGCCCATATCGTACGGCATACTATAGCGCGCCGTTTTTCATCATTTTTGAAGATTTGAAAAAAATGACGAAATGACAAAAACGAAAGGTTATAGCCCATGTTTTTTGAAATTTTGAAAAAAAAAGTTAGCCTCGTTTCTCATCATTTTGGACCATGGGCTATAGCCCATATCGTACGGCATACTATAGCGCGCCGTTTTTCATCATTTTTAAAGATTTGAAAAAAAATACGAAATGACAAAAACGATGGGTTATAGCCCATGTTTTTTGAAATTTTGAAAAAAAAAGTTAGCCTCGTTTCTCATCATTTTGGACCATGGGCTATAGCCCATATCGTACGGCATACTATAGCGCGCCGTTTTTCATCATTTTTGAAGATTTGAAAAAAATGACGAAATGACAAAAACGATGGGTTATAGCCCATGTTTTTTGAAATTTTGAAAAAAAAAGTTAGCCTCGTTTCTCATCATTTTGGACCATGGGCTATAGCCCATATCGTACGGCATACTATAGCGCGCCGTTTTTCATCATTTTTGAAGATTTGAAAAAAATGACGAAATGACAAAAACGAAAGGTTATAGCCCATGTTTTTTGAAATTTTGAAAAAAAAACTTAGCCTCGTTTCTCATCATTTTGGACCATGGGCTATAGAGCGTCGCAGTCCCTCCCCCTCTCAGAACGGACGAACGGCCCAGGAAGTAACTTACCATTCATTTCAGTCATAGCCAATTCAGTCCGTATTTATTTAAAGACCTTTTAAGGCTCGTACAAAGCCAACTTGAGTCGTGAGAAATCATGACAATAAACTAAATTTTTTGCACCGAATAAATAATCAGAAAGAATAAAAAAGGGGCAGGGTACAACACTGTGTACATACTTTTTGTCCAAAATGCTGAAACTACACTCCCATGAAGCATTGCGACTGACGTTCACTTCCTGGAAGGCTGGAATGAGAAATTGCCCGCGTTGTGCACTGGAGTCGTCAGTCGTGTAGTGTTTGTTCTTTGATTATAGTTTCTAGTCTACATTAAAAAGTTTATCTGTTCTTTTGTACCATAACATAAGTATGGTGCAGTGCTTTGTTCCCGACTGCAACCACCGGCCTGGGGTCAATATTTGCCGTTTCCACACTTTCCCGAAGAACAAGTCGGCGTTCACATTATGGACGAGACGTATACGATGATATCACAGCTTCAATGTTTGATACTTGATAACAAAAATAACAATCACAGCTTCAATGTAATGGATAGCATATGTTCTTACCTAATCATTACATTTTATATAAATCCAAAGGTACCTCATGATTTAAATAATGTATAATGTATTTTGTGTTACTCGACTACAATTAATTGAAAACCTTAGTTACCAGGCAGTTAGTTACTTTATAGATTTTGGTTATTATTACAAAATATACACTTATAGCCAATCTACAAGCTTACAACATGTCTCATTGTTTTGTGATAAATTGTATACATATAATAACTTGTGAAACATGACATTCTGCACAATGAGTACTACAAGTAACTTCTGATTACCTTGACTGTACTTAACAGAGTATTTCTACATTGCAATATTGATACTTTTACTTTTTTTACTAAAACAAATTGAGTACATGCACCACTGCATGGCCATTAAAATATTAATGTGTGTGTGTGTGT
The DNA here is from genome assembly GCF_963924005.1 of Protomyctophum bolini. NCBI lineage: Eukaryota > Metazoa > Chordata > Actinopteri > Myctophiformes > Myctophidae > Protomyctophum > Protomyctophum bolini. The sequence continues at coordinate 761,104 of NC_137862.1, read as the reverse complement.
GTGTGTGTGTGTGTGTGTGTGTGTGTGTGTGTGTGTGTGTGTGTGTGTGACTGTGTGTGTGTGAGATCTCCTGCTGTACACTACTGTATTTTAACATCAGTCATCATAAATAATGTTGTTACTTCTGGCTGGTACTTGTGTTCTCCCCTGCTGTTTATTAATTCGTTAATTAATTTGTAATTCCCACTATAACATGAATTGTTTGAGTCAGTTTGATTTATGTAGACGTAGAGAGATAAACGTTAGTTACTAATTCTGAACTCACCATAACTTTGTATGTCTTGTTCTTCATACTGGCTCTTACAGAGCCAATAAGCTGGCCTTGTGAAAAAGAACATGCCAGGACATGGCCAGACTCATAGTGGTTTTCACCGCGGCGGACACTCTTTTCTTCATTTTTAAAATACCGTAACATATTCGATAAAGAAATCATTGTACCTGCACATGTACCTGTAAACGGTATTAGAATACTAGTGTTCTAATATGGCGGGTCAACAGGGGGCAGTAACGATTTCCACGGAAACCGCAACCTCCACCAATCACAGACGTCGACATCACCGGATGTTTGGACTTTAGCATTCTGGGTAATGAAGTACTTCTCCGTGAGGTCGCGCATAAAGATCGTTTTTACTAAAACTAGAGTGATAGCATGCATGCTTGGGGTTTCTACAGGAGCATATAGAACCATTTTACAACCACGACCACAATGGTAAGTGTACATGGAATTGTTACGATATTATGGCTGATACGAGAATTCCCTATGGTCCAGGTGAATGGGATTTTTACTTCTGGGTCTGGCTCTGACGTCACTGCGGCGCTCTATACAACAAACAGGCTTGGAGAAGTTGCAAAGTAACAATGCCAAACTATAATAACACATGCCGGTAGTTACCCGTAATGTAGCACCAGGAGAAAAGATTTTTGCATTATATAAACATCGAAAATAAGTTTAAAGAAAGACAACAGGGAGATTCGGATTTCGAAGCCGACCGCCATAGCAAAAACAAAGCCCGCGAGATGCGGAAACGGAACCAATGCATGTTGGGTAATGTTGTTCCGAGAACTCAAAGCAGTGCATGTTGGGTAATGTTGTTCCGACAACTCAAAGCATTGCATTTTGGGTAATGTTGTTTCGACAACGCAAGCAGGTTATCTTTTTGTAGTGCGACTCGCGCACGCACGTAAACACGCACGCGCGCACAGTCGCGCACACACACACACACACACACACACACGCACACACACACACACACACAGTGACACACACACAATAGTGCTTCACAGAACAATGAAAAACAGGTGATATAGGAATTAAAAGGTTTGGGAAATAAAAAGAAGCTTTTTTTTCTTGTAAAACGTGTGCCATTTTCAGGAGGGATTTGCACACATGCCTTAATTGAACACGTAACTATATACAAACAGACTGCCACAGTCGGTTTATAATATATATTTGTATTTCAGTTGTCTAAAAAGAAATTCTTTAAAATAATTGTGTTGAATATTCATTGGTGGTCAAATCAACAACAACAACAACAACCAATGTTGTCATTTCTAATTGAAACACTTTATTATATTTACCTGCTGAGGTGTGGAGAGGAGTCTTGTGGCAAACTGTCAATCAAAGTTGCTCTCACACCTGCAAGCTATTTGCCCGGCACTATTTTCTGGCAAATCTAATCAGCTAGCAAATTCAAGACGATCTCTTCAAAATAAGAGTACCCTCTAGAGTATTGAAAAAAATATTAATTTGCAAAAAAAAACTCCTATAAATTAAGCATTTAAACGATGCTATAAGACACACATTATGTAAAAATGTAAAAAGTAATGTTTCTGTGTAAAGATAAGTAATTAAAAAGATCGCTTCAATTCAATCAGTGTTTTGTTAATGTGGGCCCTGATCTATAGGCAGTAGAATTCAGGACCGAGGATCAGATGGTGAACATGTGGGGGGGAATGGTTGATAGAAATCCTTGCTCAATGTTTTCTTGAGTGAAGTGAAGGAAATTGGACATTTTGGACATAGTCAAAAACAGTCAAAACAAAACATTTACTGACTATAATGATATTGACACATGTCACTGGTCAAACAGGTCATTGGGGGGATTTCTAGGCCATTTACACACATATGTAGGCCTAATGTATCATTGCAAACAGGTTCATTTCCAGACCAATAAATGATTTAGCAAAGGTCATTCCACTGTATAAAAATGGTAGCAATAAACACCACTTCTGCCACAATTACTGCCACAATTCTCAAAGATATTGGAGAAACGTTTTAACAGCAGACTTCATAGGTTCATTCTTGGACAGATTTAATATACTCTCATAGTCAATATGGTTTCAGAAAGAACAGATCAACATCTCAGGCACTGATGGAATCCATAGAAAGAATGCAATACAGACGCAATTGATAATCGGCAGTATGCAATAGGAATATTCATTTACCTCAAAAAAGCTTTTGACACTATCCATCACAATAAACAATAAACTGGATTAAAAGTTACTTGGACAGACGGCAACAGACAGTTTGTGAAGCCGGGCACCTATTGCTCAAGTTGTCTGGAAATGACTTGTGGTGTCCCCCAGGGGTCAGTACTGAGGCCCAAACTATTTATTCTTTATATCAATGATATTTACAAAGTATATCAAAGCTGCTGTCACTATAGTACTTTCTGCAGACGACACTGCACTGTATTTTGCTCTGGTGATAATCTGGATGAACTGCAGGTTGACATCAATGAAGAATTAAGTAAATTAAAGTCATGGTTTGATTATAATAAATTATCTTTAAATGTGTTTATACTATTTGGTAACCAAAGGACTAACACACAGGTACATATTCATATTGATGGGATTGCTATATTGACCGGGTCCATGGAAATACATTTATTATATTATTATATTGACCGGGTCCGTGGAAATACATTTATTATATTATTATATTGACCGGGTCCGTGGAAATACATTTATTATATTATTATATTGACCGGGTCCGTGGAAATACATTTATTATATTATTATATTGACCGGGTCCGTGGAAATACATTTATTATATTATTATATTGACCGGGTCCGTGGAAATACATTTATTATATTATTATATTATTATATTGACCGGGTCCGTGGAAATACATTTATTATATTATTATATTATTATATTGACCGGGTCCGTGGAAATACATTTATTATATTATTATATTATTATATTGACCGGGTCCGTGGAAATACATTTATTATATTATTATATTATTATATTGACCGGGTCCGTGGAAATACATTTATTATATTATTATATTGACCGGGTCCGTGGAAATACATTTCTGGGCGTGACAATAGATGACAGGCTTAGCTGGAAACCACACATTATTTACTAACGTCAAGTACAAAGTATAGCAGTCATAAATAAGGCAAAGCAGGTTCTCCATTCCAAGTCACTTCACACTCTCTACTGTTCAATTCAATTAGTATTGCCATATTTTCATTATATGGAAATAACTATCAGAATTCAGTTCAGTATTCAGTATCAACCATTCATACGGTCAGCTATCTGGAACATACTAATTCTCTATTTTTTACAGAAAACTGCTCAAATTCACTGACTTATAGCTTATCAAACAGCAATAATAATGTACAAGGCTATAGGAACCATAATTTACCAGCAAATATTCAGAATTTGTTTCAGGATAGGGAGGGGGGGGGGGGTTATAATTTGAGGGATTTATTTAATTTTAAAACGTTAAACAGAAATACCACAATAAAAGTGTTTGTGTTTGGATTAGGGGTGTAACTGTGGAACAGTTTGAGGGATGAGCAGAAACAATGTTCTAGCATAAATCTGTTTAAAGTAAAATGTGATTTTCACAAAATACAGGGAGAAGGTGTAGTGTAATTTGTAAGACACACACCAATCTGATACATGCACACACGCATACACACACACTCTCATACACATTCCTACACTCACATACACACACACACACTCTCACATACACACACACACACACGCACACTCTTCCATACACACACATATATATATATATATCTAACACGTACACATATTCATATACACCCCCACATGTACTAACAATTGTGAGTTCGCAGAAGTATTGATTATGTTTTATATGCCATAAGTCTGCTGTTTAAGACCTAAAGACTGCATTGAGCGGAGGGGTCCATATTGGTTGGTCTAGTTGGTCAAGTAATAGGAGAGCTCAATAACAGAATAATTCATACCAGCTGGGGTCTGTTAGCCGAGTGTGTAGCACACACACATTGCGCACGCCATACAAACGCCATATATGGGCCATGCGTAGGCACACGCACAATTAGGCACATGTCGAGAAAGGCCAAAACATGTGTCTGAGAGGCCCCTAACTTGAGACCAAGGCTCTCTCTCTCTCTCTCTCTTGCGTGCAACGGTGTGATAGGCTCTCCAATTTCGGAGACAGTCTTAAGATTAGGGCAGTGTCCAGCCGGACAATCTCATTGGATAGAAGCCAAAATCCTGGATCATATAGACCGCACACAGAGTGATTTTTGGGAGTGCTTTTTGAGAAGTGTTCGTGGAAGGGCCCAGCCCTTTTCTGTCTCATGTTCTTATAATTGTCTTAGCCTGTGATTTTTGGAAAACCATGTTACCTCTTTTTTTATAATGGAAATAAATATCCATGTTATAACTTTTACAATCTGACGTCTGACTGCATCATTTCCGACGGTGGGCATCCTGATACCAAAGTACCTGAATCCACCACAAAGGAAAATGGATAATTCAGGTGCTTATGTGTTTAAAATGGATATTTTTATATGGATGATGTGTATATACAAGAGATACATTTTGATAATGAGTAGTTATGTAAGTAGTTGAGTACTGAGTTGAAGCACAGTAATTATTTAATTACAGAGGGGTGAGCTTGTAGATCTGCTATTTTTTTAAAATCGTGAAAATGTGCCTCAAATATTTGAATAATTATATATCATTACAGAATAAACATTTTAATCACACCCGTGTGAAGTGAGGGGCGCTCTTATCATTCATCATACATCACTTTCCGTGTTCAACCAATCAAATCATCCGGAATGTCCTCACCGTTTCCGTCTTCAATCTTCCTGCCCTCACTTTTAGCTTCAATGTTTGCGTTCTGGTCACTCTCACCCTGAACAGCTGTTCATAGGAGGGTCACACTCACCCTGAACAGCTGCTCATAGGAGGGTCACTCTCACCCTGAACAGCTGTTCATAGGAGGGTCACACTCACCCTGAACAGCTGTTCATAGGAGGGTCACACTCACCCTGAACAGCTGTTCATAGGAGGGTTGTAGCGCTGCCACACATTAAGTTGAAAAAAGGATTTATTTTATTTATGGCATTTAAAAGTGTATGTCATTTATGTAATAATGGTCCTTATTTAACGCCATCCTTTAAGGGTAAGGCCCTAAGTTGTTTTGTTTTGTTATTGTTTAAGGGGTGTTTTGAAAGCCTATGTTATGATTTGAGGGGATTATTTTGATTGACGGGTCTGAGGCTGTCTGACGCACGACAAAAGAGGCGTTGGTCGCCGGCCCGCGGGAGGAACGAACGAGAGAGGCAAACCATTCAGGAAGTCCACGGGAGACCTGGATCAGTTTCATCAATTATTTATTAAATAATAACTCTGCTCGAACGAACGCTATATATATAATATAGCTAAGGCCACACTGCAGCGCACGATACTGCAACACTGAAGAGACCGGTGAGACCGTATATATTTTCTGTTACACCCCGCGAGGATCCACTGTGTTTGTTTGCCCTGGAATCATTACTGTGGATTATATCGTTTCTGGGGATCCCTTAACTTTTTGGATAACCTTTTTGGAGTGACCTTTCGGGTTTCCCTCTTTCTGGGACGTTATTGGAGCCGTTTGGATCTATACGGAGCGACAAGGAACAATATAGCGTGCGGGCGTGCACGAGCGAGACGCGGACTTTAATATTTACTCTTTTCTTACAGACCTATTTAATAAACTATTTAAGCGAGCGGGCGTGCGTGCGTGCGTGCGTGCGAGCGTAGATCACGGACATTCGTTCAAACGGTGGTTCAGAACTTTAAGCTCTTTCTTTTGATTTTGTGGGAGTTTACCCCTGGCTGTATATTATTATTATTTAATCTGGTTGGATAAAACATCACCTAACTTCATCACTACTTCGCTGTGTTCTCATGAGTTTGTTTGCTGTGTGTCTATTGTCAATTAAGCTATTCCTGTCCTACAGAAATCAGTTGTGTCGTAAGGAGATCAGTCAATATCTCGTAATTTAAAAAAGAGTAACAGTTCAATTTAATTATCAAACCGTTACATATGGTGGCCCATACGGGGACTGATTTAAATTGATTTTGATAAACTTGTTTGGTTTAGCTTTACAATATGGCAACAGCAGCAGGAGGAGAACCAATAAGTGACGACGTGTTTCCTCCTGTCCATGAGTCCTCTACTCCAGAGGTTGATCTCCCTGTATTTCATGGTGACCCAGATTTCACTTCGGGATCTTTCACCACAAGGAGAAGTCCCCCTCTTGAAACCTCATTAAGTGATTTGTATGGGGGGGATGAGAGGCAAAGAGGGCAGGATGAGACCCAGGTTAAACCTGATGATAATAATGATGATGATGACGATGATGATGATGATGATGACGATGATGATGATGATGATGATGAGGATGATGAGGGGAGGGATGAGAAGGATGTGACTCATTACAATGAGCTTAAAGGGCAGGTGAATTCTCTAAAGGCTGATCATGATGAATTTAAAGGTGAGGTGACTTCTCTGAAGAGTGTTAATGGGGAACTTAAAGGTGAGGTGAAGTCTCTGAAAAAAAAATTGGTTAAGCTCGAAAATGATTTTAGAGCATCTATAGCCAGTTCAGTGAACAGGGAGGCCCACCTAAGACAGTCCTTTGAAGCTACTTTCAACAAACTAGGAGAAGATATCAGGGCAGACATGCAGAAACTGGAAATGGATACCATAAACTGTTTGTTACGCAGGGACGACGAGTGGAAGAAAGAGCTTGCTAGGGCAAGACCTACTAGTACACCTGTATCAAATAGACCTCCAGCAGTTTCCACCGATGTCAGCTCCATAGCGCCCCCTATATCATATAATCAGTCTGGTGTGCATTCATTCTCCTCTCCGTCTTATTCCAAACCTCCTGTGCGGCTGGAATTTCCTACGTTTGGTGCCACGACTGAAACTTCCGATGTCCTTGCCTTCGTTGATCAGTGTGAGACCTTCCTTGCCTTAAGACCCCTCTCCAACCGTGAACTTTTGGGAGCCCTATCTTCCGTCTTCAAGGGGCCGGCACTCAGCTGGTGGCAGGCTGCAAAAAGCCATGTCCACGATTGGGTCTCATTTAGAAATGCCTTCATGTCCGCTTTCCTCTCCTCTGACTACATGACAGAAGTGGAGGAGAGACTGAGGTCCATGGTGCAGAAACCAGAGCAATGTCTCAGGGATTTCGCGTACGATTATCGTGCACTGTGCCTCAAGTGGAAGCGAGACATGCCAGAGGAAGATATAGTGAGACGCATCTTGAGTAACATCAACCCTAAAGTGGCTGGCTGCCTGCGGGGCACTGTGACGACAGTGACCGAGCTAGTAAAGGTGGGGTCCATGGTGGAGAAGGACTTCTCAGGAACCCAGGACTACTGGCAGAGGGTGAAGGCGAGTACTGACAAACAGGGCAAGAAGGAGAAGAAACAGCCGGCGAAGACCATTGCAGAGCTTTCTCTAGTGCAAAACAAGAGCTACAAAGATAACGAAAACAAGCTCCTGTTGGTCCCGGTTACCATCAAGGGAATCCCAGTTGAGGCAGTGGTGGACACTGGGAGTTCTTTCACTCTTATTAAGGAAAGTCTGTGGAAGCAAGTCATGCAACCAGATGAAACCTTACCGTTTACCCGACAGGGTTTTGTCCTAGCTGATGGCTCAGCTCATCGAGCCTTGGGCAAGAAAGATCTCGGGTTCGACTGGCATGGTGTGAAAAGAACCATCGACACCCATGTCATGCAAGATCGCCATCTTGTGTTCCCACTGATCCTTGGCCTAGACTTCCTTGCCAAGACCGGTGCCATTCTTGATCTGGCTAAGAATAGTTATGGGGTGAAGACTGGAAAAGGTTACACCTATTATCCTTTCTTAAGCCAGAAGGCCGAGTCCAGCTTGTGGGACAAGTCTCCCACCATCGTCTACCAACCAGGCATCCTCCTCTACTATGCCTTGCCTCCAGGGGAGATGAGAGATTGCTGGGCATCTACGGTCAACCCAGAGTTACGGGCTCCTTATGACACGGACTGTCCGGAGGAGCTACAACGGCTCGTGGGTGACTGGCCTGCTGTCACCTCCAGTAAACTGGGGAAGACATCTGTGGTGAAACACACCATCTTCGTGCAGGATGAAGTGCCTGTACGATCCAAGGCGTATCGGGTGTCTCCTCAGAAGAAGAAGGTCATTGAGGAACATGTGGAGAAGATGCTGGGAGATGGGATCATTGAGCCGTCACAGTCAGCTTGGTCATCACCTGTAGTTCTGGTGAACAAACCAGACGGGTCCTACAGATTCTGTGTGGACTACCGAAGGGTGAATGCCAAGACCCTGCCAGACGCTTATCCGATGCCCATCATTCATGATATCCTTGAGTCCTTGGAAGGGGCCTCCTGGTTCAGTTCCTTGGACTTGCAGTCTGGATACTGGCAGGTGGCGATGGCAAATGAGAGCAAGGCGAAGACTGCTTTCATAACCTCGCTTGGACTTTTCCAGTTTAAGGCTATGCCATTCGGTCTGCGGAATGCTGCAGCCTCCTTTCAGAGACTGATGGAGACGGTCTTGGCGGAATTGAGGGGAAAGCTATGCTTTGTGTACATCGATGACATCATAGTCTACTCTCACTCCAAAGAACAACATCTTCGAGATTTGGAATCCATTTTCAAGAAGTTACATGCCGCCAATCTCAGCCTCAACATGAAGAAGTGTCACTTTTTCAAGCAAGAGCTGAAGTTTTTGGGGCACATCGTCTCCAACAGAGGCGTGGAGGTTGATCCATCGAAAACACAAGCAGTGTCTGAATATCCTGTCCCTCAGGATCTAAAGGCTGTGCAGCGTTTCTTGGGGCTTGCGGGATGGTATCACAAGTTCATTCCCCATTTTGCAGACATGGCAGCCCCTCTCAACAATCTGAAGAGGAAGGGAGTGGAATGGAACTGGACCAGCGAGTGTCAAGACAGCATGGAAGCTCTGAAGCAGGCGTTGCAGAGCTCACCTGTGTTGGCGCAACCCAATACATCACTACCTTTTCAGGTACACACGGACGCCAGTGAAGTGGGTCTCGGAGCCATCCTCTCCCAGACCACCGATGATGGTGAGCATGTAATTGCTTACGCGTCGAGGGGACTCCGAGGCCCGGAGCGGAATTATTCCACCTCTGAGAAGGAGTGCCTGGCCGTGGTCTGGGCTGTGGAAAAGTGGAGGCACTATCTGGAGGGACCAGAGTTCACAGTCTTCACGGACCACGCCGCACTGTCCTGGGCTTTCAACTGCCCGAAGACCACCTCTCGACTGACTCGTTGGATACTCCGACTGCAACAATTCAGCTTCAAGGTTCATTATCGGAAGGGTTGTCTTAACGTCGCCCCGGATGCACTGTCCCGTGCTTACGAACCACTCTCCATTCACTCATCACCCTGTCTTGTCATGTCCTCGAAAAGCCCCTCGGACTTGCCGACCACATTGGCAGAATTGGCAGCGGCCCAAGGAACAGACCAGGGAGTGATGGACCTGAGGAGAGACAGCGGTCGGACAACATCTCCACCCGATCGCATCGGCTTCTGTGACAACCAAGGGCTATTGTACCGAAGAGTGCCGGTGAAGAACCAGGGAGAAAAGTGGCAGTTGGTCGTCCCGCAGACTCTGGTGGCAGAATTCCTGCGGTACTTCCACGACAACCCGTTGGGTGGTCATCTGGGTCGCCTGAAGACCCTTTTACGAGTGCTGGAGGTAGCCTGGTGGCCAACGGTCCGAAAGGACGTCTGGGATCACACAAAGACTTGTGTGACCTGCCAGCAGTACAAGGCAAGCAACACCAAGCCGGCAGGGCTACTACAGAGCACTCAAGTCACGGCTCCCGGAGTGATGTTAGGCATCGACCTGATGGGTCCATTCCCCAGGAGCAAAGCCGGCAACGTTTACCTCCTGGTGGTGGTGGACTATTACTCCAAATGGGTGGAGATGTTCCCCTTGAAAGACAGCAAAACACCTCGTCTCATCAAAATCCTCAGGGAGGAAATCTTCACCCGCTGGGGGGTGCCCTCGTATCTCGTTTCGGACAGAGGACCTCAATTCACTGCCAACTTGTTGATGGACCTCTGCAAGGCTTGGGGTGTGGTCCAGAAACTCACCACCAGTTACCATCCACAAACCAACCTTACAGAACGCATTAACCGGACATTGAAAACCATGATTGCATCATTCGTCGGCGAGCACCATAACACCTGGGACCAGTGGCTACCAGAGTTCCGCTTCGCCCTCAACACAGCTCACCAGGAAACCACTGGGAAAGTCCCTGCTGAGTTGGCTTTGGGTCGGAAGCTCCACGGCCCACTGGAGAGGCTGATCAATAAACCACCGTCTCCTGCAGACCAAGCCGCATATAACCTGGTGGAGAGACTACAGAAGATGGCGGAGGAGGTCCAGAGGAGAGTGGGTGTGCACCAGGCTAGACAAGCTAGGTATTATAATGCCCGCAGGAAAGAAGCGCACTTTCAAACGGGTGACCTAGTCTGGGTCAGGACTCATCCTCTCTCGAAGGCCAGCGACAAGTTCTCCGCCAAGCTAGCGCCCAAGTGGGAGGGGCCAGCTAAAGTACTGAGAAAATTAGGGCCGGTGAATTACCGAATTGGATGGAATAACCCACCTGATAAACAGGACACTGTCAATGTGGTTAATATAAAAAGGTTCTATGGTACCTCACCCTAGTAGCCGATGGCTGGAGGGGGGGTCTATGTAGCGCTGCCACACATTAAGTTGAAAAAAGGATTTATTTTATTTATGGCATTTAAAAGTGTATGTCATTTATGTAATAATGGTCCTTATTTAACGCCATCCTTTAAGGGTAAGGCCCTAAGTTGTTTTGTTTTGTTATTGTTTAAGGGGTGTTTTGAAAGCCTATGTTATGATTTGAGGGGATTATTTTGATTGACGGGTCTGAGGCTGTCTGACGCACGACAAAAGAGGCGTTGGTCGCCGGCCCGCGGGAGGAACGAACGAGAGAGGCAAACCATTCAGGAAGTCCACGGGAGACCTGGATCAGTTTCATCAATTATTTATTAAATAATAACTCTGCTCGAACGAACGCTATATATATAATATAGCTAAGGCCACACTGCAGCGCACGATACTGCAACACTGAAGAGACCGGTGAGACCGTATATATTTTCTGTTACACCCCGCGAGGATCCACTGTGTTTGTTTGCCCTGGAATCATTACTGTGGATTATATCGTTTCTGGGGATCCCTTAACTTTTTGGATAACCTTTTTGGAGTGACCTTTCGGGTTTCCCTCTTTCTGGGACGTTATTGGAGCCGTTTGGATCTATACGGAGCGACAAGGAACAATATAGCGTGCGGGCGTGCACGAGCGAGACGTGGACTTTAATATTTACTCTTTTCTTACAGACCTATTTAATAAACTATTTAAGCGAGCGGGCGTGCGTGCGTGCGTGCGTGCGAGCGTAGATCACGGACATTCGTTCAAACGGTGGTTCAGAACTTTAAGCTCTTTCTTTTGATTTTGTGGGAGTTTACCCCTGGCTGTATATTATTATTATTTAATCTGGTTGGATAAAACATCACCTAACTTCATCACTACTTCGCTGTGTTCTCATGAGTTTGTTTGCTGTGTGTCTATTGTCAATTAAGCTATTCCTGTCCTACAGAAATCAGTTGTGTCGTAAGGAGATCAGTCAATATCTCGTAATTTAAAAAAGAGTAACAGTTCAATTTAATTATCAAACCGTTACAGGGTTACACTCACCCTGAACAGCTGTTCATAGGAGGGTCACACTCACCCTGAACAGCTGTTCATAGGAGGGTCACACTCACCCTGAACAGCTGTTCATAGGAGGGTCACACTCACCCTGAACAGCTGTTCATAGGAGGGTCACACTCACCCTGAACAGCTGTTCATATGAGGGTCACACTCACCCTGAACAGCTGTTCATAGGAGGGTCACACTCACCCTGAACAGCTGTTCATAGGAGGGTCACACTCACCCGGAACAGCTGTTCATAGGAGGGTCACACTCACCCTGAACAGCTGCTCATAGGAGGGTCACACTCACCCTGAACAGCTGTTCATAGGAGGGTCACACTCACCCTGAACAACTGTTCATAAGAGGGTCACACTCACCCTGAACAGCTGTTCATAGGAGGGTCACACTCACCCTGAACAGCTGCTCATAGGAGGGTCACACTCACCCTGAACAGCTGCTCATAGGAGGGTCACACTCACCCTGAACAGCTGCTCATAGGAGGGTCACACTCACCCTGAACAGCTGTTCATAGGAGGGTCACACTCACCCTGAACAGCTGCTCATAGGAGGGTCACACTCACCCTGAACAGCTGTTCATAGGAGGGTCACACTCACCCTGAAAAGCTGCTCATAGGAGGGACTAGCGCTCCTCAAAGAAGGCTCATGGGAGGGTCAAAGAAGGCGTTCAACAGCATGAAATGTAAATATGTTTTTTAATCAACACATCTCAAATATAACAACAAATATATAGTTATATAAGATAACAGCATTGTGACAACAGTGTTGTTTTGGGCAGCACATTTCTATTTTAGTTTTAGTCAGTCTTTGGAATAAAACATTTGGCGGGCCTTGATGCGGTCGTAATGACAGTTTTTACACAAAATAGCCGCTCTACAAGCTCACGCTGCGACACACTGGACAGCTTCTCAAAGTCTTTGTCTCTCAGGGAACGACTCAGGTGGAGAGAAGTGGATTGGGTGGATGTTTATGGGAGGTGCCGTGCCCCGTCGCGGTCCATTTGGTTCCATTTGAACCATCTGGACCCAATGCACACACACTATGTGTGTGTGTGTGTGTGTGTGTGTGTGTGTGTGTGTGTGTGTGTGTGTGTGTGTGTGCGTGTGTGTGTGCGTGTGCATGTTTCCTTGAGGTATATGATTGTTATAGAATATGAATAGAATAGAATACAATAGAAAAGCCGAAAATGAATCTTAAGAAAATAAGAGGGTCTCGACCCACAGGTTGAGAACCACTGTGTTACTTTTACATGTCAACGACCCCAGATGACCCTAATGGTGACCCCAGGTGACCCTAACCGTGACCCCAGATGACCCTAACCGTGACCCCAGATGACCCTAATGGTGACCCCAGCCTGTCTGTCTGTCTGTCTGTCCTCACAGCCTGTCTGCCTGTCTGTCTGTCCTCACAGCCTGTCTGTCCTCACACAGAGACACAGAGGAGTCAGGGCTCAACCCAAACCCAGCATAGAGCGGTTGAGTGAAGGTGGTCTGGACGGTGTACAGGTGAGTCAGAGTGTCCTCTAACACTCTGTAGAAGGACAGAGTCCCAGCGGGACGGTCCAGATATACGGCTACTCTGTTGGAGCCAGAGGGACGGATAGGAAGGACAGTCGTCTTACTATTGTGTGTGACAGAGTAACCGTCACCACGCTGACCATCAACACAGACCAGACTCCAGGAATGTTCATTCCCTCCAAGCCCACAGTACCGACCGGCTCCTTTCCTACCGATGTCTCCGTCAGTCACTCCTATCCTAACCACTCCACTGACCTGTACCTCACTGTAGCAGCGTTCATCTAGACTCTCTGAACTCAGGACCTGAGGCCGTCTATCAAACCTGTCAGGATGGTCAGGATATGAATGACTCTGACCATCCTGACGGGTCACCTTCCTGTTGTTCTCAGACAGAGAGAGGTCACAGTGTGCTGTGTTTGTGTCCAGAGTGAGACGCTGGAAATCTGATGAGAAAACAACACAGTACACATTAAATACATCCTTCACTGAATGATACGTGCACGGAGCACGACCACACACACACACACACACACACACACACACACACACACACACACACACACACACACACACACACACAAGGTATCAGATGTACAAGCTCAAAGCGCGGCACGCAGTGATGCGCTGTGAGCTTGTAGATCTGCTATTTTTAAATAGCCAACGTATAAAATATGGATAAAGTGTTTAACCCATTTTTGGGCGGGAAACCCTTTTGGTGTTAGCATCATGTTATGCTTTAGCCATTGAAAAATAGCAGATCTACAAGCTCATAGCGCGCCACCGAGTGGCGCGCTATGAGCTTGTAGATCTGCTATTTTTGAAAAATCGAAGAACGACCCACGACCCACGAACCCCCTGGAACCCCCCACGGACCCCTGGAACCCTCCACAGACCCCCTGGAACCCCCCACAGACCCCCTGGAACCCCCCACGGACCCCCTGGAACCCTCCACAGACCCCCTGGAACCCTCCACGGACCCCTGGAACCGTCCACGGACCCCTGGAACCGTCCACAGACCCCCTGGAACCCCCCACAGACCCCCTGGAACCGTCCACAGACCCCCTGGAACCCCCCACAGACCCCCTGGAACCCTCCACGGACCCCTGGAACCGTCCACAGACCCCCTGGAACCGTCCACAGACCCCCTGGAACCGTCCACAGACCCCCTGGAACCGTCCACAGACCCCCTGGAACCCCCCACGGACCCCCTGGAACCCCCCACAGACCCCCTGGAACCGTCCACAGACCCCCTGGAACCCCCCACGGACCCCTGGAACCCTCCAATGACACACACACACACACACACACACACACACACACACACAGTATCAGATGTACAAGCTCAAAGCGCGGCACGCAGTGATGCGCTGTGAGCTTGTAGATCTGCTATTTTTAAATAGCCTGTGATGATCGGGGATCATTATATCATTATAGTGTATATTTGGGAGGATATATATGAATATTTATCAGAAGTTCTCATATTGTTCTCAACTACACAGTACTAGGGTGGGGGGAGTGGTGCCTGTGTGTGTTTTCCCTAATCATCCGCAGGTGGACTGATTGATGATTGACACCTCTGAGGCTGGCCCGTCTGTCAGGGAGTGATGGGCCCTGACTGGCTGTCGGTCTGGAGTGGGAGTGCTCCTGATCATGGCTCTCCTACTCACCTATACTATATGAGTCAGTCTGTTCTAGAAGACAACGGGGAGACAGGCCGGAACCCTCTCTCTCCTACTCACCTATACTATATGAGTCAGTCTGTTCTAGAAGACAACGGGGAGACAGGCCGGAACCCTCTCTCTCCTACTCACCTATACTATATGAGTCAGTCTGTTCTAGAAGACAACGGGGAGACAGGCCGGAACCCTCTCTCTCCTACTCACCTATACTATATGAGTCAGTCTGTTCTGGAAGACAACGGGGAGACAGGCCGGAACCCTCTCTCTCCTACTCACCTATACTATATGAGTCAGTCTGTTACTGGAAGACAACGGGGAGACAGGCCGGAACCCTCTCTCTCCTACTCACCTATACTATATGAGTCAGTCTGTTCTAGAAGACAACGGGGAGACAGGCCGGAACCCTCTCTCTCCTACTCACCTATACTATATGAGTCAGTCTGTTCTAGAAGACAACGGGGAGACAGGCCGGAACCCTCTCTCTCCTACTCACCTATACTATATGAGTCAGTCTGTTCTAGAAGACAACGGGGAGACAGGCCGGAACCCTCTCTCTCCTACTCACCTATACTATATGAGTCAGTCTGTTCTGGAAGACAACGGGGAGACAGGCCGGAACCCTCTCTCTCCTACTCACCTATACTATATGAGTCAGTCTGTTCTAGAAGACAACGGGGAGACAGGCCGGAACCCTCTCTCTCCTACTCACCTATACTATATGAGTCAGTCTGTTCTAGAAGACAACGGGGAGACAGGCCGGAACCCTCTCTCTCCTACTCACCTATACTATATGAGTCAGTCTGTTCTGGAAGACAACGGGGAGACAGGCCGGAACCCTCTCTCTCCTACTCACCTATACTATATGAGTCAGTCTGTTCTAGAAGACAACGGGGAGACAGGCCGGAACCCTCTCTCTCCTACTCACCTATACTATATGAGTCAGTCTGTTCTGGAAGACAACGGGGAGACAGGCCGGAACCCTCTCTCTCCCAGCCGCCACACAGTTGTGGACTTTTGATTATAGTTATTCCTTAATTTATTCCCTTCGGAAAGGAATTTGTTTTGCTTTAGTTGTAGTATTATTTTGTGTCTGTTTGTTAGGTTTTCTTTTGAGTTTAATCTGTTATTCTGTAAAACATTCGTCTTTTCCCTATTTATTCATCCATATATAAAATAAATGTTCGCATTTTGAAGCTGGTGTCCTGTCGGTCCATTCAATGTTACACTTAATTACCCCTAGACTAATTGTGTCGTAACATAGCCAACGTATAAAATATGGATAAAGTGTTTAACCCATTTTTGGGCGGGAACCCCTTTTGGTGTTATAGCATCATGTTATGCTTTAGCCATTGAAAAATAGCAGATCTACAAGCTCATAGCGCGCCACTCGGTGGCGCGCTATGAGCTTGTAGATCTGCTATTTTTGAAAAATCGAGGAACGACCCACAACCCACGGACCCCCTGGAACCCTCCACAGACCCCTGGAACCCTCCACGGACCCCTGGAACCCTCCACAGACCCCTGGAACCCTCCACGGACCCCTGGAACCCTCCACAGACCCCTGGAACCCTCCACGGACCCCTGGAACCCTCCACAGACCCCTGGAACCCTCCACAGACCCCCTGGAACCCTCCACAGACCCCCTGGAACCCTCCACAGACCCCTGGAACCCCCCACGGACCCCTGGAACCCTCTACAGACCCCTGGAACCCTCCACAGACCCCCTGGAACCCTCCACAGACCCCTGGAACCCCCCACGGACCCCTGGAACCCTCCACAGACCCCTGGAACCCTCCACAGACCCCCTGGAACCCTCCACAGACCCCCTGGAACCCTCCACGGACCCCCTGTAACCCCCCACGGACCCCCTGGAACGCCCCACAGACCCCCTGGAACTCTCCACGGACCCCCTGGAACCCTCCACGGACCCCCTGGAACGCCCCTAGTTCCACAAAATATTTTCAGCAGATTTGGTGTAGAGGGAAAAGGAGGGTCCGAGGATAGATCCCAGAAGGACAGACAGACAGACAGACAGACTCACGTGTTGTAAGGAGTTGAGGTTTAGTCCAGTGTTCTCCTCCATGATTCACACTGTAGGAAGTAGAACAACAATGAATCAAGTCAAAACCTCTGCTCTGGGCGGGAACCCCTTTTGGTGTTTTACCCCCTCAGGCCGGGAACCCATTGTTGGGTTCTGTACAGTATGGACAGTATTCAAAATTTTAAAATAATTGATGCTGCTATATAAATAATTTAAGTTTATGAAGGGTAGGTACCCTAAAAAAAACATGCAGTAATCCTGGTCAATAAACTGCCTCCCCCTGGCCAGCCGGGGCGCCTGATGGAGGGGAAAGGAACTGGTTGGAATAACGTGTTCCTTTCACGGAAACTCCCCCCTGTCAGGTGTAAAGGAGCAACTTGGACTCTCAGGCATGAAGGAAGCATGAGTTCAAGTCCGTTGCTCTCCCCTTGTCCCCCATATATGGGGACTAGGTTGGCGGAGGGTGTGTAGAGCCCAGGGTCACATTAGATCATTGACACAGGGGTGAAAAATGGGTTACAGAATCGTGGGATAAAAAAATATTATTAAAATAATAATAATTGAAGTTTTTCAGAAAACTTCGGTCAGGCTTTAGAAGGCGTTTTTAGAATCGGCCTTAGGCCTAAATGGGTTAATGTCTCACATCGGCCTGTTTTAGGCCCACCAAATATTTACTAAACACATTTTGTCATCATTCTCCCACAGACTCTGTCCAAACATCACACACATTGGTACCATAAAGGAAAGGAAAGGTACTATGTTTACCCAGGGTAACTGGACTAAGCTCAAGAACTAGTTTACAGCCAGGCCCTGCTCATAGAACATTTCATGGTAGGGGTTCAAATGCCTTGTCCAAGGGCACTTCAGCGGTGGTAATTGTAACGTGCCGGTACGGGGATACGAACTGGCGACCTTCCGATATCAAGACTTTCAAGACTTTGTACTTTCCCCCCTAAAGGACGCTTGGAGGCAGCTGCCACCAGTTTTGATGACTAAGACTAGACGATTTCAGATGAGTAAAATAGGACTAAAACTAAAGCGTGTGTTATTCAAAAGACTAAATTGGAATTAGCTGTCAAAATGAACACTGGCCAGGCTACCATATTGCAGCGTTGCAAACTGCATAATATTGCTGCCCTACAGAACAGATGTGAGTCAAGCAAGAACCCTCATGAAACAGGTGTTCAGAGAGCAACATCTAGTGGTCTATTGCACCTTTAAATCTGAGATTGTTTTGGGTCCATTTGGTTACAACGGAGCTTGTGATTGGCTATATTAAAATTGTCTATAGGCAACCTTAGGCACAAATAAGGAGGGTGATTACTGGCACACTGCGGCATAAGTGTGTGAAAGAGCCTTTTTGGTTTAAAAGAAACTATTAAAGTCCCTCACATGTACTGTCTGTAAATGGTGCATTTATATAGCACCTTTATCCAAGGCGATTTACTACATGTGCATTACATTCACCCATTCACACACATTCATACACCGATGACAGAGGTAAGTAATTACATCTAATTACATTCTACATGAATTAAAACTCAGAACAATAACCCACCTATCTCCCTAGTCAGAGTTCTGCTATATTTCCACCCTCACCCCAGAGGGACACATATTACACATTACATTGCACACTACTGTCGTAGCAAAAACAGCCAATCTACAAGCTCAAAACACGCCGCAATGTGACGCGTTTTGAGCTTGTGGATCAGCTATTTTTGCTATTATTTGAACTGAAATCGTGAATTATTGTTTTGCTATTTTTTAATTGGAATCCTGAAAAGTAACATTTTTATTTAATTTCAAATGCATTTAGTTATAGTTATGTTAACTTTATGAACCAAATACAAATACATTGGACATAAAAAATAGACCCTAAAACAATAATATATCAATGTTCGGATATATATACCTGGAACATAGACACTATCTACTGTATATTAATCTATGTTATAGAACCATGGAACATAGACACTATCTACTGTATATTAATCTAGGTTATAGAACCATGGAACATAGACACTATCTACTGTATATTAATCTATGTTATAGAACCATGGAACATAGACACTATCTACTTTATATTAATCTATGTTATAGAACATAGACACTATCTACTGTATATTAATCTATGTTATAGAACCATGGAACATAGACACTATCTACTGTATATTAATCTAGGTTATAGAACCATGGAACATAGACACTATCTACTGTATATTAATCTAGGTTATAGAACCATGGAACATAGACACTATCTACTGTATATTAATCTAGGTTATAGAACCATGGAACATAGACACTATCTACTGTATATTAATCTAGGTTATAGAACCATGGAACATAGACACTATCTACTGTATATTAATCTAGGTTATAGAACCATGGAACATAGACACTATCTACTGTATATTAATCTAGGTTATAGAACCATGGAACATAGACACTATCTACTGTATATTAATCTATGTTATAGAACCATGGAACATAGACACTATCTACTGTATATTAATCTATGTTATAGAACCATGGAACATAGACACTATCTACTGTATATTAATCTATGTTATAGAACCATGGAACATAGACACTATCTACTGTATATTAATCTATGTTATAGAACCATGGAACATAGACACTATCTACTGTATATTAATCTATGTTATAGAACCATGGAACATAGACACTATCTACTGTATATTAATCTATGTTATAGAACCTACACTATTTACTGTATATTAAATCTATGTAATAGAACCATGGAACATAGACACTATCTACTGTATATTAAATCTATAGAATGAACCATGGAACATAGACACTATCTACTGTATATTAAATCTCTGCTAGAATGAACCATGGATCATATGGTAATATGATATGATAATATGGGAAACTGTATTTATAAAGCGCTTTACATTACAATGTAGTTCACATTCACCCACCGATGGCAGAGGAAAACATGCATGCTCATCGGGAGCTGTTAGGGGTTCAGAGAGTCTTGCTCAAGGACACTTCGACATGTTGCAGCCAGGAGGAGCCGGGAATTTAACCTGTAACCTTTGACGGCCGCTCTACACAAGTCTACTCACTTGACAGTATCCAGGGCAGCAGACAGCTTCTTCAGAGCAGAGTCTCCTAAGTGGCTGAAGTTCAAGTCCAGCTGTTTCAGCTGGGAGGAGGGGTTGGAGGTCACAGCTGAAGCCAGAGAAGAACAGCCTTCCTCTGTGACTCCACAGCCTGACAACCTGCAGAGAAATACACATTTAACAAAGTGCTGTTGATGTTCAAGTAGAGATCCACACAGAGAGAACACACATTCTTTACCCCAGGATCTGCAGTCCACACTGTGGACTCTTCAGTAACGCAGAGAGCTGGAGCAGTTGTGATTCCTGCAGGCAGATGAAACTGAGGTCCAATTCTTTCAGATGGAGAAGATTAGAGCTGAGAGCTGAGAGCAGAACTTCAAATCCTGTCTGTGTGAAGGTACAGCCAGCAAGTCTGTAATTACACATGAAATATCTGGACTGAATATCAGAGGTTTGGAGTAAAGACCCCAAGAGATGGAAAGAGAAGGCAGGGATAATGTGAAGTAAATCATCATAATCTTAATCTTCCAACATAGGAATTGTGTGTGTGTGTGTGTGTGTGTGTGTGTAAGTGTGCGTGCGTGCCAACATGACTACATACTGTAATCACTGTACCCCATTAGTTCACATAATGATAATCCCCTAGCAGCCATGATGGATCACATATTGTAGTTACTGTACCGTAGCATTGTGATGTGAGAGTGTGAACTAGACAACACAAACTCTGACCATATTATTATTCTAATCAGTGGGATACCATGATGTCAACTTTATTAACACTCTTATTATTAAGAATCAAACTATAAATAATAAAACAGAACTTATGTAAATAATAATGTGACCTCAGTATCTCCAGATGACAGTTTGGACTCTTCAATGCAGCAGAGAGCAGGTCCATGGATGGATCCTCTATCTCATTATAACTGATGTCCAATTCTCTCAGATGTGAAGGATTAGAGCTGAGAGCTGAAGCCACAATCTCATATTGTGCCTCGTTGAGGTCACAGCCAACAAGTCTGTAAATGTAGATGATGTAAAATCAGTGATCATCAACACAGATTAGATCAAATTCATGTTAAATGAAATGAACTATAAAGTGTAATGTAAATGTACCAATGTCTAGTTGGTCAGATATTGACAGGTCATATAAGAACAGTCTAGTTGGTCAGATATTGACAGGTCATATAAGAACAGTCTAGTTGGTCAGATATTGACAGGTCATATAAGAACAGGGAACCAGAAAACATCAAAGTGAAAGACAGATAATCTGTATTAACCCATTCTGACCTGAGATCAGATTCAAAAAATGTCTTCTACACATCCTGACAGTTTTCTGAAAAAGCTATGTTTCTATGTCAGTCTTTCTTCGATTAAAATAGCAGACCTACAAGCTCATAGCGCGCAACTGAGTGGCGCGCTATGAGCTTGTAGATCTGTTATTTTTCAAAAGCTAAAGCATAACATAATGTTTAAAACACCAAAATGGGTTCCCGCCCAAAATGGTTTAATACTTCAGTGTGTAACTTGCATTGATTGATCTATGAATGTTATCTTATTTATTCTTTTTACTTTGTTCTGTGCGTGTCAGTCAGTTCCATTTAGGCAAAAAATGTAATGTAAAAATATTGTGCACACACACACACACACACACACACACACACACACACACACACACACACACACACACACACACACACACACACACACACACACACACACACACACACACACACACACACACACACACACACACACACACACACACACACACACACACACACACACTTTGAGACCTGATTATTATTATATGGTGTGATGGTAGATTGAATCTAACAGGTTTTCTATCCACATGACTACTAACCGAGCCTTTCTGCTGTTCCTCACAGCTGGGAGTAGTCTGAATCTCCCCCATGTTGATGATGATGTGTCATATTGGTGCAGGTCAAACTCCTCCAGAACCTCCTCTGACGTCAGCAGCATGAAGGCCAGAGCTGAACACTGGCTCTCAGACAGTTGTGTCTTTGATCTGTCCGCTGACTTCAGGTACTGTTGGATCTCCTGATGTACTGAGTGGTCGTTCATCTCCATCAGACAGTGGAAGATGTTGATGAATCTGTCAGGAGAGAGACTCGCATCTTTCATTTTCATCTCCTTCAGGTTGTTGATGACTCTCTGGATGCTCTCTGGATGGTTCTCTGTGTGACCCAGCAGGCCTCCTAACAGACTCTGGTTGGACTCCAGCGAGAGGCCATGAAGGAAGCGGACAAAGAGGTCCAGGTGGCCGTTCTTACTCTTCAGGGCTTTTTCGCTGGCTCTCTGCAGGAAGTCCTCCAGGGTCATTTCTCCATTCATACTCTTCAGGGATTCTTCCATGGCTCTCTGCAGGAAGACGTCTTCGTCTTCTTCTCCTCCTCCTCCTCCTCCTCCTCCTCCTCCCATACTCTTCAGGGATTCTTCAATGGCTCTCTGCAGGAAGACGTCTTCGTCTTCTTCTCCTTCTCCTTCTCCTTCTCCTTCTTCTCCTCCTCCTCCTCCTCCTCCTCCTCCTCCTCCTCCTCCTCCTCCTCCTCCTCCTCCTCCTCCTCCCATACTCTTCAGGGATTCTTCCATGGAATCTTCTCCTTCTCCTCCTCCTCCTCCTCCTCCCATACTCTTCAGGGATTCTTCCATGGCTCTCTGCAGGAAGACGTCTTCGTCTTCGTCTTCTTCTCCTCCCAGGAATGTCTTCAGTACCTTCATGTTCTTCTTCTGTGTGAAACAGTGCATCAGGTAGACTGCAGCCAGGAACTCCTGGATGCTCAGATGAACAAAGCTGTAGATCTTTCTCTGAGATTGAACGGTCTCTTCTTTGAAGACCTCTGTGCACACTCCCGAGTACAGCGCGGCGTGGTTCACATCGAGACCACACTCTTCCAGGTCTTCTTGGTAGAACGTGACGCTGCCTTTCTTCAGATGTACAAACGCCAGCAGGCACAGCTGCAGAAGAACATCCCTGTCAGTCTCATCATACTTTGTCATCATCCTTTTTATCATGAGCGATATGAAGTGGCTGTACATCCCGGTCAGGTTCTTGGGCATCTGTCCTCTCTTGCCTGTCTTCACCAGGTCCTCCACAACGGTAGCGGTCATCCAACAGAAGACTGGGATGTGACACATGATGTGGATGCTCTTGGATGTCTTCACGTGTGAGATGATGGTGCTGGCCAGCTCCTCATCATCACTGAACATCTTCCTGAAGAACTCCTCCTTCTGGGGCTCTGTGAACCCTCGTATTTCTGTCACCATGTCAACGCATTCAGGAGGGATCTGATTGGCTGCTGCAGGTCTGGTGGTTATCCAGAAGAGAGCCGAGGGGAGAAGATTCCCCTTGAAGAGGTTCGTCAGCAGCAGGCCCACCGATGATGTCACCGTGACATCAGAGACGACGTCATTGTTGTCGAAGGCGTCAGAATCGACGTCAACGTTCTGGAATTTCAGCGGAAACCTGCTTTCATCGAGACCATCGAAGATGAAGCCAACTTTCCAGGCAGCAAGCTGCTCTGCTGTGAGCTTCTCTAACGTTGGATGGAAACCATGGATCAGTGAGAGAAGACTGTGCTGCTTATCTCGGACCAAGTTCAGCTCCCGGAATGCGAAGAGAACCAGGAGATCTATATCTTGGTTCTCCAAACCTCTCGCCCAGTCCAGAGCGAACTTACGCACGGAGAATGTCTTTCCGATGCCAGCGATGCCATTGGTCAGAACTCTGCTGCTGGGTGTGTCTCTGCCAGGGAGGACGGTCTTAAAGATGGAACGGCACTTGATTAGGACGTCATAGAGGGTCTTCATGCTGGAGGCGGTCTCAAGCTGCCACACCTCATGTTGCTGATTAACCCCTTCACTCCCTCCCGCTGATAGGTGGAGGT
Organism: Protomyctophum bolini; assembly: GCF_963924005.1. Classification (NCBI taxonomy): domain Eukaryota; kingdom Metazoa; phylum Chordata; class Actinopteri; order Myctophiformes; family Myctophidae; genus Protomyctophum; species Protomyctophum bolini. Next base: position 736,804 of record NC_137862.1, on the reverse strand, counting down.
CTGTGTAGATGTTGGAGAGGGAGGGATGTTCAGTGACGAATGTCACATGTTCAAGACCGTCCAAAGTGACCCTATAGACCTTTAAATACCCCGGCAGACGGACATCTGATATGAGGAGACAATTAATACATGTTAAACATTATGCTTCATTTACAACTTTACATTGAACAATCCATAGCATTAAAACTACTATGTATATATCCTCCAGAAAATCTAAATTTGTAAAAGAAAAAAAGGAGAAAATTGGCTAAAATAAAACATTGGATCGTTTTTTTAGTCTAAATGTATGTGTTTATCATCAGTATTTGTATTTGGACAATGAGACAGGAATACAACGAGTATATTTAATCTGATGAGTCTGCTGCTATTTAACCATTTCATTCATTGAAATAAAATGTCAGTGTAAAATGTGTCCAGTCTTACTGTGTCCAGGTGTGGTTCGACTGAATGTCTTCTGTCCAGGTGTGTTTCTGAATGTCTCTCTGTGGAGATGAAGACAATATAATATATACATATAGATACATATAGATGAAGACAATAGAATATATACATATAGATACATATAGATGAAGACAATAGAATATATACATACATAAATATGAAGACAATATAATATATACTGTACATATAGATACATATAGATGAAGACAATAGAATATATACATATAGATACATATGTATCTAACGGTTAATTTTCAAGCCGGGTAGCCGATGGCATTATCCGGTTAATTAACGGTTGTTGATTTTATTAATTTATTTTTTTAATATAATACCCCAAATGTAATATGCATGTATAGGCTACATAATTAAAGTTGGTAGACGAATGGTATACATTTATTTATGCTCCTTTTTAAAAGACAAACAAAATGTTGTTAAAGCAACATTTAACAATATAAATAAATTGTTGTAGGCTTAATCATCAATAAACAACGCATCGCATCTGCATGCATGCATCTGCGTGTCTACAGTACAGAGGTCCGCCGGTTCTATTCCAAAACATAAATAAGTCCAGTCCAGATCTGAGCAGCCTATAGCCTAACTATAAAGCCACTGGACGCATCATGGGCTAAGCGTGCCAGTGTGGGGAGACGGAGTACAACAGAGAACTTTGGGACATTGAGGGGGCAGAAAACAGCGCCCGAGCAGCGCTGTTCATGCAGCCTGGAGTGTGACAAGCTGGGCGGCGCAAATAACAGCAATTTTAGGCATGTGTGCAACATGACAACTGTTTTAAAGTATTGTACAGTGACAACTACAGTCTGTAATGTTTATGTTGTACTATTACTAAAAACGATCTGGTTACTAGCCGGTTACCCCCTGACATCCCTACAAACAGTGCAATGGAATGATTTGCCCAAGGAGAGAGGAGTTTAGAGCGACAAGTGCATCTCTAAACACTTAAAACTTAGGTCAGGATTGAGAAGGCGTTTTTAGAATCCTGAATAGGTTAAAAGGTGAGGGTACCTACCCTAGGGGACACGGGGAGAATATACAAACTCCACACAGAAAGGTCCTTTCCCCAACCCCGCCTCGGGTATGGGCTTATCCATGCTTTGATTTCATCAAGAATAGATTATTGCAACTCTTTGTATATTGGCATCGACCAGGCGTCACTCAGGCGTTTACAGCTACTGTAGTGCAGAACACAGCTGCCCGCCTTCTCACCGGCACAATAAAATATGTTATATTGTATAGTGTTATAGTGTATAGTGTATATTGTATAGTGTTACAGTGTTATAGTGTTGTATATATTTATAGGAGGGTTGACATACTGTGAATCAGGAAGTCCAGGTTCGTTACTGAAGTTAGGAGGAATTCCTTTAGACCAGTCACTCTTCACAGACAGAAGGCTGGGAGTTGGAGACTCTGCTCTGTGGTGGACACTTCTGGAATCATACAGACAGAAATAACGATACATAAACAACAGAGACAGTGAATAATACTACTAGAAAAAATACTAAGTAAATAACAGACAGTAATTAGCATAACAGTAGCTTGTATTCCATGTAGTACAAACGGTGCAATGGAATGATTTACCCAAGGAGATAAAGACAAGTACCTCTCTAAAGTCTATAAACCCTTAAAACTTAGGTCAGGATTGAGAAGGCGTTTTTAGAATCCTGAATGGGTCTGTTGAATTGAGCATTTGTAACGGTTATCTCCTTAACACATTCCGACCAGGATTACTGCATGTTTTTGTGAGGGTACCTACCCTAGGGGACACGGGGAGAACATGTGAGGGTACCTACCCTAGGAGACATGGGGAGAACTTGTGAGGGTACCTACCCTAGGGGACACGGGGAGAACATGTGAGGGTACCTACCCTAGGGGACACGGGGAGAACATGTGAGGGTACCTACCCTAGGGGACACAGGGAGAACATGTGAGGGTACCTACCCTAGGGGACACGGGGAGAACATGTGAGGGTACCTACCCTAGGGGACACGGGGAGAACATGTGAGGGTACCTACCCTAGGGGACACGGGGAGAACATGTGAGGGTACTATACCCTAGGGGAAACGGGGAGAACATACAAACTCCACACAGAAAGGCCGTTTCCCCAACCCCGCCTCGGGTATGGGCTCTGATGACGCAGAGGAGAGAACACGCCCCCAGCGCCCACAGCCGGAATCGAACCCAGGACCTTCTAGCTGTGAGGCGACAACACTACCGACTGTGCCACTGTCCCCCCTCTTGGTTTTATTTTTGATAAAGATTTTAAACTTAATAAACAAATCAGCTTCGTCGTTAAAACTCTCTTCTTCCAATCATCGCCGCGGTCAAATCCTACCTCCCCCTAAAAACAGCTGGAGATGGTTATCCATGCTTTGATTTCATCAAGAATAGATTATTGCAACTCTTTGTATATTGGCATCGACCAGGCGTCACTCAGGCGTTCACAGCTACTGTAGTGCAGAACACAGCTGCCCGCCTTCTCACCGGCACAATAAAATATGTTATATTGTATAGTGTTATAGTGTATAGTGTATATTGTATAGTGTTACAGTGTTATAGTGTTGTATATATTTATAGGAGGGTTGACATACTGTGAATCAGGAAGTCCAGGTTCGTTACTGAAGTTAGGAGGAATTCCTTTAGACCAGTCACTCTTCACAGACAGAAGGCTGGGAGTTGGAGACTCTGCTCTGTGGTGGACACTTCTGGAATCATACAGACAGAAATAACGATACATAAACAACAGAGACAGTGAATAATACTACTAGAAAAAATACTAAGTAAATAACAGACAGTAATTAGCATAACAGTAGCTTGTATTCCATGTAGTACAAACGGTGCAATGGAATGATTTACCCAAGGAGATAAAGACAAGTACCTCTCTAAAGTCTATAAACCCTTAAAACTTAGGTCAGGATTGAGAAGGCGTTTTTAGAATCCTGAATGGGTCTGTTGAATTGAGCATTTGTAACGGTTATCTCCTTAACACATTCCGACCAGGATTACTGCATGTTTTTGTGAGGGTACCTACCCTAGGGGACACGGGGAGAACATGTGAGGGTACCTACCCTAGGAGACATGGGGAGAACTTGTGAGGGTACCTACCCTAGGGGACACGGGGAGAACATGTGAGGGTACCTACCCTAGGGGACACGGGGAGAACATGTGAGGGTACCTACCCTAGGGGACACAGGGAGAACATGTGAGGGTACCTACCCTAGGGGACACGGGGAGAACATGTGAGGGTACCTACCCTAGGGGACACGGGGAGAACATGTGAGGGTACCTACCCTAGGGGAAACGGGGAGAACATACAAACTCCACACAGAAAGGCCGTTTCCCCAACCCCGCCTCGGGTATGGGCTCTGATGACGCAGAGGAGAGAACACGCCCCCAGCGCCCACAGCCGGAATCGAACCCAGGACCTTCTAGCTGTGAGGCGACAACACTACCGACTGTGCCACTGTCCCCCCTCTTGGTTTTATTTTTGATAAAGATTTTAAACTTAATAAACAAATCAGCTTCGTCGTTAAAACTCTCTTCTTCCAATCATCGCCGCGGTCAAATCCTACCTCCCCCTAAAAACAGCTGGAGATGGTTATCCATGCTTTGATTTCATCAAGAATAGATTATTGCAACTCTTTGTATATTGGCATCGACCAGGCGTCACTCAGGCGTTTACAGCTACTGTAGTGCAGAACACAGCTGCCCGCCTTCTCACCGGCACAATAAAATATGTTATATTGTATAGTGTTATAGTGTATAGTGTATATTGTATAGTGTTACAGTGTTATAGTGTTGTATATATTTATAGGAGGGTTGACATACTGTGAATCAGGAAGTCCAGGTTCGTTACTGAAGTTAGGAGGAATTCCTTTAGACCAGTCACTCTTCACAGACAGAAGGCTGGGAGTTGGAGACTCTGCTCTGTGGTGGACACTTCTGGAATCATACAGACAGAAATAACGATACATAAACAACAGAGACAGTGAATAATACTACTAGAAAAAATACTAAGTAAATAACAGACAGTAATTAGCATAACAGTAGCTTGTATTCCATGTAGTACAAACGGTGCAATGGAATGATTTACCCAAGGAGATAAAGACAAGTACCTCTCTAAAGTCTATAAACCCTTAAAACTTAGGTCAGGATTGAGAAGGCGTTTTTAGAATCCTGAATGGGTCTGTTGAATTGAGCATTTGTAACGGTTATCTCCTTAACACATTCCGACCAGGATTACTGCATGTTTTTGTGAGGGTACCTACCCTAGGGGACACGGGGAGAACATGTGAGGGTACCTACCCTAGGAGACATGGGGAGAACTTGTGAGGGTACCTACCCTAGGGGACACGGGGAGAACATGTGAGGGTACCTACCCTAGGGGACACGGGGAGAACATGTGAGGGTACCTACCCTAGGGGACACAGGGAGAACATGTGAGGGTACCTACCCTAGGGGACACGGGGAGAACATGTGAGGGTACCTACCCTAGGGGACACGGGGAGAACATGTGAGGGTACCTACCCTAGGGGACACGGGGAGAACATGTGAGGGTACCTACCCTAGGGGAAACGGGGAGAACATACAAACTCCACACAGAAAGGCCCTTTCACCAACCCCGCCTCGGGTATGGGCTCTGATACACAGAGGAGAGAACACGCCCCCAGCGCCCACAGCGGGAATCGAACCCAGGACCTTCTAGCTGTGAGGCGACAACACTACCGACTGTGCCACTGTCCCCCCTCTTGGTTTTATTTTTGATAAAGATTTTAAACTTAATAAACAAATCAGCTCCGTCGTTAAAACTCTCTTCTTCCAATCATCGCCGCGGTCAAATCCTACCTCTCCCTAAAAACAGCTGGAGATGGTTATCCATGCTTTGATTTCATCAAGAATAGATTATTGCAACTCTTTGTATATTGGCATCGACCAGGCGTCACTCAGGCGTTCACAGCTACTGTAGTGCAGAACACAGCTGCCCGCCTTCTCACCGGCACAATAAAATATGTTATATTGTATAGTGTTATAGTGTATAGTGTATATTGTATAGTGTTACAGTGTTATAGTGTTGTATATATTTATAGGAGGGTTGACATACTGTGAATCAGGAAGTCCAGGTTCGTTACTGAAGTTAGGAGGAATTCCTTTAGACCAGTCACTCTTCACAGACAGAAGGCTGGGAGTTGGAGACTCTGCTCTGTGGTGGACACTTCTGGAATCATACAGACAGAAATAACGATACATAAACAACAGAGACAGTGAATAATACTACTAGAAAAAATACTAAGTAAATAACAGACAGTAATTAGCATAACAGTAGCTTGTATTCCATGTAGTACAAACGGTGCAATGGAATGATTTACCCAAGGAGATAAAGACAAGTACCTCTCTAAAGTCTATAAACCCTTAAAACTTAGGTCAGGATTGAGAAGGCGTTTTTAGAATCCTGAATGGGTCTGTTGAATTGAGCATTTGTAACGGTTATCTCCTTAACACATTCCGACCAGGATTACTGCATGTTTTTGTGAGGGTACCTACCCTAGGGGACACGGGGAGAACATGTGAGGGTACCTACCCTAGGAGACATGGGAAGAACTTGTGAGGGTACCTACCCTAGGGGACACGGGGAGAACATGTGAGGGTACCTACCCTAGGGGACACTGGGAGAACATGTGAGGGTACTTACCCTAGGGGACACGGGGAGAACATGTGAGGGTACCTACCCTAGGGGATACTGGGAGAACATGTGAGCGTACCTACTCTAGGGGACACGGGGAGAACATGTGAGCGTACCTACCCTAGGGGACACAGGGAGAACATACAAACTCCACACAGAAAGGCCCTTTCGCCAACCCCGCCGCGGGTATGGGCACTGATGACGCAGAGGAGAGAACACGGCCCCAGCACCCACAGCGGGAATCGAACCCAGGACCTTCTAGCTGTGAGGCGACAACACTACCGACCGTGCCACTGTCCCCCCTCTTGGTTTTATTTTTGATAAAGATTTTAAACTTAATAAACAAATCAGCTCCGTCGTTAAAACTCTCTTCTTCCAATCATCGCCACGGTCAAATCCTACCTCCCCTAAAAACAGCTGGAGATGGTTATCCATGCTTTGATTTCATCAAGAATAGATTATTGCAACTCTTTGTATATTGGCATCGACCAGGCGTCACTCAGGCGTTTACAGCTAGTGCAGAACACAGCTGCCCGCCTTCTCACCGGCACTATAAAATATGTTATAGTGTAATAGTGTATATTGTATAGTGTTACAGTGTTATAGTGTTGTATACATTTATCGGAGGGTTGACATACTGTGAATCAGGAGGTCCAGGTTCGTTACTGAAGTCAGGAGGCATTGCTTTAGACAGGTCACTCTTCACAGACAGAAGGCTGGGAGTTGGAGACTCTGCTCTGTGGTGGACACTTCTGGAATCATACAGACAGAAATAACAATACATAAACAACAGAGACAGTGAATAATACTACTAGAAATAATACTAAGTAAATAACAGACAGTAATTAGCATAACAGTAGCTTGTATTCCATGTAGTACAAACGGTGCAATGGAATGATTTGCCCAAGGAGATAAAGACAAGTGCCTCTCTAAACACTTAAAACTTAGGTCAGGATTGAGAAGGCGTTTTTAGAATCCTGAATGGGTCTGTTGAATTGAGCAATTGTAACAGTTATCTCCTTAACACATTCCGACCAGGATTACTGCATGTTTTTGTGAGGGTACCTACCCTAGGGGACACGGGGAGAACATGTGAGGGTACCTACCCTAGGGGACACAGGGAGAACATGTGAGGGTACCTACCTACCCTAGGGGACACGGGGAGAACATGTGAGGGTACCTACCCTAGGGGACATGGGGAGAACATGTGAGGGTACCAACCCTAGGGGACCCGGGGAGAACATGTGAGGGTACCTACCCTAGGGGACACTGGGAGAACATGTGAGGGTACTTACCCTAGGGGACACGGGGAGAACATGTGAGGGTACCTACCCTAGGGGAAACGGGGAGAACATGTGAGGGTACCTACCCTAGGGGATACTGGGAGAACATGTGAGCGTACCTACTCTAGGGGACACGGGGAGAACATGTGAGCGTACCTACCCTAGGGGACACGGGGAGAACATACAAACTCCACACAGAAAGGCCCTTTCGCCAACCCCGCCTCGGGTATGGGCACTGATGACGCAGAGGAGAGAACACGCCCCCAGCACCCACAGCGGGAATCGAACCCAGGACCTTCTAGTTGTGAGGCGACAACACTACCGACCGTGCCACTGTCCCCCCTCTTGGTTTTATTTTTGATAAAGATTTTAAACTTAATAAACAAATCAGCTCCGTCGTTAAAACTCTCTTCTTCCAATCATCGCCACGGTCAAATCCTACCTCTCCCTAAAAACAGCTGGAGATGGTTATCCATGCTTTGATTTCATCAAGAATAGATTATTGCAACTCTTTGTATATTGGCATCGACCAGGCGTCACTCAGGCGTTTACAGCTAGTGCAGAACACAGCTGCCCGCCTTCTCACCGGCACTATAAAATATGTTATAGTGTATATTGTATAGTGTTACAGTGTTATAGTGTTGTATATATTTATAGGAGGGTTGACATACTGTGAATCAGGAGGTCCAGGTTCGTTACTGAAGTCAGGAGGCATTGCTTTAGACAGGTCACTCTTCACAGACAGAAGGCTGGGAGTTGGAGACTCTGCTCTGTGGTGGACACTTCTGGAATCATACAGACAGAAATAACAATACATAAACAACAGAGACAGTGAATAATACTACTAGAAATAATACTAAGTAAATAACAGACAGTAATTAGCATAACAGTAACTTGTATTCCATGTAGTACAAACGGTGCAATGGAATGATTTGCCCAAGGAGATAAAGACGAGTGCCTCTCTAAACACTTAAAACTTAGGTCAGGATTGAGAAGGCGTTTTTAGAATCCTGAATGGGTCTGTTGAATTGAGCAATCGTAACAGTTATCTCCTTAACACATTCCGACCAGGATTACTGCATTTTTTTGTGAGGGTACCCTAGGGGACACGGGGAGAACATGTGAGGGTACCTACCCTAGGGGACACGGGGAGAACATGTGAGGGTACCTACCCTAGGGGACACGGGGAGAACATGTGAGGGTACCTACCCTAGGGGACACGGGGATAAAACGTGAGGGTACCTACCCTAGGGGACACGGGGAGAACACGTGAGGGTACCTACCCTAGGGGACACGGGGAGAACATGTGAGGGTACCTACCCTAGGGGACACGGGGAGAACATGTGAGGGTACCTACCCTAAGGGAAACGGGGAGATCATACAAACTCCACACAGAAAGGCTGTTTCGCCAACCCCGCCTCGGGTATGGGCTCTGATGACGCAGAGAGAACACGCCCCCAGCGCCCACAGCGGGAATCGATCCCAGGACCTTCTAGCTGTGAGGCGACAACACTACCGACTGTGCCACTGTCCCCCCTCTTGGTTTTATTTTTGATAAAGATTTTAAACTTAATATACAAATCAGCTCCGTCGTTAAAACTCTCTTCTTCCAATCATCGCCACGGTCAAATCCTACCTCCCCCTAAAAACAGCTGGAGATGGTTATCCATGCTTTGATTTAATCAATAATAGATTATTGCAACTCTTTGTATATTGGCATCGACCAGGCGTCACTCAGGCGTTTACAGCTAGTGCAGAACACAGCTGCCCGCCTTCTCACCGGCACTATAAAATATGTTATAGTGTAATAGTGTATATTTTATAGTGTTACAGTGTTATAGTGTTGTATATATTTATAGGAGGGTTGACATACTGTGAATCAGGAGGTCCAGGTTCATTACTGAAGTCAGGAGGTTTTCCTTTAGACAGGTCACTCTTCACAGACAGTAGGCTGGGAGTTGGCGACTCTGCTCTGTGGTGGACACTTCTGGAATCATACAGACAGAAATAACAATACATAAACAACAGAGACAGTGAATAATACTACTAGAAATAATACTAAGTAAATAACAGACAGTAATTAGCATAACATTAGCTTGTATTCCATGATTTGATTTGACTTGGAGTACACAATTCAGACACCAGATGGAGCTGTTGGTTGTAAAGGAGAACAGGAGGATTGACATACTGTGTGTGTGGAGGTCCAGGTTCATTACTGAAGTTAGGAGGTTCTCCTTTAGACAGGTCACTCTTCATAGACAGAAGGCTGGGTGTTGGAGACCCTGCTCTGTGGTACAGACTTCTGGAATCATAGAAACGAAGAAGACCATTTATTCAATATGTGTACAATATGTAAATTAACGTAAGGAGCGTCATTTTTTATTTCATTATTAATATAAACAGAAGTACCGTAAAAGACGCGCTGATATTGGCCAGTAGTCACTTTTGTGAGTTCAAAATGTATAATTGCGTTATGGAAAGCTGTTTCTGACACACTAAGTCCAAGGAGAGTTTTTCATGCAAAACTAATGCTTGGAATGGATTCAGAATCATGAAATCCTCTTTGTCAGATGTATAAGTGCAGGTTCATTTCATGATGTCCTCCTTTAATCATAATTAAAATGATCTGCGGGACATTTGGCTTTAGTTGGCATCAAACCTGATTGATCTCATGATGAGATCAATGTAGTAGCCTACAGCCTACACAGCTACAGTTGCCCATATTATAATGAATTAAGGTGAGCTGGCTTAAAACGATGAATGGCCGAATGACGCGCCGTTATATACATTTTACGATGTGAATTTCACCCGGATTGGACTTGGTTCAGCGGCAGCATGCTGCCGTCCATCCGTCCGTTCGTCCCACACACACACACACACACACACACACACACACACACACACACACACACACACACACACACACACACACACACACACACACACACACACAGGAGCCAGGCGTCCCTACACTTTCCTCACTCTATTCCACCAGAATAATTAGGAAGGCAAATAAAATCATTGCAGACAACTCCCATCCTGCACATCACCTCTTCAATCTCCTCCCATCAGGCAGGAGATATAGAAGTATCCAGAGCTCAACATGTCGCTTCAGGGATAGCACTTACCCCGTAGCCATTAGACATCTGAACTCATAGTATATGCATAATTATAGCACTTTAAAAAACTGAATGTAATTTCCTATGCTGCTGGTTTTTGTTTTTGTATTGTCCTTCTTGTTTGTGTATCTATGGTTGTCTGACTGTCTGTATATGTTGAGTATGAACCAAGACAAATTCCTATCAATTTGTTGACATGGCAAATAAATTATTGAATCTTGAATCTTGAATCTCACACACACACACACACACACACACACACACACACACACAGTCATAACTGACTCAGAGGAGCTCCGTAACAAAACAATTTAAATAGGCCTATACTGCAGGCATTACTACACTAAACAACGTTGGATCTGTACAGTGCAGATAAGTGCACGTTCTTATTATAACTGTGAGTTTGTTTTCTAACATGCAGCGCGAGTCTGCCATAGCCGATCTACAAGCTCACAACGCGTTGCACTGCGAGCAGAAGGCTGCTGAGAGTGAGTCGCATGCTAGAAATATCCTAATAAATAAATAAAAAGGTGTCAGGCTTCGGCTGCGGGGCAGTTTCTGTAGGCTAACTTGACCAATGCTTCTAGAATGCATGCATATACTGTAGGCATACAAGCGCAAGCCATGCGTGATACTCTGCTTTAAAAACATGTATGTGCTGACCAATGATGGGGACACATGCCTACATATTTTATATGGGTCTGGCAACTATTCATTGATTCAGCATGAAGACTAAAGCCTTCTGAATAAATATACGCATGCATTGATCGCGAGTACACTACCCTCTGAGCTGACGTGGAACTGAGCGGAGTTTACGACCAACGTAATGTGGGAATCCTCGTAAATGCCCGTATGCTCACGCTCCGCTCACGATATGAGCGTAAATGCTGTTGTAAATGAGGTCCATAGTGTGTATATTGAACAGGAGGATTGACATACTGTGTGTGTGGAGGTCCAGGTTCATTACTGAAGTTAGGAGGTTCTCCTTTAGACACGTCACTCTTCATAGACAGAAGGCTGGGTGTTGGAGACCCTGCTCTGTGGTACAGACTTCTGGAATCATAGAAACGAAGAAGACCATTTATTCAATATGTGTACAATATGTGAATTAACGTAAGGAGCGTCATTTTTTATTTCGTTATTAATATAAACAGAAGTACCGGAAAAGACGCGCTGATATTGGCCAGTAGTCACTTTTGTGAGTTCAAAATGTATAATTGCTTTATGGAAAGCTGTTTCTGACACACTAAGTCCAAGGAGAGTTTTTCATGCAAAACTAATGCTTGGAATGGATTCAGAATCATGAAATCCTCTTTGTCAGATGTATAAGTGCAGGTTCATTTCATGATGTCCTCCTATTAAAATGATCCGCGGGACATTTGGCTTTAGTTGGCATCAAACCTGATTGATCTCATGATGAGATCAATGTAGTAGCCTACAGCTTACACAGCTACAGTTGCCCATATTATAATGAATTAAGGTGAGCTGGCTTAAAACGATGAATGGCCGAATGACGCGCCGTTATATACATTTTACGATGTGAATTTCACCCGGATTGGACTTGGTTCAGCGGCAGCATGCTGCCGTCCGTCCGTCCGTCCCCACACACACACACACACACACACACACACACACAGGAGCCAGGCGTCCCTACACTTTCCTCACTCTATTCCACCAGAATAATTAGGAAGGCAAATAAAATCATTGCAGACAACTCCCATCCTGCACATCACCTCTTCAATCTCCTCCCATCAGGCAGGAGATATAGAAGTATCCAGAGCTCAACATGTCGCTTCAGGGATAGCACTTACCCCGTAGCCATTAGACATCTGAACTCATAGTATATGCATAATTATAGCACTTTAAAAAACTGAATGTAATTTCCTATGCTGCTGGTTTTTGTTTTTGTATTGTCCTTCTTGTTTGTGTATCTATGGTTGTCTGACTGTCTGTATATGTTGAGTATGAACCAAGACAAATTCCTATCAACTTGTTGACATGGCAAATAAATTATTGAATCTTGAATCTTGAATCTCACACACACACACACACACACACACACACACACACACACACACACACACACACACACACACACACACAGTCATAACTGACTCAGAGGAGCTCCGTAACAAAACAATTTAAATAGGCCTATACTGCAGGCATTACTACACTAAACAACGTTGGGTTTGTACAGTGCAGATAAGTGCACGTTCTTATTATAACTGTGAGTTTGTTTTCTAACATGCAGCGCGAGTCTGCCATAGCCGATCTACAAGCTCACAACGCGTTGCACTGCGAGCAGAAGGCTGCTGAGAGTGAGTCGCATGCTAGAAATATCCTAATAAATAAATAAAAAGGTGTCGGGCTTCGGCTGCGGGGCAGTTTCTGTAGGCTAACTTGACCAATGCCTCTAGAATGCATGCATATACTGTAGGCATACAAGCGCAAGCCATGCGTGATACTCTGCTTTAAAAACATGTATGTGCTGACCAATGTTGGGGACACATGCCTACATATTTTATATGGGTCTGGCAACTATTCATTGATTCAGCATGAAGCCTAAAGCCTTCTGAATAAATATACGCATGCATTGATCGCGAGTACACTATCCTCTGAGCTGACGTGGAACTGAGCGGAGTTTACGACCAACGTAATGTGGGAATCCTCGTAAATGCCCGTTTGCTCACGCTCCGCTCACGATATGAGCGTAAATGCTGTTGTAAATGAGGTCCATAGTGTGTATATTGAACAGGAGGATTGACATACTGTGTGTGTGGAGGTCCAGGTTCATTACTGAAGTTAGGAGGTTCTCCTTTAGACACGTCACTCTTCATAGACAGAAGGCTGGGTGTTGGAGACCCTGCTCTGTGGTACAGACTTCTGGAATCATAGAAACGAAGAAGACCATTTATTCAATATGTGTACAATATGTGAATTAACGTAAGGAGCGTCATTTTTTATTTTGTTATTAATACAACAAAAAGAATTAACCGTGATGTTTATAAGTAAAATCAAATAGCAGGATTAACATACTTTGTATGTGGAGACTCTGGTCTGTGGATGTGATGTTTGTCAGCTCCCTCCTCCTCCTCTCTCTCCTCACACTGACTCATCTTTGGTCTTCAGGAAACCTGTCAAGATTACAGGCACGCACGCACACACATACATTTTAACCATTTATTTATGTCAACACAAAGGAGATGCATCGAAGGACACAAATATTATTGGTGCAGTAGAGTTACTTTTACAAAACCATGGGATGCGTTTTCATGATACAATAGACATGTCACTCAGCACTCTATGGGTAAAAGTAACGGTTTCTCCGGCATATATGGTGTTTTGCCTCCTTTTGGGGAATCCCAGGTTGGTGAAACCCTCTAACAACCAGTCTGTGGTATAATGTCTAGTGAAACCCTCTAACAACCAGTCTGTGGTATAATGTCCTAGTGAAACCCTCTAACAACCAGTCTGTGGTATAATGTCCTAGTGAAACCCTCTAACAACCAGTCTGTGGGTATAATGTCCTAGTGAAACCCTCTAACAACCAGTCTGTGGTATAATGTCCTAGTGAAACCCTCTAACAACCAGTCTGTGGGTATAATGTCCTAGTGAAACCCTCTAACAACCAGTCTGTGGGTATAATGTCTAGTGAAACCCTCTAACAACCAGTCTGTGGGTATAATGTCTAGTGAAACCCTCTAACAACCAGTCTGTGGGTATAATGTCTAGTGAAACCCTCTAACAACCAGTCTGTGGGTATAATGTCTAGTGAAACCCTCTAACAACCAGTCTGTGGGTATAATGTCTAGTGAAACCCTCTAACAACCAGTCTGTGGTATAATGTCCTAGTGAAACCCTCTAACAACCAGTCTGTGGGTATAATGTCCTAGTGAAACCCTCTAACAACCAGTCTGTGGTATAATGTCCTAGTGAAACCCTCTAACAACCAGTCTGTGGGTATAATGTCCTAGTGAAACCCTCTAACAACCAGTCTGTGGGTATAATGTCTAGTGAAACCCTCTAACAACCAGTCTGTGGGTATAATGTCTAGTGAAACCCTCTAACAACCAGTCTGTGGGTATAATGTCTAGTGAAACCCTCTAACAACCAGTCTGTGGGTATAATGTCTAGTGAAACCCTCTAACAACCAGTCTGTGGGTATAATGTCTAGTGAAACCCTCTAACAACCAGTCTGTGGTATAATGTCTAGTGAAACCCTCTAACAACCAGTCTGTGGTATAATGTCCTAGTGAAACCCTCTAACAACCAGTCTGTGGGTATAATGTCTAGTGAAACCCTCTAACAACCAGTCTGTGGGTATAATGTCCTAGTGAAACCCTCTAACAACCAGTCTGTGGTATAATGTCCTAGTGAAACCCTCTAACAACCAGTCTGTGGTATAATGTCCTAGTGAAACCCTCTAACAACCAGTCTGTGGTATAATGTCTAGTGAAACCCTCTAACAACCAGTCTGTGGGTATAATGTCCTAGTGAAACCCTCTAACAACCAGTCTGTGGGTATAATGTCTAGTGAAACCCTCTAACAACCAGTCTGTGGTATAATGTCTAGTGAAACCCTCTAACAACCAGTCTGTGGTATAATGTCCTAGTGAAACCCTCTAACAACCAGTCTGTGGTATAATGTCCTAGTGAAACCCTCTAACAACCAGTCTGTGGTATAATGTCTAGTGAAACCCTCTAACAACCAGTCTGTGGGTATAATGTCTAGTGAAACCCTCCAACAACCAGTCTGTGGTATAATGTCCTAGTGAAACCCTCTAACAACCAGTCTGTGGTATAATGTCCTAGTGAAACCCTCTAACAACCAGTCTGTGGGTATAATGTCTAGTGAAACCCTCTAACAACCAGTCTGTGGGTATAATGTCTAGTGAAACCCTCTAACAACCAGTCTGTGGGTATAATGTCTAGTGAAACCCTCCAACAACCAGTCTGTGGTATAATGTCTAGTGAAACCCTCTAACAACCAGTCTGTGGTTATAATGTCTAGTGAATCCCTCACAATTGATCACATTCAGAAGAACCATTGTATCTGTTGTGTCGTGTCGTGTCTTGTCTTACTATGCTAGATCTAGATAGCACAAAGTGAGGAGACTTGCTTTATAGCTAGATGTTAACACTTTGTTGTGTATAGATAATGCTCAATTCAATGACATCTGTCTCTCTGTGCGTCTTACTGTGAGCACAGTTTATGTTTTCAGCACAGTTTTCGAAGCACAGCCAATCCCAGTTGGTACCACAAGGTGGAGCACTGCTCCCTCCCTTACCCATACCCACTTCTGTCAGGCTGTGATCAACTGTCTGCCAGTGAGTGTCTAGAATAGATGCTAATGTTTTGAATTGACTTCTAAACAAGTTGTGATGGTGGGTTTAGGCTACTATGCTAAGCATTCAAATGACTGTCTCTCTCTCTCACTCACTGAATGAATTGAAATGCAAAAAATGGGCCATCTTCCCTGCATGTTTTTCCAGCATCAGTTCAAACGTTTTGGTAGGATATAAATAAGGCTGTGTGGCCAAACTGCAAATCTGCAATAATTATCGTATTGTAATTCGTAACTTTATTTAACCGTTATTCCTTTTTTCATAGAAGTGTGTATTTGTATGTCATACATGTCTTTAATGTTCAGATTAATTGAAAATGGAGGATAATTCAACAGATACAATGCCAAGGGGCTTGTCTTTGGTGTATAATATTAATTATATTGCACTGTCACTAACTTGAACTCAGAAAAGTACATTTAACCTTTATTTTTCTCGTCTCGTCTCGTCTATTTTCCCCCTCATCTTTTTTCTCGTCTCACCACGCATCTAAAAGGCACGACTGCAATTCATCTTAATGTCTTTTATGGCGTGCACGGTCTGGGAAGAACCTGTTAAACAACTCACGGAACTTTATCGTTTCAATTTCCCCAGAGTAACATTTTTCAGTTCCTTGTTCCTGACATGACAAGCAGGCGCGGAGATATAGGCGAGGCAGTCGCCTCAGGCCAGGGCTCAGGGGGCCGCTCCCGCATGCGTGGTATTAAACTGTATTCTCTCTCTCTCTCTCGCTCTCTCCCACAAACACGCTGTTAAGTTACCGCGAATAAAGCTACATTTCCTGTCAATAATAAGCAGTGTAAAATGTAGTTCATTGGGAGGTAAAGGGTGACGCTGTATTGTGAAGGCCCCTTCACGGCGCAGGCAGGAAATAGGGTGTTTAAACTGGGCTGCTTGGCTGCACGTTAAGAGTAGACTGATTTGCTCCGGTCTGTCCGGTGGCTGTATATACAGTTGTTAGCCCTGCTCTGCAATAAAAGGTGAGTTTTGATTCTTTGAACAGTCAAAACAAGACCCAAAGATTACCACAGGCACTTTCAAAAGAGGGCAAGATAGATGGAGTAAAAGGTGGAATACAAACACAACAGCTCCATCCACATGCACTGAGTCTTACTTAGTGGAGGTGGGGTGAAGTCGCATGACAGGAATACCAACTTAAGACAACAACAGCATCAGAAAGACGGACGGACATGCCCACGTGAACTTTACCACTTGAATTGAAACATTAAGAGACTATTTTAATCAACAAATCCCGAAGCCGTCCCATTCATCACAGCCATGTACAGACGGCAGGCGGCACAACTGTATGCGAGTAGCGGCCTTATACACCCTCCAGTATTTTATTAGCTCCGTTAGGAATGAATGGTTATGGATATACATTTTGACATGTGACTTGATTTTCAATTTGCTCCTTATATTGGGACCCCAGAGAACCGAAAGCTGCGCTCCTTATATTGGGACCCCAGAGAACCTGGGCTAGAAGAACAAACGTTCCGTCCTCTCACTGCATGTTACACTTTGCTAGTGCAACTAATTCACAGTATTAATTGTGAACCTTCATGAAACGAAATTATTAAATAATTAAACAGACTCTTAAAAACACATCAAGTTGGGTCACACTCTCCTGGCGCTGCCACACCTCTGTTGATTTACTCAACACTGTGGCTAATATTTGTCGGCCCCAGAGCCTATAGAAGGCTCTGCTCAGCCCTCTGGCCCCGTGAGGTGCACTGGCTTTTGACCAATGACAGCTTTATTATTTACTTTCTAATTCGTTTTCTCCATGTCCGTTGACGAAAACATGAAGTTAAGAGATTGGGGCATATCATCCAATGGATTAAAATAACGAAAGGAAAGAGACAAATATTATACGTTTTGTGGGTTTGAAATTCTTGCTTTTTGGGGCAGAGACAGACACGGCTTATTGGACCCATAAAGATATAAGACACAAAGTTAAGAAACAAAATGGCTAGTTCAATCACATTGGAAGTGGCTCGGGAGACATCCTTTGGTTAGACATAAGGTTGGTGAGGGGTGCGTTAAAACGACCGCATTAAGGTTGGTGAGGGGTGCGTTAACACGACTGGATTAAGGTTGGTGAGGGGTGCGTTAAGACGACCGGGTTAAGGTTGTTGAGGGGTGCGTTAAGGGTTAGGTTAGGTTTAGGTGTGCTGTCCCGTGGGAGGTTAGGTTATAGGGTGAGGGTTTGAGATGGTTAACATCGGTAGACAACTTGACTGCGTGTGCGTGCGTTTGTCTTGATTTGTGAGTTATCTTGGCACAGCACCATGGGTGTGTACGCATAACAAAACCATGACGCTTCTATGCGACGATTGGTATGAAAAACAAAAGGGCCATGCCAATGTCGGCTATGGGGATTAATGTGGTTGACACGCACTGTAGG
Source organism: Protomyctophum bolini (assembly GCF_963924005.1). Lineage (NCBI taxonomy): Eukaryota > Metazoa > Chordata > Actinopteri > Myctophiformes > Myctophidae > Protomyctophum > Protomyctophum bolini. Next base: position 718,519 of record NC_137862.1, on the reverse strand, counting down.
AGGAGAAGATGATGAGTTCAGATATGTACCAGTGCCACTGTCTGCTATGTTGTTTAAAGCTGCATTACACCTCAAGCAGACTGTAATTATGAAACCTTTTAATTAATTGTCTGGTTTGGGTGTTATTTTGTTCATAAAGTGCATGTGATCCTCAACACAGGATTTGATATATCCAGACTAACATTATTAGTATATTGCCTTCACCACCAATAACCATGATAGTACAGCACTATCTGCACCCTCACTATGCCAGCTTGTGAATGTGATCGACATTTGCATTAATGTTTTATTTTTGCCACGGACATGCAAAACAATTAAATGATCAATGATATTACCAGAACACAAATGTATAGCCTACAGTACTAATAGACTCTTGACATGTCATATATTGTCTACTCTATTCCACTGCGCTACACATTTTAAAATAAGTGACTTATCAAAAAAAGCCAATCTACAAGCTCACAACACATTACGGCATGTTGTGACCTTGTAGATCAGCAATTGTCCTTTCTTCTTAGCCTATAATGACATGCCCAAAATCAGGATGTCAGGGTTAAAGTAGTTATAGATATATACAGTAGTTAGTAGTTACCCAATTAACTTACCCAGCAAGACTGGGAAGTTATCCACTGTATACTGGCAGGTGGCCGTCCTGAGACAGGCATTACTGTATGTGGCATAATTATTAATGCATGGTCCAAGTACAGTATATTCCATGTTTGGGATTTCAATAAATGGGTCTTATACAGTAAGTACAGTTGCAAGAGAAAGGGACACTTGGCTGCAAAGCTGAATGGGTGTGCAGTTACTGCAGTATACTTCATATTAGGTTATTAAAGCTGAATGGGTGTGCCGTATACTTCATATTAGGTTATTAACAAAAGAGCCACGTCGTAGTAAATCCTGTACATACAAACAAAGCGTGAAATGCAGATTTAACCCATTCTGACCTGAGATCAGATTCATACGAGGTTTCCACTGGACACACACTGGTACGATTAACCCATTCTGACCTGAGATCAGATTCTAAAAAATGTCAGTCGTTCTTCGATTCTTCAAAAATAGCAGACCTACAAGCTCATAATTCAGACATTAGCTGAATTTTAGTATGATGATGATGATGATGATGATGATGATGATGATCTGTCTCTCTGTGCGTCTTACTGTGAGCACAGTTTATGTTTTCAGCACAGTTTTCGAAGCACAGCCAATCCCAGTTGGTACCACAAGGTGGAGCACTGCTCCCTCCCTTACCCATACCCACTTCTGTCAGGCTGTGATCAACTGTCTGCCAGAGAGTGTCTAGAATAGATGCTAATGTTTTGAATTGACTTCTAAACAAGTTGTGATGGTGGGTTTAGGCTACTATGCTAAGCATTCAAATGACTGTCTCTCTCTCTCTCACTCACTGAATGAATTGAAATGCTAAAAATGGGCCATCTTCCCTGCATGTTTTTCCAGCATCAGTTCAAACGTTTTGGTAGGATATAAATAAGGCTGTGTGGCCAAACTGCAAATCTGCAATAATTATTGTATTGTCATTTGTAACTTTATTTAACTGTTATTCCTTTTTTCATAGAAGTGTGTATTTGTATGTCATACATGTCTTTAATGTTCAGATTAATTGAAAATGGAGGATAATTCAACAGATACAATGCCAAGGGGCTTGTCTTTGGTGTATAATACTAATTATATTGCACTGTCACTAACTTGAACTCAGAAAAGTACATTTAACCTTTATTTTTCTCGTCTATTTTCCCCCTCATCTTTTTTCTCGTCTCACCACGCATCTAAAAGGCACGACTGCAATTCATCTTAATGTCTTTGATGGCGTGCACGGTCTGGGAAGAACCTGTTAAACAACTCACGGAACTTTATCGTTTCAATTTCCCAGAGTAACATTTTTCAGTTCCTTGTTCCTGACATGACAAGCAGGCGCGGAGATATAGGCGAGGCAGTCGCCTCAGGCCAGGGCTCAGGGGGCCGCTCCCGCATGCGTGGTATTAAACTGTATTCTCTCTCTCTCTCTCGCTCTCTCCCACAAACACGCTGTTAAGTTACCGCGAATAAAGCTACATTTCCTGTCAATAATAAGCAGTGTAACATGTAGTTCATTGGGAGGTAAAGGGTGACGCTGTATTGTGAAGGCCCCTTCACGGCGCAGGCAGGAAATCGAGTGTTTAAACTGGGCTGCTTGGCTGCACGTTAAGAGTAGACTGATTTGCTCTGGTCTGTCCGGTGGCTGTACAGTACTGCTCTGCAATCGCCTGATAAAAGGTGAGTTTTGATTCTTTGAACAGTCAAAACAAGACCCAAAGATTACCACAGGCACTTTCAAAAGAGGGCAAGATAGATGGAGTAAAAGGTGGAATACAAACACAACAGCTCCATCCACATGCACTGAGTCTTACTTAGTGGAGGTGGGGTGAAGTCGCATGACAGGAATACCAACTTAACTCATTCATCGCTTTTAAGAAGTGCCAAAAAGTCCCTAAGCGCCAGTCTCTATACATTTTTTTATTTAATTTAAATTTTCATTTTTTTGTTTAAAAAAAAAAAAAAAAAAAAGATTTTTTTTTTTTTTTTTTTTTGGTCCAATGTTATACCCGTCTGAAAAAGACGACAAAGACGTCGTTGGCGCTGTGGGAGTTGCTAAAAAAGAGGTCAATTAGGTCGTTGGCAGACATTGAGTTAAGACAACAACAGCATCAGAAAGACGGACGGACATGCCGACGTGAACTTTACCACTTGAATTGAAACATTAAGACACTATTTAATCAACAAATCCCGAATGTACAGACGGCAGGCGGCACAACTTGAACTGTATGCGAGTAGCGGCCTTATACACCCTCCAGTATTTTATTAGCTCCGTTAGGAATGAATGGTTATGGATATCATATACATTTTGACATGTGACGTGATTTTCAATATGCAACCTGTGAGGCTACATTATGTGTATTCATTGATTCAGGTATGCTGGTATAACTGGTATAGCTGAGCCACGTTGAGGGGTTCAGTCGGAAGTGGTATCACCGTGGTATCACCGTGCGGCCGGGGGGGTGTGTGGTAGTAGTCAATCTGGCCTCAGGGCCCCGTGGGACATTCCCTCCGCCACTGATGACAAGCCTCTGTTACGGGTCTCAGGGCTGCTGAGTACCTCATTAATAAAACTGAACCTGAATAAACAGGGATAAAGACGGAGCAATGAGTGTTGCTTTTCTTTCCAGAACGTAACTGAGGGGAACCAGAAGCTGCGCTCCTTATATTGGGACCCCAGAGAACCTGGGCTAGAAGAACAAACGTTCCGTCCTCTCACTGCATGTTACACTTTGCTAGTGCAACTAATTCACAGTATTAATTGTGAACCTTCATGAAACGAAATTATTAAATAATTAAACAGACTCTTAAAAACACATCAAGTTGGGTCACACTCTCCTGGCGCTGCCACACCTCTGTTGATTTACTCAACACTGGGGCTAATATTTGTCGGCCCCAGAGCCTATAGAAGGCTCTGCTCAGCCCTCTGGCCCCGTGAGGGGCACTGGCTTTTGACCAATGACAGCTTTATTATTTACTTTCTAATTCGTTTTCTCCATGTCCGTTGACGAAAACATGAAGTTAAGAGATTGGGGCATATCATCCAATGGATTAAAATAACGAAAGGAAAGAGACAAATATTATACGTTTTGTGGGTTTGAAATTCTTGCTTTTTGGGGCAGAGACAGACCGACACGGCTTATTGGACCCATAAAGATATAAGACACAAAGTTAAGAAACAAAATGGCTAGTTCAATCACATTGGAAGTGGCTCGGGAGACATCCTTTGGTTAGATAAGGTTGGTGAGGGGTGCGTTAAGACGACCGGATTAAGGTTGGTGAGCGGTGCGTTAACACGACCGGATTAAGGTTGGTGAGGGGTGCGTTAAGACGACCGGGTTAAGGTTGTTGAGGGGTGCGTTAAGGGTTAGGTTAGGTTTAGGTGTGCTGTCCCGTGGGAGGTTAGGTTATAGGGTGAGGGTTTGAGATGGTTAACATCGGTAGACAACTTGACTGCGTGTGCGTGCGTTTGTCTTGATTTGTGAGTTATCTTGGCACAGCGCCATGGGTGTGTACGCATAACAAAACCATGACGCTTCTATGCGACGATTGGTATGAAAAACAAAAGGGCCATTCCAATGTCGGCTATGGGGATTAATGTGGTTGACACGCACTGTAGGAGGAGAAGATGATGAGTTCAGATATGTACCAGTGCCACTGTCTGCTATGTTGTTTAAAGCTGCATTACACCTCAAGCAGACTGTAATTATGAAACCTTTTAATTAATTGTCTGGTTTGGGTGTTATTTTGTTCATAAAGTGCATGTGATCCTCAACACAGGATTTGATATATCCAGACTAACATTATTAGTATATTGCCTTCACCACCAATAACCATGATAGTACAGCACTATCTGCACCCTCACTATGCCAGCTTGTGAATGTGATCGACATTTGCATTAATGTTTTATTTTTGCCACGGACATGCAAAACAATTAAATGATCAATGATATTACCAGAACACAAATGTATAGCCTACAGTACTAATAGACTCTTGACGTGGCATATATGGTCTACTCTATTCCACTGCGCTACACATTTTAAAATAAGTCACTTATCAAAAAAAGCCAATCTACAAGCTCACAACACATTACGGCATGTTGTGACCTTGTAGATCAGCAATTGTCCTTTCTTCTTAGCCTATAATGACATGCCCAAAATCAGGATGTCAGGGTTAAAGTAGTTATAGATATATACAGTAGTTACCCAATTAACTTACCCAGCAAGACTGGGAAGTTATCCACTGTATACTGGCAGGTGGCCGTCCTGAGACAGGCATTACTGTATGTGGCACAATGCATGGTCCAAGTACAGTACATTCCATGTTTGGGATTTCAATAAATGGGTCTTATACAGTAAGTACAGTTGCAAGAGAAAGGGACACTTGGCTGCAAAGCTGAATGGGTGTGCAGTTACTGCAGTATACTTCATATTAGGTTATTAAAGCTGAATGTGTGTGCAGTATACTTCTTATTAGGTTATTAACCCATTCTGGCCGGGAACCCATTTTGGTGTTAGCACGATGTTATGCTTTAGCTATTGAAAAATAGCAGATCTACAAGCTCGTAGCGCGCCACCGAGTGGCGCGCTACGAGCTTGTAGGTCTGCTATTTTTGAAAAATCAAAGAACGACTGACATTTTTTAGAATCTGATCTCAGGTCAGAATGGGTTAATCAGACCAGTGTGTGTCCAGTGGAAACCTCGTATGAATCTGATCTCAGGTCAGAATGGGTTAACAAAAGAGCCACGTCGTAGTAAATCCTGTACATACAAACAAAGCGTGAAATGCAGATTTAAAGGTTAGGTTATTAAAGCTGAATGGGTGTGCAGTAATACTTCATATTAGGTTACTGCAGATGGCCTTTCAGAGGACAGTGTTACTTGGGGACATGAGGAGAGTTCTACAGGCTAAACTAGTTTTGTAGCTTAAATAGTTGTTGTCAGAACATTAAGGTGTGGCACTGTACTGTACTGTACTCTATGTTGATGAGTCAACTATGCAATGCCAATGGAAACATACCTGAGATTCAAAACAGATAATTAAGTACATGATGAGTGATTCATGACCTATTTCAGCATTTTTCAATATGTTCCGCCACTGGGATTTCTTATAGGACCTTTTGATATGTTGTTACTAACATATTTATGAAACAAAACAAGTTGAAGGAGTTTCGAGCAACTTCAAACTGTCTGTGGTGTTCTCATAAGCACGAGTAGACGATAGAAATGACAAACAAGACACCCCGGGTCACCGGTGTGGTGGTACGGGCGCCCTAGGCTGCAATGGTTCGAATCCCGATCCCGACGACCTTTGCTGCGTGTTACTCCCCATATGCTGTGAGTTACTGTCCTATCAATAAAGGCATAAAAGCCCCAAAACATAAATCTTAAGAAATAAAACAAGAGTAAATCCTTTGAATAATAATTCACTGCTTCAACTTATGAAATCTCATCTTCCTTTATTGTCCCACTGGGGACAAATTCACACCATAAAGATGTTATGCGTATAGTCATCAAATGTTTGTTTGAATCTTTACCTGTCATGAATCCCGTCCGCCCATGGTTCTGTACTGTACACCACCCTTGGTTCTGCTTCTGTACTGTAGACTTTGGACTGGATAATAAAATGACTTCTGTGTCCTGATTAGATAAAGTGGAGATGGGCGGAGAGACAGAGAGAGACAGAGAGAGAGACAGAGAGAGAGGGACAGAGAGAGAGACAGAGAGAGACAGAGACTATTAGATTATATATAAAGAAAAAGATAAATGCATCACATATTGGAACGAACTCACACAATCACAACAAACTAGAAACATATTTGCCTCTAAACAGACAGTATACTGTGGCAGACTACCTAACCACAGTAACTGATACAAACCTGAGAAAGACTTTGACAATGTGCACGGACAGTAGGGCTGACCCAACAAAAAAAAATACCGTATATATTTACATTTGGCAGCAGCACCTGCAATTCAGTAACCTATACACATTTCAAAAGGCTTTGCTATGCTATGCTATTAATATTTTTTCTAATAAGGTTTGTCCTTAGAAATGTGATCATCTTTGTATAGTTTTGTATATTAACAATTTAATTATTAACGCACAGGGCCTCGCATTTCTCCCAGGCAGCTATGATTGCGAGCCATGCGTGGCGTGCGCCTCGCGCAGCAACCACTCGTCTCGCTGCTGTCATAAAGCCTCGATTAAATGGCGCTTTATTTCAGTTAATTTTACGGCAAGAGAAGCAAAATGCCGTTCCTTTACACTTGCGTGTGCCGTTTCCACGAAGCCTCTGAGTTTATTTCAGTTATAAATGCAAAATGCCGTTCGTTGTTTGCTGTGCACAGCACAGCACACGACAGCCTGTGCTGCTTTGGATTAGACACAGACAGACAGACAGACAGACAGACAGACAGACAGACAGACAGACAGACAGACAGACAGACAGACAGACAGACAGACAGACAGACATACCTGGCTGCCCAGAGGAGAGGCTGTGCCTGTGCTGTCACTGTGATGACGGAGCTATAGAGACAGAGTTACACTTCTTAACACAATGTAAAAAATACACACTGTGATGACGGAGCTATAGAGACAGAATTACACTTCTTAACACAATGTAAAAACTACACACTGTGATGACGGAGCTATAGAGACAGAATTACACTTCTTAACACAATGTAAAAACTACACACTGTGATGACGGAGCTATAGAGACAGAGTTACACTTCTTAACACAATGTAAAAACTACACACTGTGATGACGGAGCTATAGAGACAGAATTACACTTAACACAATGTAAAAACTACACAAATATTAGAGGAGTTTTTCCCAAAATTTGAAACAAATTTCCCAGAATTCCGAAGTATGACAGAAAGGGAGAAATTACCACTCCTTCTGGGGGAACAGAAACAATGTGCAGTTTTGGCTGCAGAATATGTCAATTCCTGTCACAAGTATTATTATTTTCTTTTCATTGATATTATGTTGTTATGTTGTTGTTTGTCATATCTGTGATTGTGCTTTGGCAACACTTGTAAAATGTCATGCCAATAAAGCCTGTTGAAAATTGAGAGACAGAGAGAGACAGAGACACAGAGATAGACAGACAGACAGAGAGAGAGACAGAGACAGACAGACAGACAGACAGACAGACACTGAGATACACTTCATTTAACAGTTATTCCTTTTTTCATAGAAGTGTGTATTTGTATGTCATGTCTTTAATGTTCAGATTAATTGAAAATGGAGGATAAATCAACAGATAAAATGCCAAGGGGCTTGTCTTTGGTGTATAATACTAATTATATTGCGTCTGTCACAAAGAGTAATGAACAAATGTTTATCGATATATGTCTTTTACAAGCTAAGAGAATGATAGCATTGACCTGGAAGAGGCCAGACAAACCAAGTATCACACAGCGGTTCAAGGAATTATGTTTATGTTTACCTTTGGAAAAGATTGCATTACATTCTTAAGGACAAACAAGAAAAGTTTCAGGAGGTGTGGGGATGTTTTATAAGTTACATAAAGAACAAAAAATTGTCACATTTAATGGATGGAGCTGAAGAGGAGTAGTGCTGTTGTTGTTTGTTTTTGTTGTGGTTATTGTTGTTTTGCTTTCTTTATACCAGTAATTGTCTTGTAATGTTCATTGTTGTTTTTTGTATGTTTGTATTGTCAGTTGTGTGTGTGTAAAAAAGGAAAATAAATGCATTGTTTAAAAATATATATATTGCACTGTCACTAACTTAAACTCAGAAAAGTACATTTAACCTACCGGTATATTTGTTTTCTTATAAAAGGACAAAGTCTTCATTTTCAGAATTTCAATGATGCTGAGATTACAGAAGACATAAGTACAGGCTATTGAAAATATTTAAGGATATGTAGCTGTTGCTTAGTTTAGTATTGGAAACACTAAAGTATTCAATATTCAGATATACATGTAGTATAGGCTTATTGTTAACCACAGGTTAAGTGTAAACACAACATACTAACGGCATAAATATATACTTTTATATATACCTGTGTACACCTTGTCCTTGTTGAGCAGAGCAGAGCTGGAGAGCACAGAGGGAAAAGATCGCCCAAATGATCTTCTGACTGTTGTTTGGGGGGGATGGAACGAGACACTTCCTCGTTCCGCCCACACTAGAAGAGCAGATCTACAAGCTCACAGCGCGTCGCATCGCCCCGCTCTGTGAGCTTGTAGATCTGATGGCTGCGACGTGACAGAGAGGGAGAGAGAGAATCACGCAGACCGCGTCCATTTTACCATATTATATTAAAGTTAATGGCAACGTGCTACCTATAGGTGCAATGGCAGCCCATTCATCCAAACAGAAAAGTCCTCTCTGATTGTATTAGGCCTACACAACGTCAAACTCACCAACATTGCAGCTGTTTGTTTGTTTCATAAAAGTCCACTGTAGACATGTTTCATGTTATGAGCTACTTTGGGTCCTTGCAGCTGCTTATTTTTCTAAGTGCTGGAGTTTGGAAGCGCTTGTTAGACATCACTCAACTGCCCCTGGGTACCACCTGTTTTGAATTAGCACATAATGCATGCAAGAGGCAGCAGGACGTTGCTTTTAGAGAAAACGAGTGCTTCTAAACTCTGATGGAAACATGGCTGGCCCACAAGTAAAAACACTGTAACCTATACTTGGGTGATACTGGTTGTAAAAACACTGTAATCTATACTTGGGTGATACTGGTTAAGTAAAAACACTGTAATCTATACTTGGGTGATACTGGTTAAGTAAAAACACTGTAATCTATACTTGGGTGATACTGGTTAAGTAAAAACACTGTAATCTATACTTGGGTGATACTGGTTGTAAAAACACTGTAACCTATAGAGCGTCGCAGTCCCTCCCCCTCTCAGAACGGACGAACGGCCCAGGAAGTAACTTACCATTCATTTCAGTCATAGCCAATTCAGTCCGTATTTATTTAAAGACCTTTTAAGGCTCGTACAAAGCCAACTCGAGTCGTGAGAAATCATGACAATAAACTAAATTTTTTGCACCGAATAAATAATCAGAAAGAAGAAAAAAGGGGCAGGGTACAACACTGTGTACATACTTTTTGTCCAAAATGCTGAAACTACACTCCCATGAAGCATTGCGACTGACGTTCACTTCCTGGAAGGCTGGAATGAGAAATTGCCCGCGTTGTGCACTGGAGTCGTCAGTCGTGTAGTGTTTGTTCTTTGATTATAGTTTCTAGTCTACATTAAAAAGTTTATCTGTTCTTTTGTACCATAACATAAGTATGGTGCAGTGCTTTGTTCCCGACTGCAACCACCGGCCTGGGGTCAATATTTGCCGTTTCCACACTTTCCCGAAGAACAAGTCGGCGTTCACATTATGGACGAGACGTATACGATGATATCACAGCTTCAATGTTTGATACTTGATAACAAAAATAACAATCACAGCTTCAATGTAATGGATAGCATATGTTCTTACCTAATCATTACATTTTATATAAATCCAAAGGTACCTCATGATTTAAATAATGTATAATGTATTTTGTGTTACTCGACTACAATTAATTGAAAACCTTAGTTACCAGGCAGTTAGTTACTTTATAGATTTTGGTTATTATTACAAAATTGTTATGTTTGTTCTCTTACAATAACAGCAAATAAAGACTCAAACAACGTTTACTGTATATCCATTGTTTTAGTTAGAATGGCGCACTTATTCATACAGGGATACAGTTACGGTCTCAGCGTGATGACGTCATTCACCGTCTTAAAGGAACTAGGCAATGTCAAGATAACAGCAGTGCTATTATTGAAATAATGTATGATTGAACCACATACATAACAATTCCTCCCTTCTAATTTTTAAGTCCACCAACTATCAGAATGTGCCAGGGAATATTAAGTAAATATAGGTATAGCATTCAAACAGAAATTAAGGCACCATAACAGTTATGAAATGTAATACAGAATCCCAAAACTCTTTTTCATTTTTCTTTGAATATCAGTCCAGTGTGTGTGTGTGTGTGTGTGTGTGTGTGTGTGTGTGTGTGTGTGTGTGTGTGTGTGTGTGTGTGTGTGTGCGCGCGTGTGTGTGTGTGCGTGCGTGTGTGTTAAAGTTCACAGGCCGTGTAGTCCATATCCGTGTTAACTATAATTCCAACCTCTGAGGGGGTCTACGGTCTCTTCCAGGGTAGCGCCGTAGTGGACCAGGGTCAGAGTCAGTCACACCCTGAGTAATGTCCACAGTCTCTGGAATTTGAGTGTCAGTGTGAACAGTACCACGAGCTGTTGTCATGAAGGTATCATCTGTGGCCTGAGGAGTATCTGAACCCGCTGTCTCTGTGGTGACTTCACCGGTGGATGCATCTAGAAGCTGGTCGACGTGTCTGCGCCAGATCATGTTGGGCTCCACACCGACAGTGTACGACAAGGGTCCTGTCTGTGACAGTATCTCCCCAGACATCCATTTCTGAGTGGGACTGCGATAGTCTCTGGCCAGGACTTTTTGTCCAATATCAAAGGTTCTCATCTTCCTTTTCAGCTGGCTGGGAGAACACTGTTTCTCTTGAACGTGTTTGCGAATGTCTGGTTTTAGCAAATCTAAGCGTGACCTCAAGGGTCGTCCTAAGAACAGCATTGCCGGTGTCTGTCCTGTGGTGGCATGTGCAGTGTTTCTGTATGCCAGAAGAAAGTTGGCTACCTTCTGTTGTAACGGCACTTCCTCCTTCCTGCTTGCTTTCATTGACTGTTTGAAAGTTTGAACAAAACGTTCCGCCAGCCCATTCGTGGCCGGGTGGTGAGGGGCTGACGTGATGTGTTTAATGCCATTGCTCTTGAGGAAGCCTTGGAACTCCTCCCCCATGAAAATGCTGGCATTATCACTCACTAGTTGCAGGCACAAGCCTGTGCGAGCAAAAAGCATTCGCAGGAGGTTAACTGTCTTTGCAGCCGTGGCTTTCTTAACTGCAAAGATTTCAGGCCACTTTGAATGGGCGTCGACAACAATAAGAAACATATGATCCAAAAACGGCCCTGCATAATCGATATGTATGCGATGCCAGGGGGTGGAAGGCCATTCCCATGTGTGGACAGGTGCTGGCTGGGGTTGTCGCTGGGTCTGTTGACAACCTGTGCATGACTTGGCAAGGTCTTCAATTTGGCTATCGATGCCAGGCCACCATACATAACTTCTGGCCAGGCTTTTCATTTTAACCACACCTAGGTGTCCTTCATGCAGTGATGCGAGCACTCTGGAACGTAGTGTTGGAGGTACGACAACACGAGACCCCCACATAATGCAACCTTGGCACACAGAGAGTTGATGTTGTCGTGTGGCATACTCCGGAAGCTGAGCATTCCCATGTGCTGGCCATCCGTTCACTGTCAAATCATAGACCTTAGCTAGGACAGGGTCATTTCTTGTCTCTCTTTGTACCTGTGCGCTAGTAACAGGCAGGGGTTCTATCTGTGACATATGCAGCACTACCGCAGGATCAGTAGCTTTTTCAAACGTTGCTTGTGGTAGCCGAGACAGTCCATCCGCATTTCCATGGAGCTTAGTACTTTTATATTCAATTGTGTACGTGTGCGCTCCTAAGAATAAAGCCCATCGTTGTATGCGTGCCGCTGCCATGGCGGGAACACCTTTCTGGGGACAAAAGATGGATACTAGGGGCTGGTGATCAGTAATCAAAGTGAAACGTTGCCCATAGAGGTACTGATTAAACTTTTTCACACCCCATACCAAGCTCAAAGCTTCTCTGTCAATTTGTGCATAATTGCGCTCAGCAGACGTTAAAGACCGAGAAGCAAAAGCAATGGGTCTCTCTGAGCCATCAGGCATCCTATGTGATAATACAGCCCCTATGCCATATGGTGAAGCATCACAAGCAAGGCGCAGAGGAAGGCATGGGTCATAGTGTGCCAACACTGCATCAGAGGTTATAAGTTGCTTGGCTGCAGTGAATGCTTGTGCACACTCCTTGGTCCACCTCCATTTGGTGTCCTTTTGTAGCAGTGCATTCAGTGGGTGTAACACAGTTGAGAGATTTGGCAAGAATCGATGATAGTAATTAATTAAACCTAGAAATGAGCGACATTGACTCACGTTTTCTGGCTGTGGAGCATTCAGCATGGCATCCACCTTGTCCTTAGTCTTGTGCAGGCCATGTCTGTCGATTTTGTGTCCACAGTACTCAATGGAGTCTTGGAAAAACTCACATTTGCTCCTATTAGCTCTCAGGCCATACTCCTCCAGCCTTGTTAGCACAGCATCTAGGTTTGCCAAATGAGTGGCAGTATCTGGCCCAGTCACCACGATGTCATCCAAAAAGCACTGTGTGCCTGGTATTCCTTGTAACACCTGGTCCATGGCCCGCTGCCAAATCGCTGGGGCACTGGCAATGCCAAACACTAGTCTACTATACTGGTACAGGCCCTTGTGTGTATTTATGGTCAGATATTTCTGCGAAGGCTCTTCCACTTCCATTTGTAGATAGGCCTGTGCAAGGTCAATCTTGGAGAAACGCTCACCGTGTGACAACGAAGCAAAAATATCGTCAATGCGTGGAAGTGGATACTGTTCTGCATGTATTACAGGATTCAATGTCACTTTAAAGTCTCCACAAATCCTTACTTTATCAGTTGTCTTTTTCCCCACAGGTACTATAGGCGTTGCCCACTCAGACCAGTCCACCTTGGATAATATTCCTTGCTCCACTAGATGTTGGAGCTCTGCTTCCACTTTAGGGCGTAATGCATATGGAACAGGGCGAGCCTTGTGAAATTTTGGCGTTGCGTCGTCTTCAAGCTCAATCCGTGCCTTGATGTGTTTTAGGGTACCGATGCCCTCTCTGAACACTTGTGCATGTTTATCCATTACCTGTGTCAGTTGCACGTCTGCACACAGGTTCTTGTCCTTGGTGGCGATTTGCATGGCTTTTATGTCATGCCAGTTCAAACGGATGTGCCTCAACCACTGTCGTCCAAATAATGGCACGCCTCCATACTGAAGTACATACAACTCAAGGTTGCACCCTTGGCCCTCATATGCCACTTTCACCTTTACTTTTCCCAGTGGAGTGATCCGCTCACCTGTGTATGTTTTCAGTTTCACACTGGTGCGTTTCAGTTTCACATCAGGGAAATGCTCCTTGTAGTCCTGTAAGGATATGATAGACAGTGCAGATCCAGTATCGAGTTCCATTTTGAATGGCACTCCATTAACTTTAGGTGTCAGCCATATGACTTCATTGTCACCATCTTCTGTGGAGTATAAATCAAGACAAGCCAAATTCTCTTCATTTGAGTCATCTGAGTCTGTCTCTGTTACTTCATGTACTTTGTGGCTGCCTTTTCCTGTTCTCTTCCCTTGTCTGTCACTGTACCTTGATTTGCACATTTTCTGAATGTGCCCCCGTTTATTGCACTGCCTGCAGTCTTTATCCTTGAACCAACAATCTGCAGGATCATGTGACTTTTTTCCACATCTGTAGCAAGGCTGTGTTTTCTCATTTCGTGTTTTCTCATTTCGTTGGTTTGTGTGGAACTTGTGCACTAACCTTTCTGCTTCATTGTGTTTGCCTTGTAGCTCATTTGCATCCTTTGTTGCCGTTTCCATTGATATGGCTATTTGCAATGCACGAGCCAATGTTAATTTGTCTTCAGTCAGAAGACGTTTCTGGATGCCTTCGTTGTGCATCCCGCACACAAGTCTGTCTCTCAGAGCGTCCGATAGTCCGTCTCCAAACTCACAATGCTCCGTCAATCTACGGAGCTCTGCAATGTAATCCGATATGGTCTCAGACTGTGATTGATTCCTTTTGTGAAAACGAAAACGTTCTGCTATCAGCAGTGGTGTTGGATTCAGATGCTTCTTTAGAACGTCTGTGATCTCCGTAAACGTTTTGGTAGCAGGTTTGGTGGGTGCAATGAGACTGCGGAGCAAGTTGTACGTTTTAACTCCCATAACACTGAGCAGCACCGCAACTTGTCTCTCCTCTTCAATTTGGTTAGCCCCACAATACTGTTCAACTCTTTCCACGTAGGAAGTCCAATCTTCAGCTGTACTGTCAAAACTGTCCATATGACCCACAGCCACAAATCCAGCCATATTCGCGTTGTTTTCAAGTTACTTTTACCTCGCTCTGTTGTTTATCGTCGGAGCGTCGTTCCTCGTCTTTTTCTTTATATATATATATATTTTTTTTACGTCCATTTGTTGCACTGTAGATTCGTATAACCTCGTCGCCAGTTCTGTTATGTTTGTTCTCTTACAATAACAGCAAATAAAGACTCAAACAACGTTTACTGTATATCCATTGTTTTAGTTAGAATGGCGCACTTATTCATACAGGGATACAGTTACGGTCTCAGCGTGATGACGTCATTCACCGTCTTAAAGGAACTAGGCAATGTCAAGATAACAGCAGTGCTATTATTGAAATAATGTATGATTGAACCACATACATAACAAAAATATACACTTATAGCCAATCTACAAGCTTACAACATGTCTCATTGTTTTGTGATAAATTGTATACATATAATAACTTGTGAAACATGACATTCTGCACAATGAGTACTACAAGTAACTTCTGATTACCTTGACTGTACTTAACAGAGTATTTCTACATTGCAATATTGATACTTTTACTTTTTTTACTAAAACAAATTGAG
Organism: Protomyctophum bolini; assembly: GCF_963924005.1. Lineage (NCBI taxonomy): Eukaryota > Metazoa > Chordata > Actinopteri > Myctophiformes > Myctophidae > Protomyctophum > Protomyctophum bolini. The sequence goes on along the minus strand of NC_137862.1, from coordinate 703,245 downwards.
TACATGCACCACTGGCCATTAAAATATTAATGTGTGTGTGACTGTGTGTGTGTGTGTGACTGTGTGTGTGTGTGAGATCTCCTGCTGTACACTACTGTATTTTAACATCAGTCATCATAAATAATGTTGTTACTTCTGGCTGGTACTTGTGTTCTCCCCTGCTGTTTATTAATTCGTTAATTAATTTGTAATTCCCACTATAACATGAATTGTTTGAGTCAGTTTGATTTATGTAGACGTAGAGAGATAAACGTTAGTTACTAATTCTGAACTCACCATAACTTTGTATGTCTTGTTCTTCATACTGGCTCTTACAGAGCCAATAAGCTGGCCTTGTGAAAAAGAACATGCCAGGACATGGCCAGACTCATAGTGGTTTTCACCGCGGCGGACACTCTTTTCTTCATTTTTAAAATACCGTAACATATTCGATAAAGAAATCATTGTACCTGAACGTATACCTGTAAACGGTATTAGAATACTAGTGTTCTAATATGGCGGGTCAACAGGGGGCAGTAACGATTTCCACGGAAACCGCAACCTCCACCAATCACAGACGTCGACATCACCGGATGTTTGGACTTTAGCATTCTGGGTAATGAAGTACTTCTCCGTGAGGTCGCGCATAAAGATCGTTTTTACTAAAACTAGAGTGATAGCATGCATGCTTGGGGTTTCTACAGGAGCATATAGAACCATTTTACAACCACGACCACAATGGTAAGTGTACATGGAATTGTTACGATATTATGGCTGATACGAGAATTCCCTATGGTCCAGGTGAATGGGATTTTTACTTCTGGGTCTGGCTCTGACGTCACTGCGGCGCTCTATAGCCCATATCGTACGGCATACTATAGCGCGCCGTTTTTCATCATTTTTGAAGATTTGAAAAAAATGACAAAATGACAAAAACGAAAGGTTATAGCCCATGTTTTTTGAAAATTTGAAAAAAAAAGTTAGCCTCGTTTCTCATCATTTTGGACCATGGGCTATAGCCCATATCGTACGGCATACTATAGCGCGCCGTTTTTCATCATTTTTGAAGATTTGAAAAAAATGACGAAATGACAAAAACGAAAGGTTATAGCCCATGTTTTTTGAAATTTTGAAAAAAAAACTTAGCCTCGTTTCTCATCATTTTGGACCATGGGCTATAGCCCATATCGTACGGCATACTATAGCGCGCCGTTTTTCATCATTTTTGAAGATTTGAAAAAAATGACAAAATGACAAAAACGAAAGGTTATAGCCCATGTTTTTTGAAATTTTGAAAAAAAAAGTTAGCCTCGTTTCTCATCATTTTGGACCATGGGCTATAGCCCATATCGTACGGCATTCTATAGCGCGCCGTTTTCATCATTTTTAAAGATTTGAAAAAAATTACGAAATGACAAAAACGAAAGGTTATAGCCCATGTTTTTTGAAATTTTGAAAAAAAAAGTTAGCCTCGTTTCTCATCATTTTGGACCATGGGCTATAGCCCATATCGTACGGCATACTATAGCGCGCCGTTTTTCATCATTTTTGAAGATTTGAAAAAAATGACAAAATGACAAAAACGAAAGGTTATAGCCCATGTTTTTTGAAATTTTGAAAAAAAAAGTTAGCCTCGTTTCTCATCATTTTGGACCATGGGCTATAGCCCATATCGTACGGCATACTATAGCGCGCCGTTTTTCATCATTTTTGAAGATTTGAAAAAAATGACAAAATGACAAAAACGAAAGGTTATAGCCCATGTTTTTTGAAATTTTGAAAAAAAAAGTTAGCCTCGTTTCTCATCATTTTGGACCATGGGCTATAGCCCATATCGTACGGCATTCTATAGCGCGCCGTTTTTCATCATTTTTAAAGATTTGAAATAAATGACAAAATGACAAAAACGAAAGGTTATAGCCCATGTTTTTTGAAATTTTGAAAAAAAAAGTTAGCCTCGTTTCTCATCATTTTGTACCATGGGCTATAGCCCATATCGTACGGCATACTATAGCGCGCCGTTTTTCATCATTTTTGAAGATTTGAAAAAAATGACGAAATGACAAAAACGAAAGGTTATAGCCCATGTTTTTTGAAATTTTGAAAAAAAAAGTTAGCCTCGTTTCTCATCATTTTGGACCATGGGCTATAGCCCATATCGTACGGCATACTATAGCGCGCCGTTTTTCATCATTTTTAAAGATTTGAAAAAAAATACGAAATGACAAAAACGATGGGTTATAGCCCATGTTTTTTGAAATTTTGAAAAAAAAAGTTAGCCTCGTTTCTCATCATTTTGGACCATGGGCTATAGCCCATATCGTACGGCATACTATAGCGCGCCGTTTTTCATCATTTTTGAAGATTTGAAAAAAATGACGAAATGACAAAAACGATGGGTTATAGCCCATGTTTTTTGAAATTTTGAAAAAAAAAGTTAGCCTCGTTTCTCATCATTTTGGACCATGGGCTATAGCCCATATCGTACGGCATACTATAGCGCGCCGTTTTTCATCATTTTTGAAGATTTGAAAAAAATGACGAAATGACAAAAACGAAAGGTTATAGCCCATGTTTTTTGAAATTTTGAAAAAAAAACTTAGCCTCGTTTCTCATCATTTTGGACCATGGGCTATAGCCCATATCGTACGGCATACTATAGCGCGCCGTTTTTCATCATTTTTGAAGATTTGAAAAAAATGACAAAATGACAAAAACAAAAGGTTATAGCCCATGTTTTTTGAAATTTTGAAAAAAAAAGTTAGCCTCGTTTCTCATCATTTTGGACCATGGGCTATAGCCCATATCGTACGGCATTCTATAGCGCGCCGTTTTCATCATTTTTAAAGATTTGAAAAAAATTACGAAATGACAAAAACGAAAGGTTATAGCCCATGTTTTTTGAAATTTTGAAAAAAAAAGTTAGCCTCGTTTCTCATCATTTTGGACCATGGGCTATAGCCCATATCGTACGGCATACTATAGCGCGCCGTTTTTCATCATTTTTGAAGATTTGAAAAAAATGACGAAATGACAAAAACGAAAGGTTATAGCCCATGTTTTTTGAAATTTTGAAAAAAAAACTTAGCCTCGTTTCTCATCATTTTGGACCATGGGCTATAGCCCATATCGTACGGCATACTATAGCGCGCCGTTTTTCATAATTTTTGAAGATTTGAAAAAAATGACAAAATGACAAAAACGAAAGGTTATAGCCCATGTTTTTTGAAATTTTGAAAAAAAAAGTTAGCCTCGTTTCTCATCATTTTGGACCATGGGCTATAGCCCATATCGTACGGCATTCTATAGCGCGCCGTTTTCATCATTTTTAAAGATTTGAAAAAAATTACGAAATGACAAAAACGAAAGGTTATAGCCCATGTTTTTTGAAATTTTGAAAAAAAAAGTTAGCCTCGTTTCTCATCATTTTGGACCATGGGCTATAGCCCATATCGTACGGCATACTATAGCGCGCCGTTTTTCATCATTTTTGAAGATTTGAAAAAAATGACGAAATGACAAAAACGAAAGGTTATAGCCCATGTTTTTTGAAATTTTGAAAAAAAAAGTTAGCCTCGTTTCTCATCATTTTGGACCATGGGCTATAGCCCATATCGTACGGCATACTATAGCGCGCCGTTTTTCATCATTTTTGATGATTTGAAAAAAATGACGAAATGACAAAAACGATGGGTTATAGCCCATGTTTTTTGAAATTTTGAAAAAAAAAGTTAGCCTCGTTTCTCATCATTTTGGACCATGGGCTATAGCCCATATCGTACGGCATACTATAGCGCGCCGTTTTTCATCATTTTTGAAGATTTGAAAAAAATGACGAAATGACAAAAACGAAAGGTTATAGCCCATGTTTTTTGAAATTTTGGAAAAAAAAGTTAGCCTCGTTTCTCATCATTTTGGACCATGGGCTATAGCCCATATCGTACGGCATACTATAGCGCGCCGTTTTTCATCATTTTTGAAGATTTGAAAAAAATGACGAAATGACAAAAACGAAAAGTTATAGCCCATGTTTTTTGAAATTTTGAAAAAAAAAGTTAGCCTCGTTTCTCATCATTTTGGACCATGGGCTATAGCCCATATCGTACGGCATACTATAGCGCGCCGTTTTTCATCATTTTTGAAGATTTGAAAAAAATGACGAAATGACAAAAACGATGGGTTATAGCCCATGTTTTTTGAAATTTTGAAAAAAAAAGTTAGCCTCGTTTCTCATCATTTTGGACCATGGGCTATAGCCCATATCGTACGGCATACTATAGCGCGCCGTTTTTCATCATTTTTGAAGATTTGAAAAAAATGACGAAATGACAAAAACGAAAGGTTATAGCCCATGTTTTTTGAAATTTTGAAAAAAAAACTTAGCCTCGTTTCTCATCATTTTGGACCATGGGCTATAGCCCATATCGTACGGCATACTATAGCGCGCCGTTTTTCATCATTTTTGAAGATTTGAAAAAAATGACAAAATGACAAAAACGAAAGGTTATAGCCCATGTTTTTTGAAATTTTGAAAAAAAAAGTTAGCCTCGTTTCTCATCATTTTGGACCATGGGCTATAGCCCATATCGTACGGCATTCTATAGCGCGCCGTTTTCATCATTTTTAAAGATTTGAAAAAAATTACGAAATGACAAAAACGAAAGGTTATAGCCCATGTTTTTTGAAATTTTGAAAAAAAAAGTTAGCCTCGTTTCTCATCATTTTGGACCATGGGCTATAGCCCATATCGTACGGCATACTATAGCGCGCCGTTTTTCATCATTTTTGAAGATTTGAAAAAAATGACGAAATGACAAAAACGAAAGGTTATAGCCCATGTTTTTTGAAATTTTGAAAAAAAAGTTAGCCTCGTTTCTCATCATTTTGGACCATGGGCTATAGCCCATATCGTACGGCATACTATAGCGCGCCGTTTTTCATCATTTTTGATGATTTGAAAAAAATGACGAAATGACAAAAACGATGGGTTATAGCCCATGTTTTTTGAAATTTTGAAAAAAAAAGTTAGCCTCGTTTCTCATCATTTTGGACCATGGGCTATAGCCCATATCGTACGGCATACTATAGCGCGCCGTTTTTCATCATTTTTGATGATTTGAAAAAAATGACGAAATGACAAAAACGAAAGGTTATAGCCCATGTTTTTTGAAATTTTGGAAAAAAAAGTTAGCCTCGTTTCTCATCATTTTGGACCATGGGCTATAGCCCATATCGTACGGCATACTATAGCGCGCCGTTTTTCATCATTTTTGAAGATTTGAAAAAAATGACGAAATGACAAAAACGATGGGTTATAGCCCATGTTTTTTGAAATTTTGAAAAAAAAAGTTAGCCTCGTTTCTCATCATTTTGGACCATGGGCTATAGCCCATATCGTACGGCATACTATAGCGCGCCGTTTTTCATCATTTTTGAAGATTTGAAAAAAATGACGAAATGACAAAAACGAAAGGTTATAGCCCATGTTTTTTGAAATTTTGAAAAAAAAACTTAGCCTCGTTTCTCATCATTTTGGACCATGGGCTATAGCCCATATCGTACGGCATACTATAGCGCGCCGTTTTTCATCATTTTTGAAGATTTGAAAAAAATGACAAAATGACAAAAACGAAAGGTTATAGCCCATGTTTTTTGAAATTTTGAAAAAAAAAGTTAGCCTCGTTTCTCATCATTTTGGACCATGGGCTATAGCCCATATCGTACGGCATTCTATAGCGCGCCGTTTTCATCATTTTTAAAGATTTGAAAAAAATTACGAAATGACAAAAACGAAAGGTTATAGCCCATGTTTTTTGAAATTTTGAAAAAAAAAGTTAGCCTCGTTTCTCATCATTTTGGACCATGGGCTATAGCCCATATCGTACGGCATACTATAGCGCGCCGTTTTTCATCATTTTTGATGATTTGAAAAAAATGACGAAATGACAAAAACGATGGGTTATAGCCCATGTTTTTTGAAATTTTGAAAAAAAAAGTTAGCCTCGTTTCTCATCATTTTGGACCATGGGCTATAGCCCATATCGTACGGCATACTATAGCGCGCCGTTTTTCATCATTTTTGATGATTTGAAAAAAATGACGAAATGACAAAAACGAAAGGTTATAGCCCATGTTTTTTGAAATTTTGAAAAAAAAAGTTAGCCTCGTTTCTCATCATTTTGGACCATGGGCTATAGCCCATATCGTACGGCATACTATAGCGCGCCGTTTTTCATCATTTTTGAAGATTTGAAAAAAATGACGAAATGACAAAAACGATGGGTTATAGCCCATGTTTTTTGAAATTTTGAAAAAAAAAGTTAGCCTCGTTTCTCATCATTTTGGACCATGGGCTATAGCCCATATCGTACGGCATACTATAGCGCGCCGTTTTTCATCATTTTTGAAGATTTGAAAAAAATGACAAAATGACAAAAACGAAAGGTTATAGCCCATGTTTTTTGAAATTTTGAAAAAAAAAGTTAGCCTCGTTTCTCATCATTTTGGACCATGGGCTATAGCCCATATCGTACGGCATTCTATAGCGCGCCGTTTTTCATCATTTTTAAAGATTTGAAAAAAATTACGAAATGACAAAAACGAAAGGTTATAGCCCATGTTTTTTGAAATTTTGAAAAAAAAAGTTAGCCTCGTTTCTCATCATTTTGGACCATGGGCTATAGCCCATATTGTACGGCATACTATAGCGCGCCGTTTTTCATCATTTTTGAAGATTTGAAAAAAATGACGAAATGACAAAAACGAAAGGTTATAGCCCATGTTTTTTGAAATTTTGAAAAAAAAAGTTAGCCTCGTTTCTCATCATTTTGGACCATGGGCTATAGCCCATATCGTACGGCATACTATAGCGCGCCGTTTTTCATCATTTTTGATGATTTGAAAAAAATGACGAAATGACAAAAACGATGGGATATAGCCCATGTTTTTTGTTATTTTGAAAAAAAAAGTTAGCCTCGTTTCTCATCATTTTGGACCATGGGCTATAGCCCATATCGTACGGCATACTATAGCGCGCCGTTTTTCATCATTTTTGAAGATTTGAAAAAAATGACGAAATGACAAAAACGAAAGGTTATAGCCCATGTTTTTTGAAATTTTGGAAAAAAAAGTTAGCCTCGTTTCTCATCATTTTGGACCATGGGCTATAGCCCATATCGTACGGCATACTATAGCGCGCCGTTTTTCATCATTTTTGAAGATTTGAAAAAAATGACGAAATGACAAAAACGAAAGGTTATAGCCCATGTTTTTTGAAATTTTGAAAAAAAAAGTTAGCCTCGTTTCTCATCATTTTGGACCATGGGCTATAGCCCATATCGTACGGCATACTATAGCGCGCCGTTTTTCATCATTTTTAAAGATTTGAAAAAAAATACGAAATGACAAAAACGATGGGTTATAGCCCATGTTTTTTGAAATTTTGAAAAAAAAAGTTAGCCTCGTTTCTCATCATTTTGGACCATGGGCTATAGCCCATATCGTACGGCATACTATAGCGCGCCGTTTTTCATCATTTTTGAAGATTTGAAAAAAATGACGAAATGACAAAAACGATGGGTTATAGCCCATGTTTTTTGAAATTTTGAAAAAAAAAGTTAGCCTCGTTTCTCATCATTTTGGACCATGGGCTATAGCCCATATCGTACGGCATACTATAGCGCGCCGTTTTTCATCATTTTTGAAGATTTGAAAAAAATGACGAAATGACAAAAACGAAAGGTTATAGCCCATGTTTTTTGAAATTTTGAAAAAAAAAGTTAGCCTCGTTTCTCATCATTTTGGACCATGGGCTATAGCCCATATCGTACGGCATACTATAGCGCGCCGTTTTTCATCATTTTTGAAGATTTGAAAAAAATGACGAAATGACAAAAACAAAAGGTTATAGCCCATGTTTTTTGAAATTTTGAAAAAAAAAGTTAGCCTCGTTTCTCATCATTTTGGACCATGGGCTATAGCCCATATCGTACGGCATACTATAGCGCGCCGTTTTTCATCATTTTTGAAGATTTGAAAAAAATGACGAAATGACAAAAACGAAAGGTTATAGCCCATGTTTTTTGAAATTTTGAAAAAAAAAGTTAGCCTTGTTTCTCATCATTTTGGACCATGGGCTATAGCCCATATCGTACGGCATACTATAGCGCGCCGTTTTTCATCATTTTTGAAGATTTGAAAAAAATTACAAAATGACAAAAACGAAAGGTTATAGCCCATGTTTTTTGAAATTTTGAAAAAAAAAGTTAGCCTCGTTTCTCATCATTTTGGACCATGGGCTATAGCCCATATCGTACGGCATACTATAGCGCGCCGTTTTTCATCATTTTTGAAGATTTGAAAAAAATGACGAAATGACAAAAACGAAAGGTTATAGCCCATGTTTTTTTAAATTTTGAAAAAAAAAGTTAGCCTCGTTTCTCATCATTTTGGACCATGGGCTATAGCCCATATCGTACGGCATACTATAGCGCGCCGTTTTTCATCATTTTTGAAGATTTGAAAAAAATGACAAATGACAAAAACGAAAGGTTATAGCCCATGTTTTTTGAAATTTTGAAAAAAAAAGTTAGCCTCGTTTCTCATCATTTTGGACCATGGGCTATAGCCCATATCGTACGGCATACTATAGCGCGCCGTTTTTCATCATTTTTGAAGATTTGAAAAAAATGACGAAATGACAAAAACGAAAGGTTATAGCCCATGTTTTTTGAAATTTTGAAAAAAAAACTTAGCCTCGTTTCTCATCATTTTGGACCATGGGCTATAGCCCATATCGTACGGCATACTATAGCGCGCCGTTTTTCATCATTTTTGAAGATTTGAAAAAAATGACAAAATGACAAAAACGAAAGGTTATAGCCCATGTTTTTTGAAATTTTGAAAAAAAAAGTTAGCCTCGTTTCTCATCATTTTGGACCATGGGCTATAGCCCATATCGTACGGCATTCTATAGCGCGCCGTTTTCATCATTTTTAAAGATTTGAAAAAAATTACGAAATGACAAAAACGAAAGGTTATAGCCCATGTTTTTTGAAATTTTGAAAAAAAAAGTTAGCCTCGTTTCTCATCATTTTGGACCATGGGCTATAGCCCATATCGTACGGCATACTATAGCGCGCCGTTTTTCATCATTTTTGAAGATTTGAAAAAAATGACGAAATGACAAAAACGAAAGGTTATAGCCCATGTTTTTTGAAATTTTGAAAAAAAAACTTAGCCTCGTTTCTCATCATTTTGGACCATGGGCTATAGCCCATATCGTACGGCATACTATAGCGCGCCGTTTTTCATCATTTTTGAAGATTTGAAAAAAATGACAAAATGACAAAAACGAAAGGTTATAGCCCATGTTTTTTGAAATTTTGAAAAAAAAAGTTAGCCTCGTTTCTCATCATTTTGGACCATGGGCTATAGCCCATATCGTACGGCATTCTATAGCGCGCCGTTTTCATCATTTTTAAAGATTTGAAAAAAATTACGAAATGACAAAAACGAAAGGTTATAGCCCATGTTTTTTGAAATTTTGAAAAAAAAAGTTAGCCTCGTTTCTCATCATTTTGGACCATGGGCTATAGCCCATATCGTACGGCATACTATAGCGCGCCGTTTTTCATCATTTTTGAAGATTTGAAAAAAATGACGAAATGACAAAAACGAAAGGTTATAGCCCATGTTTTTTGAAATTTTGAAAAAAAAAGTTAGCCTCGTTTCTCATCATTTTGGACCATGGGCTATAGCCCATATCGTACGGCATACTATAGCGCGCCGTTTTTCATCATTTTTGATGATTTGAAAAAAATGACGAAATGACAAAAACGATGGGTTATAGCCCATGTTTTTTGAAATTTTGAAAAAAAAAGTTAGCCTCGTTTCTCATCATTTTGGACCATGGGCTATAGCCCATATCGTACGGCATACTATAGCGCGCCGTTTTTCATCATTTTTGAAGATTTGAAAAAAATGACGAAATGACAAAAACGAAAGGTTATAGCCCATGTTTTTTTAAATTTTGAAAAAAAAAGTTAGCCTCGTTTCTCATCATTTTGGACCATGGGCTATAGCCCATATCGTACGGCATACTATAGCGCGCCATTTTTCATCATTTTTGAAGATTTGAAAAAAATGACAAATGACAAAAACGAAAGGTTATAGCCCATGTTTTTTGAAATTTTGAAAAAAAAAGTTAGCCTCGTTTCTCATCATTTTGGACCATGGGCTATAGCCCATATCGTACGGCATACTATAGCGCGCCGTTTTTCATCATTTTTGAAGATTTGAAAAAAATGACGAAATGACAAAAACGAAAGGTTATAGCCCATGTTTTTTGAAATTTTGAAAAAAAAACTTAGCCTCGTTTCTCATCATTTTGGACCATGGGCTATAGCCCATATCGTACGGCATACTATAGCGCGCCGTTTTTCATCATTTTTGAAGATTTGAAAAAAATGACAAAATGACAAAAACGAAAGGTTATAGCCCATGTTTTTTGAAATTTTGAAAAAAAAAGTTAGCCTCGTTTCTCATCATTTTGGACCATGGGCTATAGCCCATATCGTACGGCATTCTATAGCGCGCCGTTTTCATCATTTTTAAAGATTTGAAAAAAATTACGAAATGACAAAAACGAAAGGTTATAGCCCATGTTTTTTGAAATTTTGAAAAAAAAAGTTAGCCTCGTTTCTCATCATTTTGGACCATGGGCTATAGCCCATATCGTACGGCATACTATAGCGCGCCGTTTTTCATCATTTTTGAAGATTTGAAAAAAATGACGAAATGACAAAAACGAAAGGTTATAGCCCATGTTTTTTGAAATTTTGAAAAAAAAACTTAGCCTCGTTTCTCATCATTTTGGACCATGGGCTATAGCCCATATCGTACGGCATACTATAGCGCGCCGTTTTTCATCATTTTTGAAGATTTGAAAAAAATGACAAAATGACAAAAACGAAAGGTTATAGCCCATGTTTTTTGAAATTTTGAAAAAAAAAGTTAGCCTCGTTTCTCATCATTTTGGACCATGGGCTATAGCCCATATCGTACGGCATTCTATAGCGCGCCGTTTTCATCATTTTTAAAGATTTGAAAAAAATTACGAAATGACAAAAACGAAAGGTTATAGCCCATGTTTTTTGAAATTTTGAAAAAAAAAGTTAGCCTCGTTTCTCATCATTTTGGACCATGGGCTATAGCCCATATCGTACGGCATACTATAGCGCGCCGTTTTTCATCATTTTTGAAGATTTGAAAAAAATGACGAAATGACAAAAACGAAAGGTTATAGCCCATGTTTTTTGAAATTTTGAAAAAAAAAGTTAGCCTCGTTTCTCATCATTTTGGACCATGGGCTATAGCCCATATCGTACGGCATACTATAGCGCGCCGTTTTTCATCATTTTTGATGATTTGAAAAAAATGACGAAATGACAAAAACGATGGGTTATAGCCCATGTTTTTTGAAATTTTGAAAAAAAAAGTTAGCCTCGTTTCTCATCATTTTGGACCATGGGCTATAGCCCATATCGTACGGCATACTATAGCGCGCCGTTTTTCATCATTTTTGAAGATTTGAAAAAAATGACGAAATGACAAAAACGAAAGGTTATAGCCCATGTTTTTTGAAATTTTGAAAAAAAAACTTAGCCTCGTTTCTCATCATTTTGGACCATGGGCTATAGCCCATATCGTACGGCATACTATAGCGCGCCGTTTTTCATCATTTTTGAAGATTTGAAAAAAATGACAAAATGACAAAAACGAAAGGTTATAGCCCATGTTTTTTGAAATTTTGAAAAAAAAAGTTAGCCTCGTTTCTCATCATTTTGGACCATGGGCTATAGCCCATATCGTACGGCATTCTATAGCGCGCCGTTTTCATCATTTTTAAAGATTTGAAAAAAATTACGAAATGACAAAAACGAAAGGTTATAGCCCATGTTTTTTGAAATTTTGAAAAAAAAAGTTAGCCTCGTTTCTCATCATTTTGGACCATGGGCTATAGCCCATATCGTACGGCATACTATAGCGCGCCGTTTTTCATCATTTTTGAAGATTTGAAAAAAATGACAAAATGACAAAAACGAAAGGTTATAGCCCATGTTTTTTGAAATTTTGAAAAAAAAAGTTAGCCTCGTTTCTCATCATTTTGGACCATGGGCTATAGCCCATATCGTACGGCATACTATAGCGCGCCGTTTTTCATCATTTTTGAAGATTTGAAAAAAATGACAAAATGACAAAAACGAAAGGTTATAGCCCATGTTTTTTGAAATTTTGAAAAAAAAAGTTAGCCTCGTTTCTCATCATTTTGTACCATGGGCTATAGCCCATATCGTACGGCATACTATAGCGCGCCGTTTTTCATCATTTTTGAAGATTTGAAAAAAATGACGAAATGACAAAAACGAAAGGTTATAGCCCATGTTTTTTGAAATTTTGAAAAATAAAGTTAGCCTCGTTTCTCATCATTTTGGACCATGGGCTATAGCCCATATCGTACGGCATACTATAGCGCGCCGTTTTCATCATTTTTAAAGATTTGAAAAAAAATACGAAATGACAAAAACGATGGGTTATAGCCCATGTTTTTTGAAATTTTGAAAAAAAAAGTTAGCCTCGTTTCTCATCATTTTGGACCATGGGCTATAGCCCATATCGTACGGCATACTATAGCGCGCCGTTTTTCATCATTTTTGAAGATTTGAAAAAAATGACGAAATGACAAAAACGATGGGTTATAGCCCATGTTTTTTGAAATTTTGAAAAAAAAAGTTAGCCTCGTTTCTCATCATTTTGGACCATGGGCTATAGCCCATATCGTACGGCATACTATAGCGCGCCGTTTTTCATCATTTTTGAAGATTTGAAAAAAATGACGAAATGACAAAAACGAAAGGTTATAGCCCATGTTTTTTGAAATTTTGAAAAAAAAACTTAGCCTCGTTTCTCATCATTTTGGACCATGGGCTATAGCCCATATCGTACGGCATACTATAGCGCGCCGTTTTTCATCATTTTTGAAGATTTGAAAAAAATGACGAAATGACAAAAACGAAAGGTTATAGCCCATGTTTTTTGAAATTTTGAAAAAAAAACTTAGCCTCGTTTCTCATCATTTTGGACCATGGGCTATAGCCCATATCGTACGGCATACTATAGCGCGCCGTTTTTCATCATTTTTGAAGATTTGAAAAAAATGACAAAATGACAAAAACGAAAGGTTATAGCCCATGTTTTTTGAAATTTTGAAAAAAAAAGTTAGCCTCGTTTCTCATCATTTTGGACCATGGGCTATAGCCCATATCGTACGGCATTCTATAGCGCGCCGTTTTCATCATTTTTAAAGATTTGAAAAAAATTACGAAATGACAAAAACGAAAGGTTATAGCCCATGTTTTTTGAAATTTTGAAAAAAAAAGTTAGCCTCGTTTCTCATCATTTTGGACCATGGGCTATAGCCCATATCGTACGGCATACTATAGCGCGCCGTTTTTCATCATTTTTGAAGATTTGAAAAAAATGACGAAATGACAAAAACGAAAGGTTATAGCCCATGTTTTTTGAAATTTTGAAAAAAAAAGTTAGCCTCGTTTCTCATCATTTTGGACCATGGGCTATAGCCCATATCGTACGGCATACTATAGCGCGCCGTTTTTCATCATTTTTGATGATTTGAAAAAAATGACGAAATGACAAAAACGATGGGTTATAGCCCATGTTTTTTGAAATTTTGAAAAAAAAAGTTAGCCTCGTTTCTCATCATTTTGGACCATGGGCTATAGCCCATATCGTACGGCATACTATAGCGCGCCGTTTTTCATCATTTTTGAAGATTTGAAAAAAATGACGAAATGACAAAAACGAAAGGTTATAGCCCATGTTTTTTGAAATTTTGGAAAAAAAAGTTAGCCTCGTTTCTCATCATTTTGGACCATGGGCTATAGCCCATATCGTACGGCATACTATAGCGCGCCGTTTTTCATCATTTTTGAAGATTTGAAAAAAATGACGAAATGACAAAAACGAAAAGTTATAGCCCATGTTTTTTGAAATTTTGAAAAAAAAAGTTAGCCTCGTTTCTCATCATTTTGGACCATGGGCTATAGCCCATATCGTACGGCATACTATAGCGCGCCGTTTTTCATCATTTTTGAAGATTTGAAAAAAATGACGAAATGACAAAAACGATGGGTTATAGCCCATGTTTTTTGAAATTTTGAAAAAAAAAGTTAGCCTCGTTTCTCATCATTTTGGACCATGGGCTATAGCCCATATCGTACGGCATACTATAGCGCGCCGTTTTTCATCATTTTTGAAGATTTGAAAAAAATGACAAAATGACAAAAACGAAAGGTTATAGCCCATGTTTTTTGAAATTTTGAAAAAAAAAGTTAGCCTCGTTTCTCATCATTTTGGACCATGGGCTATAGCCCATATCGTACGGCATTCTATAGCGCGCCGTTTTTCATCATTTTTAAAGATTTGAAAAAAATTACGAAATGACAAAAACGAAAGGTTATAGCCCATGTTTTTTGAAATTTTGAAAAAAAAAGTTAGCCTCGTTTCTCATCATTTTGGACCATGGGCTATAGCCCATATTGTACGGCATACTATAGCGCGCCGTTTTTCATCATTTTTGAAGATTTGAAAAAAATGACGAAATGACAAAAACGAAAGGTTATAGCCCATGTTTTTTGAAATTTTGAAAAAAAAAGTTAGCCTCGTTTCTCATCATTTTGGACCATGGGCTATAGCCCATATCGTACGGCATACTATAGCGCGCCGTTTTTCATCATTTTTGATGATTTGAAAAAAATGACGAAATGACAAAAACGATGGGTTATAGCCCATGTTTTTTGTTATTTTGAAAAAAAAAGTTAGCCTCGTTTCTCATCATTTTGGACCATGGGCTATAGCCCATATCGTACGGCATACTATAGCGCGCCGTTTTTCATCATTTTTGAAGATTTGAAAAAAATGACAAAATGACAAAAACGAAAGGTTATAGCCCATGTTTTTTGAAATTTTGGAAAAAAAAGTTAGCCTCGTTTCTCATCATTTTGGACCATGGGCTATAGCCCATATCGTACGGCATACTATAGCGCGCCGTTTTTCATCATTTTTGAAGATTTGAAAAAAATGACGAAATGACAAAAACGAAAGGTTATAGCCCATGTTTTTTGAAATTTTGAAAAAAAAAGTTAGCCTCGTTTCTCATCATTTTGGACCATGGGCTATAGCCCATATCGTACGGCATACTATAGCGCGCCGTTTTTCATCATTTTTAAAGATTTGAAAAAAAATACGAAATGACAAAAACGATGGGTTATAGCCCATGTTTTTTGAAATTTTGAAAAAAAAAGTTAGCCTCGTTTCTCATCATTTTGGACCATGGGCTATAGCCCATATCGTACGGCATACTATAGCGCGCCGTTTTTCATCATTTTTGAAGATTTGAAAAAAATGACGAAATGACAAAAACGATGGGTTATAGCCCATGTTTTTTGAAATTTTGAAAAAAAAAGTTAGCCTCGTTTCTCATCATTTTGGACCATGGGCTATAGCCCATATCGTACGGCATACTATAGCGCGCCGTTTTTCATCATTTTTGAAGATTTGAAAAAAATGACAAAATGACAAAAACGAAAGGTTATAGCCCATGTTTTTTGAAATTTTGAAAAAAAAAGTTAGCCTCGTTTCTCATCATTTTGGACCATGGGCTATAGCCCATATCGTACGGCATACTATAGCGCGCCGTTTTTCATCATTTTTGAAGATTTGAAAAAAATGACGAAATGACAAAAACGAAAGGTTATAGCCCATGTTTTTTGAAATTTTGAAAAAAAAACTTAGCCTCGTTTCTCATCATTTTGGACCATGGGCTATAGCCCATATCGTACGGCATACTATAGCGCGCCGTTTTTCATCATTTTTGAAGATTTGAAAAAAATGACGAAATGACAAAAACGAAAGGTTATAGCCCATGTTTTTTGAAATTTTGAAAAAAAAAGTTAGCCTTGTTTCTCATCATTTTGGACCATGGGCTATAGCCCATATCGTACGGCATACTATAGCGCGCCGTTTTTCATCATTTTTGAAGATTTGAAAAAAATGACAAAATGACAAAAACGAAAGGTTATAGCCCATGTTTTTTGAAATTTTGAAAAAAAAAGTTAGCCTCGTTTCTCATCATTTTGGACCATGGGCTATAGCCCATATCGTACGGCATACTATAGCGCGCCGTTTTTCATCATTTTTGAAGATTTGAAAAAAAAGACGAAATGACAAAAACGAAAGGTTATAGCCCATGTTTTTTGAAATTTTGAAAAAAAAAGTTAGCCTCGTTTCTCATCATTTTGGACCATGGGCTATAGCCCATATCGTACGGCATACTATAGCGCGCCGTTTTTCATCATTTTTGAAGATTTGAAAAAAATGACGAAATGACAAAAACGAAAGGTTATAGCCCATGTTTTTTGAAATTTTGAAAAAAAAACTTAGCCTCGTTTCTCATCATTTTGGACCATGGGCTATAGCCCATATCGTACGGCATACTATAGCGCGCCGTTTTTCATCATTTTTGAAGATTTGAAAAAAATGACAAAATGACAAAAACGAAAGGTTATAGCCCATGTTTTTTGAAATTTTGAAAAAAAAAGTTAGCCTCGTTTCTCATCATTTTGGACCATGGGCTATAGCCCATATCGTACGGCATTCTATAGCGCGCCGTTTTCATCATTTTTAAAGATTTGAAAAAAATTACGAAATGACAAAAACGAAAGGTTATAGCCCATGTTTTTTGAAATTTTGAAAAAAAAAGTTAGCCTCGTTTCTCATCATTTTGGACCATGGGCTATAGCCCATATCGTACGGCATACTATAGCGCGCCGTTTTTCATCATTTTTGAAGATTTGAAAAAAATGACGAAATGACAAAAACGAAAGGTTATAGCCCATGTTTTTTGAAATTTTGAAAAAAAAACTTAGCCTCGTTTCTCATCATTTTGGACCATGGGCTATAGCCCATATCGTACGGCATACTATAGCGCGCCGTTTTTCATCATTTTTGAAGATTTGAAAAAAATGACAAAATGACAAAAACGAAAGGTTATAGCCCATGTTTTTTGAAATTTTGAAAAAAAAAGTTAGCCTCGTTTCTCATCATTTTGGACCATGGGCTATAGCCCATATCGTACGGCATTCTATAGCGCGCCGTTTTCATCATTTTTAAAGATTTGAAAAAAATTACGAAATGACAAAAACGAAAGGTTATAGCCCATGTTTTTTGAAATTTTGAAAAAAAAAGTTAGCCTCGTTTCTCATCATTTTGGACCATGGGCTATAGCCCATATCGTACGGCATACTATAGCGCGCCGTTTTTCATCATTTTTGAAGATTTGAAAAAAATGACGAAATGACAAAAACGAAAGGTTATAGCCCATGTTTTTTGAAATTTTGAAAAAAAAAGTTAGCCTCGTTTCTCATCATTTTGGACCATGGGCTATAGCCCATATCGTACGGCATACTATAGCGCGCCGTTTTTCATCATTTTTGAAGATTTGAAAAAAATGACGAAATGACAAAAACGATGGGTTATAGCCCATGTTTTTTGAAATTTTGAAAAAAAAAGTTAGCCTCGTTTCTCATCATTTTGGACCATGGGCTATAGCCCATATCGTACGGCATACTATAGCGCGCCGTTTTTCATCATTTTTGAAGATTTGAAAAAAATGACAAAATGACAAAAACGAAAGGTTATAGCCCATGTTTTTTGAAATTTTGAAAAAAAAAGTTAGCCTCGTTTCTCATCATTTTGGACCATGGGCAATAGCCCATATCGTACGGCATTCTATAGCGCGCCGTTTTTCATCATTTTTGATGATTTGAAAAAAATTACGAAATGACAAAAACGAAAGGTTATAGCCCATGTTTTTTGAAATTTTGAAAAAAACAGTTAGCCTCGTTTCTCATCATTTTGGACCATGGGCTATAGCCCATATCGTACGGCATACTATAGCGCGCCGTTTTTCATCATTTTTGAAGATTTGAAAAAAATGACGAAATGACAAAAACGAAAGGTTATAGCCCATGTTTTTTGAAATTTTGAAAAAAAAACGTAGCCTCGTTTCTCATCATTTTGGACCATGGGCTATAGCCCATATCGTACGGCATACTATAGCGCGCCGTTTTTCATCATTTTTGATGATTTGAAAAAAATGACGAAATGACAAAAACGATGGGTTATAGCCCATGTTTTTTGAAATTTTGAAAAAAAAAGTTAGCCTCGTTTCTCATCATTTTGGACCATGGGCAATAGCCCATATCGTACGGCATTCTATAGCGCGCCGTTTTTCATCATTTTTAAAGATTTGAAAAAAATTACGAAATGACAAAAACGAAAGGTTATAGCCCATGTTTTTTGAAATTTTGAAAAAAAAAGTTAGCCTCGTTTCTCATCATTTTGGACCATGGGCTATAGCCCATATCGTACGGCATACTATAGCGCGCCGTTTTTCATCATTTTTGAAGATTTGAAAAAAATGACGAAATGACAAAAACGAAAGGTTATAGCCCATGTTTTTTGAAATTTTGAAAAAAAAAGTTAGCCTCGTTTCTCATCATTTTGGACCATGGGCTATAGCCCATATTGTACGGCATACTATAGCGCGCCGTTTTTCATCATTTTTGAAGATTTGAAAAAAATGACGAAATGACAAAAACGAAAGGTTATAGCCCATGTTTTTTGAAATTTTGAAAAAAAAAGTTAGCCTCGTTTCTCATCATTTTGGACCATGGGCTATAGCCCATATCGTACGGCATACTATAGCGCGCCGTTTTTCATCATTTTTGAAGATTTGAAAAAAATGACGAAATGACAAAAACGAAAGGTTATAGCCCATGTTTTTTTAAATTTTGAAAAAAAAAGTTAGCCTCGTTTCTCATCATTTTGGACCATGGGCTATAGCCCATATCGTACGGCATACTATAGCGCGCCGTTTTTCATCATTTTTGAAGATTTGAAAAAAATGACGAAATGACAAAAACGAAAGGTTATAGCCCATGTTTTTTGAAATTTTGAAAAAAAAACTTAGCCTCGTTTCTCATCATTTTGGACCATGGGCTATAGCCCATATCGTACGGCATACTATAGCGCGCCGTTTTTCATCATTTTTGAAGATTTGAAAAAAATGACAAAATGACAAAAACGAAAGGTTATAGCCCATGTTTTTTGAAATTTTGAAAAAAAAAGTTAGCCTCGTTTCTCATCATTTTGGACCATGGGCTATAGCCCATATCGTACGGCATACTATAGCGCGCCGTTTTTCATCATTTTTGAAGATTTGAAAAAAATGACGAAATGACAAAAACGAAAGGTTATAGCCCATGTTTTTTGAAATTTTGAAAAAAAAAGTTAGCCTCGTTTCTCATCATTTTGGACCATGGGCTATAGCCCATATCGTACGGCATACTATAGCGCGCCGTTTTTCATCATTTTTGAAGATTTGAAAAAAATGACGAAATGACAAAAACGAAAGGTTATAGCCCATGTTTTTTTAAATTTTGAAAAAAAAAGTTAGCCTCGTTTCTCATCATTTTGGACCATGGGCTATAGCCCATATCGTACGGCATACTATAGCGCGCCGTTTTTCATCATTTTTGAAGATTTGAAAAAAATGACGAAATGACAAAAACGAAAGGTTATAGCCCATGTTTTTTGAAATTTTGAAAAAAAAACTTAGCCTCGTTTCTCATCATTTTGGACCATGGGCTATAGCCCATATCGTACGGCATACTATAGCGCGCCGTTTTTCATCATTTTTGATGATTTGAAAAAAATGACGAAATGACAAAAACGATGGGTTATAGCCCATGTTTTTTGAAATTTTGAAAAAAAAGTTAGCCTCGTTTCTCATCATTTTGGACCATGGGCAATAGCCCATATCGTACGGCATTCTATAGCGCGCCGTTTTTCATCATTTTTAAAGATTTGAAAAAAATTACGAAATGACAAAAACGAAAGGTTATAGCCCATGTTTTTTGAAATTTTGAAAAAAAAAGTTAGCCTCGTTTCTCATCATTTTGGACCATGGGCTATAGCCCATATCGTACGGCATACTATAGCGCGCCGTTTTTCATCATTTTTGAAGATTTGAAAAAAATGACGAAATGACAAAAACGAAAGGTTATAGCCCATGTTTTTTGAAATTTTGAAAAAAAAAGTTAGCCTCGTTTCTCATCATTTTGGACCATGGGCTATAGCCCATATCGTACGGCATACTATAGCGCGCCGTTTTTCATCATTTTTGAAGATTTGAAAAAAATGACGAAATGACAAAAACGAAAGGTTATTGCCCATGTTTTTTGAAATTTTGAAAAAAAAAGTTAGCCTCGTTTCTCATCATTTTGGACCATGGGCTATAGCCCATATCGTACGGCATACTATAGCGCGCCGTTTTTCATAATTTTTGAAGATTTGAAAAAAATGACGAAATGACAAAAACGAAAGGTTATAGCCCATGTTTTTTTAAATTTTGAAAAAAAAGGTTAGCCTCGTTTCTCATCATTTTGGACCATGGGCTATAGCCCATATCGTACGGCATACTATAGCGCGCCGTTTTTCATCATTTTTGAAGATTTGAAAAAAATGACGAAATGACAAAAACGAAAGATTATAGCCCATGTTTTTTGAAATTTTGAAAAAAAAACTTAGCCTCGTTTCTCATCATTTTGGACCATGGGCTATAGCCCATATCGTACGGCATACTATAGCGCGCCGTTTTTCATCATTTTTGAAGATTTGAAAAAAATGACAAAATGACAAAAACGAAAGGTTATAGCCCATGTTTTTTGAAATTTTGAAAAAAAAGGTTAGCCTCGTTTCTCATCATTTTGGACCATGGGCTATAGCCCATATCGTACGGCATACTATAGCGCGCCGTTTTTCATCATTTTTGAAGATTTGAAAAAAATGACGAAATGACAAAAACGAAAGGTTATAGCCCATGTTTTTTGAAATTTTGAAAAAAAAAGTTAGCCTTGTTTCTCATCATTTTGGACCATGGGCTATAGCCCATATCGTACGGCATACTATAGCGCGCCGTTTTTCATCATTTTTGAAGATTTGAAAAAAATGACAAAATGACAAAAACGAAAGGTTATAGCCCATGTTTTTTGAAATTTTGAAAAAAAAAGTTAGCCTCGTTTCTCATCATTTTGGACCATGGGCTATAGCCCATATCGTACGGCATACTATAGCGCGCCGTTTTTCATCATTTTTGAAGATTTGAAAAAAATGACGAAATGACAAAAACGAAAGGTTATAGCCCATGTTTTTTTAAATTTTGAAAAAAAAAGTTAGCCTCGTTTCTCATCATTTTGGACCATGGGCTATAGCCCATATCGTACGGCATACTATAGCGCGCCGTTTTTCATCATTTTTGAAGATTTGAAAAAAATGACAAAATGACAAAAACGAAAGGTTATAGCCCATGTTTTTTGAAATTTTGAAAAAAAAAGTTAGCCTCGTTTCTCATCATTTTGGACCATGGGCTATAGCCCATATCGTACGGCATACTATAGCGCGCCGTTTTTCATCATTTTTGAAGATTTGAAAAAAATGACAAAATGACAAAAACGAAAGGTTATAGCCCATGTTTTTTGAAATTTTGAAAAAAAAAGTTAGCCTCGTTTCTCATCATTTTGGACCATGGGCTATAGCCCATATCGTACGGCATACTATAGCGCGCCGTTTTTCATCATTTTTGAAGATTTGAAAAAAATGACGAAATGACAAAAACGAAAGGTTATAGCCCATGTTTTTTGAAATTTTGAAAAAAAAAGTTAGCCTTGTTTCTCATCATTTTGGACCATGGGCTATAGCCCATATCGTACGGCATACTATAGCGCGCCGTTTTTCATCATTTTTGAAGATTTGAAAAAAATGACAAAATGACAAAAACGAAAGGTTATAGCCCATGTTTTTTGAAATTTTGAAAAAAAAAGTTAGCCTCGTTTCTCATCATTTTGGACCATGGGCTATAGCCCATATCGTACGGCATACTATAGCGCGCCGTTTTTCATCATTTTTGAAGATTTGAAAAAAATGACGAAATGACAAAAACGAAAGGTTATAGCCCATGTTTTTTTAAATTTTGAAAAAAAAAGTTAGCCTCGTTTCTCATCATTTTGGACCATGGGCTATAGCCCATATCGTACGGCATACTATAGCGCGCCGTTTTTCATCATTTTTGAAGATTTGAAAAAAATGACAAAATGACAAAAACGAAAGGTTATAGCCCATGTTTTTTGAAATTTTGAAAAAAAAAGTTAGCCTCGTTTCTCATCATTTTGGACCATGGGCTATAGCCCATATCGTACGGCATACTATAGCGCGCCGTTTTTCATCATTTTTGAAGATTTGAAAAAAATGACGAAATGACAAAAACGAAAGGTTATAGCCCATGTTTTTTGAAATTTTGAAAAAAAAAGTTAGCCTCGTTTCTCATCATTTTGGACCATGGGCTATAGCCCATATCGTACGGCATTCTATAGCGCGCCGTTTTTCGTCATTTTTAAAGATTTGAAAAAAATTACGAAATGACAAAAACGAAAGGTTATAGCCCATGTTTTTTGAAATTTTGAAAAAAAAAGTTAGCCTCGTTTCTCATCATTTTGGACCATGGGCTATAGCCCATATCGTACGGCATACTATAGCGTGCCGTTTTTCATCATTTTTGAAGATTTGAAAAAAATGACGAAATGACAAAAACGAAAGGTTATAGCCCATGTTTTTTGAAATTTTGAAAAAAAAAGTTAGCCTCGTTTCTCATCATTTTGGACCATGGGCTATAGCCCATATCGTACGGCATACTATAGCGCGCCGTTTTTCATCATTTTTGAAGATTTGAAAAAAATTACGAAATGACAAAAACGAAAGGTTATAGCCCATGTTTTTTGAAATTTTGAAAAAAAAAGTTAGCCTCGTTTCTCATCATTTTGGACCATGGGCTATAGCCCATATCGTACGGCATACTATAGCGCGCCGTTTTTCATCATTTTTGATGATTTGAAAAAAATGACGAAATGACAAAAACGATGGGTTATAGCCCATGTTTTTTGAAATTTTGAAAAAAAAAGTTAGCCTCGTTTCTCATCATTTTGGACCATGGGCTATAGCCCATATCGTACGGCATACTATAGCGCGCCGTTTTTCATCATTTTTGAAGATTTGAAAAAAATGACGAAATGACAAAAACGAAAGGTTATAGCCCATGTTTTTTGAAATTTTGGAAAAAAAAGTTAGCCTCGTTTCTCATCATTTTGGACCATGGGCTATAGCCCATATCGTACGGCATACTATAGCGCGCCGTTTTTCATCATTTTTGAAGATTTGAAAAAAATGACAAAATGACAAAAACGAAAGGTTATAGCCCATGTTTTTTGAAATTTTGAAAAAAAAAGTTAGCCTCGTTTCTCATCATTTTGGACCATGGGCTATAGCCCATATCGTACGGCATACTATAGCGCGCCGTTTTTCATCATTTTTGAAGATTTGAAAAAAATGACGAAATGACAAAAACGATGGGTTATAGCCCATGTTTTTTGAAATTTTGAAAAAAAAAGTTAGCCTCGTTTCTCATCATTTTGGACCATGGGCTATAGCCCATATCGTACGGCATACTATAGCGCGCCGTTTTTCATCATTTTTGAAGATTTGAAAAAAATGACGAAATGACAAAAACGAAAGGTTATAGCCCATGTTTTTTGAAATTTTGAAAAAAAAAGTTAGCCTTGTTTCTCATCATTTTGGACCATGGGCTATAGCCCATATCGTACGGCATACTATAGCGCGCCGTTTTTCATCATTTTTGAAGATTTGAAAAAAATGACAAAATGACAAAAACGAAAGGTTATAGCCCATGTTTTTTGAAATTTTGAAAAAAAAAGTTAGCCTCGTTTCTCATCATTTTGGACCATGGGCTATAGCCCATATCGTACGGCATACTATAGCGCGCCGTTTTTCATCATTTTTGAAGATTTGAAAAAAATGACGAAATGACAAAAACGAAAGGTTATAGCCCATGTTTTTTTAAATTTTGAAAAAAAAAGTTAGCCTCGTTTCTCATCATTTTGGACCATGGGCTATAGCCCATATCGTACGGCATACTATAGCGCGCCGTTTTTCATCATTTTTGAAGATTTGAAAAAAATGACAAAATGACAAAAACGAAAGGTTATAGCCCATGTTTTTTGAAATTTTGAAAAAAAAAGTTAGCCTCGTTTCTCATCATTTTGGACCATGGGCTATAGCCCATATCGTACGGCATACTATAGCGCGCCGTTTTTCATCATTTTTGAAGATTTGAAAAAAATGACGAAATGACAAAAACGAAAGGTTATAGCCCATGTTTTTTGAAATTTTGAAAAAAAAAGTTAGCCTCGTTTCTCATCATTTTGGACCATGGGCTATAGCCCATATCGTACGGCATTCTATAGCGCGCCGTTTTTCGTCATTTTTAAAGATTTGAAAAAAATTACGAAATGACAAAAACGAAAGGTTATAGCCCATGTTTTTTGAAATTTTGAAAAAAAAAGTTAGCCTCGTTTCTCATCATTTTGGACCATGGGCTATAGCCCATATCGTACGGCATACTATAGCGTGCCGTTTTTCATCATTTTTGAAGATTTGAAAAAAATGACGAAATGACAAAAACGAAAGGTTATAGCCCATGTTTTTTGAAATTTTGAAAAAAAAAGTTAGCCTCGTTTCTCATCATTTTGGACCATGGGCTATAGCCCATATCGTACGGCATACTATAGCGCGCCGTTTTTCATCATTTTTGAAGATTTGAAAAAAATTACGAAATGACAAAAACGAAAGGTTATAGCCCATGTTTTTTGAAATTTTGAAAAAAAAAGTTAGCCTCGTTTCTCATCATTTTGGACCATGGGCTATAGCCCATATCGTACGGCATACTATAGCGCGCCGTTTTTCATCATTTTTGATGATTTGAAAAAAATGACGAAATGACAAAAACGATGGGTTATAGCCCATGTTTTTTGAAATTTTGAAAAAAAAAGTTAGCCTCGTTTCTCATCATTTTGGACCATGGGCTATAGCCCATATCGTACGGCATACTATAGCGCGCCGTTTTTCATCATTTTTGAAGATTTGAAAAAAATGACGAAATGACAAAAACGAAAGGTTATAGCCCATGTTTTTTGAAATTTTGGAAAAAAAAGTTAGCCTCGTTTCTCATCATTTTGGACCATGGGCTATAGCCCATATCGTACGGCATACTATAGCGCGCCGTTTTTCATCATTTTTGAAGATTTGAAAAAAATGACAAAATGACAAAAACGAAAGGTTATAGCCCATGTTTTTTGAAATTTTGAAAAAAAAAGTTAGCCTCGTTTCTCATCATTTTGGACCATGGGCTATAGCCCATATCGTACGGCATACTATAGCGCGCCGTTTTTCATCATTTTTGAAGATTTGAAAAAAATGACAAAATGACAAAAACGAAAGGTTATAGCCCATGTTTTTTTAAATTTTGAAAAAAAAAGTTAGCCTCGTTTCTCATCATTTTGGACCATGGGCTATAGCCCATATCGTACGGCATACTATAGCGCGCCGTTTTTCATCATTTTTGATGATTTGAAAAAAATGACAAAATGACAAAAACGATGGGTTATAGCCCATGTTTTTTGAAATTTTGAAAAAAAAAGTTAGCCTCGTTTCTCATCATTTTGGACCATGGGCTATAGCCCATATCGTACGGCATACTATAGCGCGCCGTTTTTCATCATTTTTGAAGATTTGAAAAAAATGACGAAATGACAAAAACGAAAGGTTATAGCCCATGTTTTTTGAAATTTTGGAAAAAAAAGTTAGCCTCGTTTCTCATCATTTTGGACCATGGGCTATAGCCCATATCGTACGGCATACTATAGCGCGCCGTTTTTCATCATTTTTGAAGATTTGAAAAAAATGACGAAATGACAAAAACGAAAAGTTATAGCCCATGTTTTTTGAAATTTTGAAAAAAAAAGTTAGCCTCGTTTCTCATCATTTTGGACCATGGGCTATAGCCCATATCGTACGGCATACTATAGCGCGCCGTTTTTCATCATTTTTGAAGATTTGAAAAAAATGACGAAATGACAAAAACGATGGGTTATAGCCCATGTTTTTTGAAATTTTGAAAAAAAAAGTTAGCCTCGTTTCTCATCATTTTGGACCATGGGCTATAGCCCATATCGTACGGCATACTATAGCGCGCCGTTTTTCATCATTTTTGAAGATTTGAAAAAAATGACAAAAACGAAAGGTTATAGCCCATGTTTTTTGAAATTTTGGAAAAAAAAGTTAGCCTCGTTTCTCATCATTTTGGACCATGGGCTATAGCCCATATCGTACGGCATACTATAGCGCGCCGTTTTTCATCATTTTTGAAGATTTGAAAAAAATGACGAAATGACAAAAACGAAAAGTTATAGCCCATGTTTTTTGAAATTTTGAAAAAAAAAGTTAGCCTCGTTTCTCATCATTTTGGACCATGGGCTATAGCCCATATCGTACGGCATACTATAGCGCGCCGTTTTTCATCATTTTTGAAGATTTGAAAAAAATGACGAAATGACAAAAACGATGGGTTATAGCCCATGTTTTTTGAAATTTTGAAAAAAAAAGTTAGCCTCGTTTCTCATCATTTTGGACCATGGGCTATAGCCCATATCGTACGGCATACTATAGCGCGCCGTTTTTCATCATTTTTGAAGATTTGAAAAAAATGACAAAAACGAAAGGTTATAGCCCATGTTTTTTGAAATTTTGAAAAAAAAAGTTAGCCTCGTTTCTCATCATTTTGGACCATGGGCTATAGCGCATATCGTACGGCATTCTATAGCGCGCCGTTTTTCATCATTTTTAAAGATTTGAAAAAAATTACGAAATGACAAAAACGAAAGGTTATAGCCCATGTTTTTTGAAATTTTGAAAAAAAAAGTTAGCCTTGTTTCTCATCATTTTGGACCATGGGCTATAGCCCATATCGTACGGCATACTATAGCGCGCCGTTTTTCATCATTTTTGAAGATTTGAAAAAAATGACAAAATGACAAAAACGAAAGGTTATAGCCCATGTTTTTTGAAATTTTGAAAAAAAAAGTTAGCCTCGTTTCTCATCATTTTGGACCATGGGCTATAGCCCATATCGTACGGCATACTATAGCGCGCCGTTTTTCATCATTTTTGAAGATTTGAAAAAAATGACGAAATGACAAAAACGAAAGGTTATAGCCCATGTTTTTTGAAATTTTGAAAAAAAAACTTAGCCTCGTTTCTCATCATTTTGGACCATGGGCTATAGCCCATATCGTACGGCATACTATAGCGCGCCGTTTTTCATCATTTTTGAAGATTTGAAAAAAATGACAAAATGACAAAAACGAAAGGTTATAGCCCATGTTTTTTTAAATTTTGAAAAAAAAAGTTAGCCTCGTTTCTCATCATTTTGGACCATGGGCTATAGCCCATATCGTACGGCATACTATAGCGCGCCGTTTTTCATCATTTTTGAAGATTTGAAAAAAATGACGAAATGACAAAAACGAAAGGTTATAGCCCATGTTTTTTTTAATTTTGAAAAAAAAAGTTAGCCTCGTTTCTCATCATTTTGGACCATGGGCTATAGCCCATATCGTACGGCATACTATAGCGCGCCGTTTTTCATCATTTTTAAAGATTTGAAAAAAAATACGAAATGACAAAAACGATGGGTTATAGCCCATGTTTTTTGAAATTTTGAAAAAAAAAGTTAGCCTCGTTTCTCATCATTTTGGACCATGGGCTATAGCCCATATCGTACGGCATACTATAGCGCGCCGTTTTTCATCATTTTTGAAGATTTGAAAAAAAATGACGAAATGACAAAAACGATGGGTTATAGCCCATGTTTTTTGAAATTTTGAAAAAAAAAGTTAGCCTCGTTTCTCATCATTTTGGACCATGGGCTATAGCCCATATTGTACGGCATACTATAGCGCGCCGTTTTTCATCATTTTTGAAGATTTGAAAAAAATGACAAAATGACAAAAACGAAAGGTTATAGCCCATGTTTTTTGAAATTTTGAAAAAAAAAGTTAGCCTCGTTTCTCATCATTTTGGACCATGGGCTATAGCCCATATCGTACGGCATACTATAGCGCGCCGTTTTTCATCATTTTTGAAGATTTGAAAAAAATGACGAAATGACAAAAACGAAAGGTTATAGCCCATGTTTTTTGAAATTTTGAAAAAAAAAGTTAGCCTCGTTTCTCATCATTTTGGACCATGGGCTATAGCCCATATCGTACGGCATACTATAGCGCGCCGTTTTTCATCATTTTTAAAGATTTGAAAAAAATACGAAATGACAAAAACGATGGGTTATAGCCCATGTTTTTTGAAATTTTGAAAAAAAAAGTTAGCCTCGTTTCTCATCATTTTGGACCATGGGCTATAGCCCATATCGTACGGCATACTATAGCGCGCCGTTTTTCATCATTTTTGAAGATTTGAAAAAAATGACGAAATGACAAAAACGATGGGTTATAGCCCATGTTTTTTGAAATTTTGAAAAAAAAAGTTAGCCTCGTTTCTCATCATTTTGGACCATGGGCTATAGCCCATATCGTACGGCATACTATAGCGCGCCGTTTTTCATCATTTTTGATGATTTGAAAAAAATGACGAAATCACAAAAACGAAAGGTTATAGCCCATGTTTTTTGAAATTTTGAAAAAAAAAGTTAGCCTCGTTTCTCATCATTTTGGACCATGGGCTATAGCCCATATCGTACGGCATACTATAGCGCGCCGTTTTTCATCATTTTTGAAGATTTGAAAAAAATGACAAAATGACAAAAACGAAAGGTTATAGCCCATGTTTTTTGAAATTTTGAAAAAAAAAGTTAGCCTCGTTTCTCATCATTTTGGACCATGGGCTATAGCCCATATCGTACGGCATACTATAGCGCGCCGTTTTTCATCATTTTTGAAGATTTGAAAAAAATGACAAAATGACAAAAACGAAAGGTTATAGCCCATGTTTTTTGAAATTTTGAAAAAAAAAGTTAGCCTCGTTTCTCATCATTTTGGACCATGGGCTATAGCCCATATCGTACGGCATACTATAGCGCGCCGTTTTTCATCATTTTTGAAGATTTGAAAAAAATGACGAAATGACAAAAACGAAAGGTTATAGCCCATGTTTTTTGAAATTTTGAAAAAAAAAGTTAGCCTCGTTTCTCATCATTTTGGACCATGGGCTATAGCCCATATCGTACGGCATACTATAGCGCGCCGTTTTTCATCATTTTTGAAGATTTGAAAAAAATGACGAAATGACAAAAACGAAAGGTTATAGCCCATGTTTTTTGAAATTTTGAAAAAAAAAGTTAGCCTCGTTTCTCATCATTTTGGACCATGGGCTATAGCCCATATCGTACGGCATACTATAGCGCGCCGTTTTTCATCATTTTTGATGATTTGAAAAAAATGACGAAATGACAAAAACGATGGGTTATAGCCCATGTTTTTTGAAATTTTGAAAAAAAAGTTAGCCTCGTTTCCCATCATTTTGGACCATGGGCTATAGCCCATATCGTACGGCATACTATAGCGCGCCGTTTTTTATCATTTTTGAAGATTTGAAAAAAATGACGAAATCACAAAAACGAAAGGTTATAGCCCATGTTTTTTGAAATTTTGAAAAAAAAAGTTAGCCTCGTTTCTCATCATTTTGGACCATGGGCTATAGCCCATATCGTACGGCATACTATAGCGCGCCGTTTTTCATCATTTTTGAAGATTTGAAAAAAATGACAAAATGACAAAAACGAAAGGTTATAGCCCATGTTTTTTGAAATTTTGAAAAAAAAAGTTAGCCTCGTTTCTCATCATTTTGGACCATGGGCTATAGCCCATATCGTACGGCATTCTATAGCGCGCCGTTTTTCATCATTTTTAAAGATTTGAAAAAAATTACGAAATGACAAAAACGAAAGGTTATAGCCCATGTTTTTTGAAATTTTGAAAAAAAAAGTTAGCCTTGTTTCTCATCATTTTGGACCATGGGCTATAGCCCATATCGTACGGCATACTATAGCGCGCCGTTTTTCATCATTTTTGAAGATTTGAAAAAAATGACGAAATGACAAAAACGAAAGGTTATAGCCCATGTTTTTTGAAATTTTGAAAAAAAAAGTTAGCCTCGTTTCTCATCATTTTGGACCATGGGCTATAGCCCATATCGTACGGCATACTATAGCGCGCCGTTTTTCATCATTTTTGAAGATTTGAAAAAAATGACGAAATGACAAAAACGAAAGGTTATAGCCCATGTTTTTTGAAATTTTGAAAAAAAAAGTTAGCCTCGTTTCTCATCATTTTGGACCATGGGCTATAGCCCATATCGTACGGCATACTATAGCGCGCCGTTTTTCATCATTTTTGATGATTTGAAAAAAATGACGAAATGACAAAAACGATGGGTTATAGCCCATGTTTTTTGAAATTTTGAAAAAAAAGTTAGCCTCGTTTCCCATCATTTTGGACCATGGGCTATAGCCCATATCGTACGGCATACTATAGCGCGCCGTTTTTTATCATTTTTGAAGATTTGAAAAAAATGACGAAATGACAAAAACGATGGGTTATAGCCCATGTTTTTTGAAATTTTGGAAAAAAAAGTTAGCCTCGTTACTCATCATTTTGAACCATGGGCTATAGCCCATATCGTACGGCATACTATAGCGCGCCGTTTTTCATCATTTTTGAAGATTTGAAAAAAATGACAAAATGACAAAAACGAAAGGTTATAGCCCATGTTTTTTTAAATTTTGAAAAAAAAAGTTAGCCTCGTTTCTCATCATTTTGGACCATGGGCTATAGCCCATATCGTACGGCATACTATAGCGCGCCGTTTTTCATCATTTTTGAAGATTTGAAAAAAATTACGAAATGACAAAAACGAAAGGTTATAGCCCATGTTTTTTGAAATTTTGAAAAAAAAAGTTAGCCTCGTTTCTCATCATTTTGGACCATGGGCTATAGCCCATATCGTACGGCATACTATAGCGCGCCGTTTTTCATCATTTTTGATGATTTAAAAAAAATGACGAAATGACAAAAACGAAAGGTTATAGCCCATGTTTTTTGAAATTTTGAAAAAAAAAGTTAGCCTCGTTTCTCATCATTTTGGACCATGGGCTATAGCCCATATCGTACGGCATACTATAGCGCGCCGTTTTTCATCATTTTTGAAGATTTGAAAAAAATGACGAAATGACAAAAACGAAAAGTTATAGCCCATGTTTTTTGAAATTTTGAAAAAAAAAGTTAGCCTCGTTTCTCATCATTTTGGACCATGGGCTATAGCCCATATCGTACGGCATACTATAGCGCGCCGTTTTTCATCATTTTTGATGATTTGAAAAAAATGACGAAATGACAAAAACGAAAGGTTATAGCCCATGTTTTTTGAAATTTTGAAAAAAAAAGTTAGCCTCGTTTCTCATCATTTTGGACCATGGGCTATAGCCCATATCGTACGGCATACTATAGCGCGCCGTTTTTCATCATTTTTGAAGATTTGAAAAAAATGACAAAATGACAAAAACGAAAGGTTATAGCCCATGTTTTTTGAAATTTTGAAAAAAAAAGTTAGCCTCGTTTCTCATCATTTTGGACCATGGGCTATAGCCCATATCGTACGGCATACTATAGCGCGCCGTTTTTCATCATTTTTGAAGATTTGAAAAAATGACGAAATGACAAAAACGAAAGGTTATAGCCCATGTTTTTTGAAATTTTGAAAAAAAAAGTTAGCCTCGTTTCTCATCATTTTGGACCATGGGCTATAGCCCATATCGTACGGCATACTATAGCGCGCCGTTTTTCATCATTTTTGAAGATTTGAAAAAAATGACGAAATGACAAAAACGAAAAGTTATAGCCCATGTTTTTTGAAATTTTGAAAAAAAAAGTTAGCCTCGTTTCTCATCATTTTGGACCATGGGCTATAGCCCATATCGTACGGCATACTATAGCGCGCCGTTTTTCATCATTTTTGATGATTTGAAAAAAATGACGAAATGACAAAAACGAAAGGTTATAGCCCATGTTTTTTGAAATTTTGAAAAAAAAAGTTAGCCTCGTTTCTCATCATTTTGGACCATGGGCTATAGCCCATATCGTACGGCATACTATAGCGCGCCGTTTTTCATCATTTTTGAAGATTTGAAAAAAATGACGAAATGACAAAAACGAAAGGTTATAGCCCATGTTTTTTGAAATTTTGAAAAAAAAAGTTAGCCTCGTTTCTCATCATTTTGGACCATGGGCTATAGCCCATATCGTACGGCATACTATAGCGCGCCGTTTTTCATCATTTTTGAAGATTTGAAAAAATGACGAAATGACAAAAACGAAAGGTTATAGCCCATGTTTTTTGAAATTTTGAAAAAAAAAGTTAGCCTCGTTTCTCATCATTTTGGACCATGGGCTATAGCCCATATCGTACGGCATACTATAGCGCGCCGTTTTTCATCATTTTTGATGATTTGAAAAAAATGACGAAATGACAAAAACGATGGGTTATAGCCCATGTTTTTTGAAATTTTGAAAAAAAAGTTAGCCTCGTTTCCCATCATTTTGGACCATGGGCTATAGCCCATATCGTACGGCATACTATAGCGCGCCGTTTTTTATCATTTTTGAAGATTTGAAAAAAATGACGAAATGACAAAAACGATGGGTTATAGCCCATGTTTTTTGAAATTTTGAAAAAAAAAGTTAGCCTCGTTTCTCATCATTTTGGACCATGGGCTATAGCCCATATCGTACGGCATACTATAGCGCGCCGTTTTTCATCATTTTTGAAGATTTGAAAAAAATGACAAAATGACAAAAACGAAAGGTTATAGCCCATGTTTTTTTTAATTTGGAAAAAAAAAGTTAGCCTCGTTTCTCATCATTTTGGACCATGGGCTATAGCCCATATCGTACGGCATACTATAGCGCGCCGTTTTTCATCATTTTTGAAGATTTGAAAAAAATGATGAAATGACAAAAACGAAAGGTTATATCCCATGTTTTTTGAAATTTTGAAAAAAAAACTTAGCCTCGTTTCTCATCATTTTGGACCATGGGCTATAGCCCATATCGTACGGCATACTATAGCGCGCCGTTTTTCATCATTTTTGAAGATTTGAAAAAAATGACGAAATGACAAAAACGATGGGTTATAGCCCATGTTTTTTGAAATTTTGAAAAAAAAAGTTAGCCTCGTTTCTCATCATTTTGGACCATGGGCTATAGCCCATATCGTACGGCATACTATAGCGCGCCGTTTTTCATCATTTTTGAAGATTTAAAAAAAATGACGAAATGACAAAAACGAAAGGTTATAGCCCATGTTTTTTGAAATTTTGAAAAAAAAAGTTAGCCTCGTTTCTCATCATTTTGGACCATGGGCTATAGCCCATATCGTACGGCATACTATAGCGCGCCGTTTTTCATCATTTTTGAAGATTTGAAAAAAATGACAAAATGACAAAAACGAAAGGTTATAGCCCATGTTTTTTGAAATTTTGAAAAAAAAACTTAGCCTCGTTTCTCATCATTTTGGACCATGGGCTATAGCCCATATCGTACGGCATACTATAGCGCGCCGTTTTTCATCATTTTTGAAGATTTGAAAAAAATGACAAAATGACAAAAACGAAAGGTTATAGCCCATGTTTTTTGAAATTTTGAAAAAAAAAGTTAGCCTCGTTTCTCATCATTTTGGACCATGGGCTATAGCCCATATCGTACGGCATTCTATAGCGCGCCGTTTTCATCATTTTTAAAGATTTGAAAAAAATTACGAAATGACAAAAACGAAAGGTTATAGCCCATGTTTTTTGAAATTTTGAAAAAAAAAGTTAGCCTCGTTTCTCATCATTTTGGACCATGGGCTATAGCCCATATCGTACGGCATACTATAGCGCGCCGTTTTTCATCATTTTTGAAGATTTGAAAAAAATGACGAAATGACAAAAACGAAAGGTTATAGCCCATGTTTTTTGAAATTTTGAAAAAAAAAGTTAGCCTTGTTTCTCATCATTTTGGACCATGGGCTATAGCCCATATCGTACGGCATACTATAGCGCGCCGTTTTTCATCATTTTTGAAGATTTGAAAAAAATGACGAAATGACAAAAACGAAAGGTTATAGCCCATGTTTTTTGAAATTTTGAAAAAAAAAGTTAGCCTCGTTTCTCATCATTTTGGACCATGGGCTATAGCCCATATCGTACGGCATACTATAGCGCGCCGTTTTTCATCATTTTTGATGATTTGAAAAAAATGACGAAATGACAAAAACGATGGGTTATAGCCCATGTTTTTTGAAATTTTGAAAAAAAAGTTAGCCTCGTTTCCCATCATTTTGGACCATGGGCTATAGCCCATATCGTACGGCATACTATAGCGCGCCGTTTTTTATCATTTTTGAAGATTTGAAAAAAATGACGAAATGACAAAAACGATGGGTTATAGCCCATGTTTTTTGAAATTTTGAAAAAAAAAGTTAGCCTCGTTTCTCATCATTTTGGACCATGGGCTATAGCCCATATCGTACGGCATACTATAGCGCGCCGTTTTTCATCATTTTTAAAGATTTGAAAAAAATGACGAAATGACAAAAACGAAAGGTTATACCCCATGTTTTTTTAAATTTTGGAAAAAAAAGTTAGCCTCGTTTCTCATCATTTTGGACCATGGGCTATAGCCCATATCGTACGGCATACTATAGCGCGCCGTTTCTCATCATTTTTGAAGATTTGAAAAAAATGACGAAATGACAAAAACGAAAGGTTATAGCCCATGTTTTTTGAAATTTTGAAAAAAAAAGTTAGCCTCGTTTCTCATCATTTTGGACCATGGGCTATAGCCCATATCGTACGGCATACTATAGCGCGCCGTTTTTCATCATTTTTGAAGATTTGAAAAAAATGACGAAATGACAAAAACGAAAGGTTATAGGCCATGTTTTTTGAAATTTTGAAAAAAAAAGTTAGCCTCGTTTCTCATCATTTTGGACCATGGGCTATAGCCCATATCGTACGGCATACTATAGCGCGCCGTTTTTCATCATTTTTGAAGATTTGAAAAAAATGACGAAATGACAAAAACGATGGGTTATAGCCCATGTTTTTTGAAATTTTGAAAAAAAAGTTAGCCTCGTTTCCCATCATTTTGGACCATGGGCTATAGCCCATATCGTACGGCATACTATAGCGCGCCGTTTTTTATCATTTTTGAAGATTTGAAAAAAATGACGAAATGACAAAAACGATGGGTTATAGCCCATGTTTTTTGAAATTTTGAAAAAAAAAGTTAGCCTCGTTTCTCATCATTTTGGACCATGGGCTATAGCCCATATCGTACGGCATACTATAGCGCGCCGTTTTTTATCATTTTTGAAGATTTGAAAAAAATGACGAAATGACAAAAACGAAAGGTTATAGCCCATGTTTTTTGAAATTTTGGAAAAAAAAGTTAGCCTCGTTTCTCATCATTTTGGACCATGGGCTATAGCCCATATCGTACGGCATACTATAGCGCGCCGTTTTTCATCATTTTTGAAGATTTGAAAAAAATGACGAAATGACAAAAACGAAAGGTTATAGCCCATGTTTTTTTAAATTTTGGAAAAAAAAGTTAGCCTCGTTTCTCATCATTTTGGACCATGGGCTATAGCCCATATCGTACGGCATACTATAGCGCGCCGTTTTTCATCATTTTTGAAGATTTGAAAAAAATGACGAAATGACAAAAACGAAAGGTTATAGCCTATGTTTTTTGAAATTTTGAAAAAAAAAGTTAGCCTCGTTTCTCATCATTTTGGACCATGGGCTATAGCCCATATCGTACGGCATACTATAGCGCGCCGTTTTTCATCATTTTTGAAGATTTGAAAAAAATGACGAAATGACAAAAACGAAAGGTTATAGCCCATGTTTTTTGAAATTTTGAAAAAAAAAGTTAGCCTCGTTTCTCATCATTTTGGACCATGGGCTATAGCCCATATCGTACGGCATACTATAGCGCGCCAATTTTCATCATTTTTGATGATTTGAAAAAAATGACGAAATGACAAAAACGATGGGTTATAGCCCATGTTTTTTGAAATTTTGAAAAAAAAAGTTAGCCTCGTTTCTCATCATTTTGGACCATGGGCTATAGCCCATATCGTACGGCATACTATAGCGCGCCGTTTTTCATCATTTTTGAAGATTTGAAAAAAATGACGAAATGACAAAAACGAAAGGTTATAGCCCATGTTTTTTGAAATTTTGAAAAAAAAAGTTAGCCTCGTTTCTCATCATTTTGGACCATGGGCTATAGCCCATATCGTACGGCATACTATAGCGCGCCGTTTTTCATCATTTTTGAAGATTTGAAAAAAATGACAAAAACGAAAGGTTATAGCCCATGTTTCTTGAAATTTTGAAAAAAAAAGTTAGCCTCGTTTCTCATCATTTTGGACCATGGGCTATAGCCCATATCGTACAGCATTCTATAGCGCGCCGTTTTTCATCATTTTTAAAGATTTGAAAAAAATTACGAAATGACAAAAACGAAAGGTTATAGCCCATGTTTTTTGAAATTTT
Source organism: Protomyctophum bolini (assembly GCF_963924005.1). Taxonomy (NCBI): domain Eukaryota; kingdom Metazoa; phylum Chordata; class Actinopteri; order Myctophiformes; family Myctophidae; genus Protomyctophum; species Protomyctophum bolini. The sequence goes on along the minus strand of NC_137862.1, from coordinate 666,545 downwards.
GAAAAAAAAAGTTAGCCTCGTTTCTCATCATTTTGGACCATGGGCTATAGCCCATATCGTACGGCATACTATAGCGCGCCGTTTTTCATCATTTTTGAAGATTTGAAAAAAATGACGAAATGACAAAAACGAAAGGTTATAGCCCATGTTTTTTGAAATTTTGAAAAAAAAAGTTAGCCTTGTTTCTCATCATTTTGGACCATGGGCTATAGCCCATATCGTACGGCATACTATAGCGCGCCGTTTTTCATCATTTTTGAAGATTTGAAAAAAATGATGAAATGACAAAAACGAAAGGTTATATCCCATGTTTTTTGAAATTTTGAAAAAAAAACTTAGCCTCGTTTCTCATCATTTTGGACCATGGGCTATAGCCCATATCGTACGGCATACTATAGCGCGCCGTTTTTCATCATTTTTGAAGATTTGAAAAAAATGACGAAATGACAAAAACGATGGGTTATAGCCCATGTTTTTTGAAATTTTGAAAAAAAAAGTTAGCCTCGTTTCTCATCATTTTGGACCATGGGCTATAGCCCATATCGTACGGCATACTATAGCGCGCCGTTTTTCATCATTTTTGAAGATTTAAAAAAAATGACGAAATGACAAAAACGAAAGGTTATAGCCCATGTTTTTTGAAATTTTGAAAAAAAAAGTTAGCCTCGTTTCTCATCATTTTGGACCATGGGCTATAGCCCATATCGTACGGCATACTATAGCGCGCCGTTTTTCATCATTTTTGAAGATTTGAAAAAAATGACAAAATGACAAAAACGAAAGGTTATAGCCCATGTTTTTTGAAATTTTGAAAAAAAAACTTAGCCTCGTTTCTCATCATTTTGGACCATGGGCTATAGCCCATATCGTACGGCATACTATAGCGCGCCGTTTTTCATCATTTTTGAAGATTTGAAAAAAATGACAAAATGACAAAAACGAAAGGTTATAGCCCATGTTTTTTGAAATTTTGAAAAAAAAAGTTAGCCTCGTTTCTCATCATTTTGGACCATGGGCTATAGCCCATATCGTACGGCATTCTATAGCGCGCCGTTTTCATCATTTTTAAAGATTTGAAAAAAATTACGAAATGACAAAAACGAAAGGTTATAGCCCATGTTTTTTGAAATTTTGAAAAAAAAAGTTAGCCTCGTTTCTCATCATTTTGGACCATGGGCTATAGCCCATATCGTACGGCATACTATAGCGCGCCGTTTTTCATCATTTTTGAAGATTTGAAAAAAATGACGAAATGACAAAAACGAAAGGTTATAGCCCATGTTTTTTGAAATTTTGAAAAAAAAAGTTAGCCTTGTTTCTCATCATTTTGGACCATGGGCTATAGCCCATATCGTACGGCATACTATAGCGCGCCGTTTTTCATCATTTTTGAAGATTTGAAAAAAATGACGAAATGACAAAAACGAAAGGTTATAGCCCATGTTTTTTGAAATTTTGAAAAAAAAAGTTAGCCTCGTTTCTCATCATTTTGGACCATGGGCTATAGCCCATATCGTACGGCATACTATAGCGCGCCGTTTTTCATCATTTTTGATGATTTGAAAAAAATGACGAAATGACAAAAACGATGGGTTATAGCCCATGTTTTTTGAAATTTTGAAAAAAAAGTTAGCCTCGTTTCCCATCATTTTGGACCATGGGCTATAGCCCATATCGTACGGCATACTATAGCGCGCCGTTTTTTATCATTTTTGAAGATTTGAAAAAAATGACGAAATGACAAAAACGATGGGTTATAGCCCATGTTTTTTGAAATTTTGAAAAAAAAAGTTAGCCTCGTTTCTCATCATTTTGGACCATGGGCTATAGCCCATATCGTACGGCATACTATAGCGCGCCGTTTTTCATCATTTTTAAAGATTTGAAAAAAATGACGAAATGACAAAAACGAAAGGTTATACCCCATGTTTTTTTAAATTTTGGAAAAAAAAGTTAGCCTCGTTTCTCATCATTTTGGACCATGGGCTATAGCCCATATCGTACGGCATACTATAGCGCGCCGTTTCTCATCATTTTTGAAGATTTGAAAAAAATGACGAAATGACAAAAACGAAAGGTTATAGCCCATGTTTTTTGAAATTTTGAAAAAAAAAGTTAGCCTCGTTTCTCATCATTTTGGACCATGGGCTATAGCCCATATCGTACGGCATACTATAGCGCGCCGTTTTTCATCATTTTTGAAGATTTGAAAAAAATGACGAAATGACAAAAACGAAAGGTTATAGGCCATGTTTTTTGAAATTTTGAAAAAAAAAGTTAGCCTCGTTTCTCATCATTTTGGACCATGGGCTATAGCCCATATCGTACGGCATACTATAGCGCGCCGTTTTTCATCATTTTTGAAGATTTGAAAAAAATGACGAAATGACAAAAACGATGGGTTATAGCCCATGTTTTTTGAAATTTTGAAAAAAAAGTTAGCCTCGTTTCCCATCATTTTGGACCATGGGCTATAGCCCATATCGTACGGCATACTATAGCGCGCCGTTTTTTATCATTTTTGAAGATTTGAAAAAAATGACGAAATGACAAAAACGATGGGTTATAGCCCATGTTTTTTGAAATTTTGAAAAAAAAAGTTAGCCTCGTTTCTCATCATTTTGGACCATGGGCTATAGCCCATATCGTACGGCATACTATAGCGCGCCGTTTTTTATCATTTTTGAAGATTTGAAAAAAATGACGAAATGACAAAAACGAAAGGTTATAGCCCATGTTTTTTGAAATTTTGGAAAAAAAAGTTAGCCTCGTTTCTCATCATTTTGGACCATGGGCTATAGCCCATATCGTACGGCATACTATAGCGCGCCGTTTTTCATCATTTTTGAAGATTTGAAAAAAATGACGAAATGACAAAAACGAAAGGTTATAGCCCATGTTTTTTTAAATTTTGGAAAAAAAAGTTAGCCTCGTTTCTCATCATTTTGGACCATGGGCTATAGCCCATATCGTACGGCATACTATAGCGCGCCGTTTTTCATCATTTTTGAAGATTTGAAAAAAATGACGAAATGACAAAAACGAAAGGTTATAGCCTATGTTTTTTGAAATTTTGAAAAAAAAAGTTAGCCTCGTTTCTCATCATTTTGGACCATGGGCTATAGCCCATATCGTACGGCATACTATAGCGCGCCGTTTTTCATCATTTTTGAAGATTTGAAAAAAATGACGAAATGACAAAAACGAAAGGTTATAGCCCATGTTTTTTGAAATTTTGAAAAAAAAAGTTAGCCTCGTTTCTCATCATTTTGGACCATGGGCTATAGCCCATATCGTACGGCATACTATAGCGCGCCAATTTTCATCATTTTTGATGATTTGAAAAAAATGACGAAATGACAAAAACGATGGGTTATAGCCCATGTTTTTTGAAATTTTGAAAAAAAAAGTTAGCCTCGTTTCTCATCATTTTGGACCATGGGCTATAGCCCATATCGTACGGCATACTATAGCGCGCCGTTTTTCATCATTTTTGAAGATTTGAAAAAAATGACGAAATGACAAAAACGAAAGGTTATAGCCCATGTTTTTTGAAATTTTGAAAAAAAAAGTTAGCCTCGTTTCTCATCATTTTGGACCATGGGCTATAGCCCATATCGTACGGCATACTATAGCGCGCCGTTTTTCATCATTTTTGAAGATTTGAAAAAAATGACAAAAACGAAAGGTTATAGCCCATGTTTCTTGAAATTTTGAAAAAAAAAGTTAGCCTCGTTTCTCATCATTTTGGACCATGGGCTATAGCCCATATCGTACGGCATTCTATAGCGCGCCGTTTTTCATCATTTTTAAAGATTTGAAAAAAATTACGAAATGACAAAAACGAAAGGTTATAGCCCATGTTTTTTGAAATTTTGAAAAAAAAAGTTAGCCTCGTTTCTCATCATTTTGGACCATGGGCTATAGCCCATATCGTACGGCATACTATAGCGCGCCGTTTTTCATCATTTTTGAAGATTTGAAAAAAATGACGAAATGACAAAAACGAAAGGTTATAGCCCATGTTTTTTGAAATTTTGAAAAAAAAAGTTAGCCTTGTTTCTCATCATTTTGGACCATGGGCTATAGCCCATATCGTACGGCATACTATAGCGCGCCGTTTTTCATCATTTTTGAAGATTTGAAAAAAATGACGAAATGACAAAAACGAAAGGTTATAGCCCATGTTTTTTGAAATTTTGAAAAAAAAAGTTAGCCTCGTTTCTCATCATTTTGGACCATGGGCTATAGCCCATATCGTACGGCATACTATAGCGCGCCGTTTTTCATCATTTTTGAAGATTTGAAAAAAATGACGAAATGACAAAAACGAAAGGTTATAGCCCATGTTTTTTGAAATTTTGAAAAAAAAAGTTAGCCTCGTTTCTCATCATTTTGGACCATGGGCTATAGCCCATATCGTACGGCATACTATAGCGCGCCGTTTTTCATCATTTTTGAAGATTTGAAAAAAATGACGAAATGACAAAAACGAAAGGTTATAGCCCATGTTTTTTGAAATTTTGAAAAAAAAAGTTAGCCTCGTTTCTCATCATTTTGGACCATGGGCTATAGCCCATATCGTACGGCATACTATAGCGCGCCAATTTTCATCATTTTTGATGATTTGAAAAAAATGACGAAATGACAAAAACGATGGGTTATAGCCCATGTTTTTTGAAATTTTGAAAAAAAAAGTTAGCCTCGTTTCTCATCATTTTGGACCATGGGCTATAGCCCATATCGTACGGCATACTATAGCGCGCCGTTTTTCATCATTTTTGAAGATTTGAAAAAAATGACGAAATGACAAAAACGAAAAGTTATAGCCCATGTTTTTTGAAATTTTGAAAAAAAAAGTTAGCCTCGTTTCTCATCATTTTGGACCATGGGCTATAGCCCATATCGTACGGCATACTATAGCGCGCCGTTTTTCATCATTTTTGAAGATTTTTAAAAAATGACGAAATGACAAAAACGAAAGGTTATAGCCCATGTTTTTTTAAATTTTGAAAAAAAAAGTTAGCCTCGTTTCTCATCATTTTGGACCATGGGCTATAGCCCATATCGTACGGCATACTATAGCGCGCCGTTTTTCATCATTTTTGAAGATTTGAAAAAAATGACGAAATGACAAAAACGAAAGGTTATAGCCCATGTTTTTTGAAATTTTGAAAAAAAAACTTAGCCTCGTTTCTCATCATTTTGGACCATGGGCTATAGCCCATATCGTACGGCATACTATAGCGCGCCGTTTTTCATCATTTTTGAAGATTTGAAAAAAATGACAAAAACGAAAGGTTATAGCCCATGTTTCTTGAAATTTTGAAAAAAAAAGTTAGCCTCGTTTCTCATCATTTTGGACCATGGGCTATAGCCCATATCGTACGGCATTCTATAGCGCGCCGTTTTTCATCATTTTTGAAGATTTGAAAAAAATGACAAAAACGAAAGGTTATAGCCCATGTTTCTTGAAATTTTGAAAAAAAAAGTTAGCCTCGTTTCTCATCATTTTGGACCATGGGCTATAGCCCATATCGTACGGCATACTATAGCGCGCCGTTTTTCATCATTTTTGAAGATTTGAAAAAAATGACGAAATGACAAAAACGAAAGGTTATAGCCCATGTTTTTTGAAATTTTGAAAAAAAAAGTTAGCCTCGTTTCTCATCATTTTGGACCATGGGCTATAGCCCATATCGTACGGCATACTATAGCGCGCCGTTTTTCATCATTTTTGATGATTTGAAAAAAATGACGAAATGACAAAAACGATGGGTTATAGCCCATGTTTTTTGAAATTTTGAAAAAAAAGTTAGCCTCGTTTCCCATCATTTTGGACCATGGGCTATAGCCCATATCGTACGGCATACTATAGCGCGCCGTTTTTTATCATTTTTGAAGATTTGAAAAAAATGACGAAATGACAAAAACGATGGGTTATAGCCCATGTTTTTTGAAATTTTGAAAAAAAAAGTTAGCCTCGTTTCTCATCATTTTGGACCATGGGCTATAGCCCATATCGTACGGCATACTATAGCGCGCCGTTTTTCATCATTTTTAAAGATTTGAAAAAAATGACGAAATGACAAAAACGAAAGGTTATACCCCATGTTTTTTTAAATTTTGGAAAAAAAAGTTAGCCTCGTTTCTCATCATTTTGGACCATGGGCTATAGCCCATATCGTACGGCATACTATAGCGCGCCGTTTCTCATCATTTTTGAAGATTTGAAAAAAATGACGAAATGACAAAAACGAAAGGTTATAGCCCATGTTTTTTGAAATTTTGAAAAAAAAAGTTAGCCTCGTTTCTCATCATTTTGGACCATGGGCTATAGCCCATATCGTACGGCATACTATAGCGCGCCGTTTTTCATCATTTTTGAAGATTTGAAAAAAATGACGAAATGACAAAAACGAAAGGTTATAGGCCATGTTTTTTGAAATTTTGAAAAAAAAAGTTAGCCTCGTTTCTCATCATTTTGGACCATGGGCTATAGCCCATATCGTACGGCATACTATAGCGCGCCGTTTTTCATCATTTTTGAAGATTTGAAAAAAATGACGAAATGACAAAAACGATGGGTTATAGCCCATGTTTTTTGAAATTTTGAAAAAAAAGTTAGCCTCGTTTCCCATCATTTTGGACCATGGGCTATAGCCCATATCGTACGGCATACTATAGCGCGCCGTTTTTTATCATTTTTGAAGATTTGAAAAAAATGACGAAATGACAAAAACGATGGGTTATAGCCCATGTTTTTTGAAATTTTGAAAAAAAAAGTTAGCCTCGTTTCTCATCATTTTGGACCATGGGCTATAGCCCATATCGTACGGCATACTATAGCGCGCCGTTTTTTATCATTTTTGAAGATTTGAAAAAAATGACGAAATGACAAAAACGAAAGGTTATAGCCCATGTTTTTTGAAATTTTGGAAAAAAAAGTTAGCCTCGTTTCTCATCATTTTGGACCATGGGCTATAGCCCATATCGTACGGCATACTATAGCGCGCCGTTTTTCATCATTTTTGAAGATTTGAAAAAAATGACGAAATGACAAAAACGAAAGGTTATAGCCCATGTTTTTTTAAATTTTGGAAAAAAAAGTTAGCCTCGTTTCTCATCATTTTGGACCATGGGCTATAGCCCATATCGTACGGCATACTATAGCGCGCCGTTTTTCATCATTTTTGAAGATTTGAAAAAAATGACGAAATGACAAAAACGAAAGGTTATAGCCTATGTTTTTTGAAATTTTGAAAAAAAAAGTTAGCCTCGTTTCTCATCATTTTGGACCATGGGCTATAGCCCATATCGTACGGCATACTATAGCGCGCCGTTTTTCATCATTTTTGAAGATTTGAAAAAAATGACGAAATGACAAAAACGAAAGGTTATAGCCCATGTTTTTTGAAATTTTGAAAAAAAAAGTTAGCCTCGTTTCTCATCATTTTGGACCATGGGCTATAGCCCATATCGTACGGCATACTATAGCGCGCCAATTTTCATCATTTTTGATGATTTGAAAAAAATGACGAAATGACAAAAACGATGGGTTATAGCCCATGTTTTTTGAAATTTTGAAAAAAAAAGTTAGCCTCGTTTCTCATCATTTTGGACCATGGGCTATAGCCCATATCGTACGGCATACTATAGCGCGCCGTTTTTCATCATTTTTGAAGATTTGAAAAAAATGACGAAATGACAAAAACGAAAGGTTATAGCCCATGTTTTTTGAAATTTTGAAAAAAAAAGTTAGCCTCGTTTCTCATCATTTTGGACCATGGGCTATAGCCCATATCGTACGGCATACTATAGCGCGCCGTTTTTCATCATTTTTGAAGATTTGAAAAAAATGACAAAAACGAAAGGTTATAGCCCATGTTTCTTGAAATTTTGAAAAAAAAAGTTAGCCTCGTTTCTCATCATTTTGGACCATGGGCTATAGCCCATATCGTACGGCATTCTATAGCGCGCCGTTTTTCATCATTTTTAAAGATTTGAAAAAAATTACGAAATGACAAAAACGAAAGGTTATAGCCCATGTTTTTTGAAATTTTGAAAAAAAAAGTTAGCCTCGTTTCTCATCATTTTGGACCATGGGCTATAGCCCATATCGTACGGCATACTATAGCGCGCCGTTTTTCATCATTTTTGAAGATTTGAAAAAAATGACGAAATGACAAAAACGAAAGGTTATAGCCCATGTTTTTTGAAATTTTGAAAAAAAAAGTTAGCCTTGTTTCTCATCATTTTGGACCATGGGCTATAGCCCATATCGTACGGCATACTATAGCGCGCCGTTTTTCATCATTTTTGAAGATTTGAAAAAAATGACGAAATGACAAAAACGAAAGGTTATAGCCCATGTTTTTTGAAATTTTGAAAAAAAAAGTTAGCCTCGTTTCTCATCATTTTGGACCATGGGCTATAGCCCATATCGTACGGCATACTATAGCGCGCCGTTTTTCATCATTTTTGAAGATTTGAAAAAAATGACGAAATGACAAAAACGAAAGGTTATAGCCCATGTTTTTTGAAATTTTGAAAAAAAAAGTTAGCCTCGTTTCTCATCATTTTGGACCATGGGCTATAGCCCATATCGTACGGCATACTATAGCGCGCCGTTTTTCATCATTTTTGAAGATTTGAAAAAAATGACGAAATGACAAAAACGAAAGGTTATAGCCCATGTTTTTTGAAATTTTGAAAAAAAAAGTTAGCCTCGTTTCTCATCATTTTGGACCATGGGCTATAGCCCATATCGTACGGCATACTATAGCGCGCCAATTTTCATCATTTTTGATGATTTGAAAAAAATGACGAAATGACAAAAACGATGGGTTATAGCCCATGTTTTTTGAAATTTTGAAAAAAAAAGTTAGCCTCGTTTCTCATCATTTTGGACCATGGGCTATAGCCCATATCGTACGGCATACTATAGCGCGCCGTTTTTCATCATTTTTGAAGATTTGAAAAAAATGACGAAATGACAAAAACGAAAAGTTATAGCCCATGTTTTTTGAAATTTTGAAAAAAAAAGTTAGCCTCGTTTCTCATCATTTTGGACCATGGGCTATAGCCCATATCGTACGGCATACTATAGCGCGCCGTTTTTCATCATTTTTGAAGATTTTTAAAAAATGACGAAATGACAAAAACGAAAGGTTATAGCCCATGTTTTTTTAAATTTTGAAAAAAAAAGTTAGCCTCGTTTCTCATCATTTTGGACCATGGGCTATAGCCCATATCGTACGGCATACTATAGCGCGCCGTTTTTCATCATTTTTGAAGATTTGAAAAAAATGACGAAATGACAAAAACGAAAGGTTATAGCCCATGTTTTTTGAAATTTTGAAAAAAAAACTTAGCCTCGTTTCTCATCATTTTGGACCATGGGCTATAGCCCATATCGTACGGCATACTATAGCGCGCCGTTTTTCATCATTTTTGAAGATTTGAAAAAAATGACAAAAACGAAAGGTTATAGCCCATGTTTCTTGAAATTTTGAAAAAAAAAGTTAGCCTCGTTTCTCATCATTTTGGACCATGGGCTATAGCCCATATCGTACGGCATTCTATAGCGCGCCGTTTTTCATCATTTTTAAAGATTTGAAAAAAATTACGAAATGACAAAAACGAAAGGTTATAGCCCATGTTTTTTGAAATTTTGAAAAAAAAAGTTAGCCTCGTTTCTCATCATTTTGGACCATGGGCTATAGCCCATATCGTACGGCATACTATAGCGCGCCGTTTTTCATCATTTTTGAAGATTTGAAAAAAATGACGAAATGACAAAAACGAAAGGTTATAGCCCATGTTTTTTGAAATTTTGAAAAAAAAAGTTAGCCTTGTTTCTCATCATTTTGGACCATGGGCTATAGCCCATATCGTACGGCATACTATAGCGCGCCGTTTTTCATCATTTTTGAAGATTTGAAAAAAATGACGAAATGACAAAAACGAAAGGTTATAGCCCATGTTTTTTGAAATTTTGAAAAAAAAAGTTAGCCTCGTTTCTCATCATTTTGGACCATGGGCTATAGCCCATATCGTACGGCATACTATAGCGCGCCGTTTTTCATCATTTTTGAAGATTTGAAAAAAATGACGAAATGACAAAAACGAAAGGTTATAGCCCATGTTTTTTGAAATTTTGAAAAAAAAAGTTAGCCTCGTTTCTCATCATTTTGGACCATGGGCTATAGCCCATATCGTACGGCATACTATAGCGCGCCGTTTTTCATCATTTTTGAAGATTTGAAAAAAATGACGAAATGACAAAAACGAAAGGTTATAGCCCATGTTTTTTGAAATTTTGAAAAAAAAAGTTAGCCTCGTTTCTCATCATTTTGGACCATGGGCTATAGCCCATATCGTACGGCATACTATAGCGCGCCAATTTTCATCATTTTTGATGATTTGAAAAAAATGACGAAATGACAAAAACGATGGGTTATAGCCCATGTTTTTTGAAATTTTGGAAAAAAAAGTTAGCCTCGTTTCTCATCATTTTGGACCATGGGCTATAGCCCATATCGTACGGCATACTATAGCGCGCCGTTTTTCATCATTTTTGAAGATTTGAAAAAAATGACAAAATGACAAAAACGAAAGGTTATAGCCCATGTTTTTTGAAATTTTGAAAAAAAAAGTTAGCCTCGTTTCTCATCATTTTGGACCATGGGCTATAGCCCATATCGTACGGCATACTATAGCGCGCCGTTTTTCATCATTTTTGAAGATTTGAAAAAAATGACGAAATGACAAAAACGAAAGGTTATAGCCCATGTTTTTTGAAATTTTGAAAAAAAAAGTTAGCCTCGTTTCTCATCATTTTGGACCATGGGCTATAGCCCATATCGTACGGCATACTATAGCGCGCCGTTTTTCATCATTTTTAAAGATTTGAAAAAAATTACGAAATGACAAAAACGATGGGTTATAGCCCATGTTTTTTGAAATTTTGAAAAAAAAAGTTAGCCTCGTTTCTCATCATTTTGGACAATGGGCTATAGCCCATATCGTACGGCATACTATAGCGCGCCGTTTTTCATCATTTTTGAAGATTTGAAAAAAATGACGAAATGACAAAAACGATGGGTTATAGCCCATGTTTTTTGAAATTTTGAAAAAAAAAGTTAGCCTCGTTTCTCATCATTTTGGACCATGGGCTATAGCCCATATCGTACGGCATACTATAGCGCGCCGTTTTTCATCATTTTTGAAGATTTGAAAAAAATGACGAAATGACAAAAACGAAAGGTTATAGGCCATGTTTTTTGAAATTTTGAAAAAAAAAGTTAGCCTCGTTTCTCATCATTTTGGACCATGGGCTATAGCCCATATCGTACGGCATACTATAGCGCGCCGTTTTTCATCATTTTTGAAGATTTGAAAAAAATGACGAAATGACAAAAACGAAAGGTTATAGCCCATGTCTTTTGAATTTTTGAAAAAAAAACTTAGCCTCGTTTCTCATCATTTTGGACCATGGGCTATAGCCCATATCGTACGGCATACTATAGCGCGCCGTTTTTCATCATTTTTGAAGATTTGAAAAAAATGACAAAATGACAAAAACGAAAGGTTATAGCCCATGTTTTTTGAAATTTTGAAAATAAAAGTTAGCCTCGTTTCTCATCATTTTGGACCATGGGCTATAGCCCATATCGTACGGCATTCTATAGCGCGCCGTTTTTCATCATTTTTAAAGATTTGAAAAAAATTACGAAATGACAAAAACGAAAGGTTATAGCCCATGTTTTTTGAAATTTTGAAAAAAAAAGTTAGCCTCGTTTCTCATCATTTTGGACCATGGGCTATAGCCCATATCGTACGGCATACTATAGCGCGCCGTTTTTCATCATTTTTGAAGATTTGAAAAACATGACGAAATGACAAAAACGAAAAGTTATAGCCCATGTTTTTTGAAATTTTGAAAAAAAAAGTTAGCCTCGTTTCTCATCATTTTGGACCATGGGCTATAGCCCATATCGTACGGCATACTATAGCGCGCCGTTTTTCATCATTTTTGAAGATTTTTAAAAAATGACGAAATGACAAAAACGAAAGGTTATAGCCCATGTTTTTTTAAATTTTGAAAAAAAAAGTTAGCCTCGTTTCTCATCATTTTGGACAATGGGCTATAGCCCATATCGTACGGCATACTATAGCGCGCCGTTTTTCATCATTTTTAAAGATTTGAAAAAAATTACGAAATGACAAAAACGATGGGTTATAGCCCATGTTTTTTGAAATTTTGAAAAAAAAAGTTAGCCTCGTTTCTCATCATTTTGGACAATGGGCTATAGCCCATATCGTACGGCATACTATAGCGCGCCGTTTTTCATCATTTTTGAAGATTTGAAAAAAATGACGAAATGACAAAAACGATGGGTTATAGCCCATGTTTTTTGAAATTTTGAAAAAAAAAGTTAGCCTCGTTTCTCATCATTTTGGACCATGGGCTATAGCCCATATCGTACGGCATACTATAGCGCGCCGTTTTTCATCATTTTTGAAGATTTGAAAAAAATGACGAAATGACAAAAACGAAAGGTTATAGGCCATGTTTTTTGAAATTTTGAAAAAAAAAGTTAGCCTCGTTTCTCATCATTTTGGACCATGGGCTATAGCCCATATCGTACGGCATACTATAGCGCGCCGTTTTTCATCATTTTTGAAGATTTGAAAAAAATGACGAAATGACAAAAACGAAAGGTTATAGCCCATGTCTTTTGAATTTTTGAAAAAAAAACTTAGCCTCGTTTCTCATCATTTTGGACCATGGGCTATAGCCCATATCGTACGGCATACTATAGCGCGCCGTTTTTCATCATTTTTGAAGATTTGAAAAAAATGACAAAATGACAAAAACGAAAGGTTATAGCCCATGTTTTTTGAAATTTTGAAAATAAAAGTTAGCCTCGTTTCTCATCATTTTGGACCATGGGCTATAGCCCATATCGTACGGCATTCTATAGCGCGCCGTTTTTCATCATTTTTAAAGATTTGAAAAAAATTACGAAATGACAAAAACGAAAGGTTATAGCCCATGTTTTTTGAAATTTTGAAAAAAAAAGTTAGCCTCGTTTCTCATCATTTTGGACCATGGGCTATAGCCCATATCGTACGGCATACTATAGCGCGCCGTTTTTCATCATTTTTGAAGATTTGAAAAACATGACGAAATGACAAAAACGAAAAGTTATAGCCCATGTTTTTTGAAATTTTGAAAAAAAAAGTTAGCCTCGTTTCTCATCATTTTGGACCATGGGCTATAGCCCATATCGTACGGCATACTATAGCGCGCCGTTTTTCATCATTTTTGAAGATTTTTAAAAAATGACGAAATGACAAAAACGAAAGGTTATAGCCCATGTTTTTTTAAATTTTGAAAAAAAAAGTTAGCCTCGTTTCTCATCATTTTGGACCATGGGCTATAGCCCATATCGTACGGCATACTATAGCGCGCCGTTTTTCATCATTTTTGAAGATTTGAAAAAAATGACAAAAACGAAAGGTTATAGCCCATGTTTCTTGAAATTTTGAAAAAAAAAGTTAGCCTCGTTTCTCATCATTTTGGACCATGGGCTATAGCCCATATCGTACGGCATTCTATAGCGCGCCGTTTTTCATCATTTTTAAAGATTTGAAAAAAATTACGAAATGACAAAAACGAAAGGTTATAGCCCATGTTTTTTGAAATTTTGAAAAAAAAAGTTAGCCTCGTTTCTCATCATTTTGGACCATGGGCTATAGCCCATATCGTACGGCATACTATAGCGCGCCGTTTTTCATCATTTTTGAAGATTTGAAAAAAATGACGAAATGACAAAAACGAAAGGTTATAGCCCATGTTTTTTGAAATTTTGAAAAAAAAAGTTAGCCTTGTTTCTCATCATTTTGGACCATGGGCTATAGCCCATATCGTACGGCATACTATAGCGCGCCGTTTTTCATCATTTTTGAAGATTTGAAAAAAATGACGAAATGACAAAAACGAAAGGTTATAGCCCATGTTTTTTGAAATTTTGAAAAAAAAAGTTAGCCTCGTTTCTCATCATTTTGGACCATGGGCTATAGCCCATATCGTACGGCATACTATAGCGCGCCGTTTTTCATCATTTTTGAAGATTTGAAAAAAATGACGAAATGACAAAAACGAAAGGTTATAGCCCATGTTTTTTGAAATTTTGAAAAAAAAAGTTAGCCTCGTTTCTCATCATTTTGGACCATGGGCTATAGCCCATATCGTACGGCATACTATAGCGCGCCGTTTTTCATCATTTTTAAAGATTTGAAAAAAATTACGAAATGACAAAAACGATGGGTTATAGCCCATGTTTTTTGAAATTTTGAAAAAAAAAGTTAGCCTCGTTTCTCATCATTTTGGACAATGGGCTATAGCCCATATCGTACGGCATACTATAGCGCGCCGTTTTTCATCATTTTTGAAGATTTGAAAAAAATGACGAAATGACAAAAACGATGGGTTATAGCCCATGTTTTTTGAAATTTTGAAAAAAAAAGTTAGCCTCGTTTCTCATCATTTTGGACCATGGGCTATAGCCCATATCGTACGGCATACTATAGCGCGCCGTTTTTCATCATTTTTGAAGATTTGAAAAAAATGACGAAATGACAAAAACGAAAGGTTATAGGCCATGTTTTTTGAAATTTTGAAAAAAAAAGTTAGCCTCGTTTCTCATCATTTTGGACCATGGGCTATAGCCCATATCGTACGGCATACTATAGCGCGCCGTTTTTCATCATTTTTGAAGATTTGAAAAAAATGACGAAATGACAAAAACGAAAGGTTATAGCCCATGTTTTTTGAATTTTTGAAAAAAAAACTTAGCCTCGTTTCTCATCATTTTGGACCATGGGCTATAGCCCATATCGTACGGCATACTATAGCGCGCCGTTTTTCATCATTTTTGAAGATTTGAAAAAAATGACAAAATGACAAAAACGAAAGGTTATAGCCCATGTTTTTTGAAATTTTGAAAATAAAAGTTAGCCTCGTTTCTCATCATTTTGGACCATGGGCTATAGCCCATATCGTACGGCATTCTATAGCGCGCCGTTTTTCATCATTTTTAAAGATTTGAAAAAAATTACGAAATGACAAAAACGAAAGGTTATAGCCCATGTTTTTTGAAATTTTGAAAAAAAAAGTTAGCCTCGTTTCTCATCATTTTGGACCATGGGCTATAGCCCATATCGTACGGCATACTATAGCGCGCCGTTTTTCATCATTTTTGAAGATTTGAAAAAAATGACGAAATGACAAAAACGAAAAGTTATAGCCCATGTTTTTTGAAATTTTGAAAAAAAAAGTTAGCCTCGTTTCTCATCATTTTGGACCATGGGCTATAGCCCATATCGTACGGCATACTATAGCGCGCCGTTTTTCATCATTTTTGAAGATTTTTAAAAAATGACGAAATGACAAAAACGAAAGGTTATAGCCCATGTTTTTTTAAATTTTGAAAAAAAAAGTTAGCCTCGTTTCTCATCATTTTGGACCATGGGCTATAGCCCATATCGTACGGCATACTATAGCGCGCCGTTTTTCATCATTTTTGAAGATTTGAAAAAAATGACGAAATGACAAAAACGATGGGTTATAGCCCATGTTTTTTGAAATTTTGAAAAAAAAAGTTAGCCTCGTTTCTCATCATTTTGGACCATGGGCTATAGCCCATATCGTACGGCGTACTATAGCGCGCCGTTTTTCATCATTTTTGAAGATTTGAAAAAAATGACGAAATGACAAAAACGATGGATTATAGCCCATGTTTTTTTTTATGTTGAAAAAAAAAGTTAGCCTCGTTTCTCATCATTTTGGACCATGGGCTATAGCCCATATCGTACGGCATACTATAGCGCGCCGTTTTTCATCATTTTTGAGGATTTTAAAAAAATGACGAAATGACAAAAACGATGGGTTATAGCCCATGTTTTTTGAAATTTTGAAAAAAAAAGTTAGCCTCGTTTCTCATCATTTTGGACCATGGGCTATAGCCCATATCGTACGGCATACTATAGCGCGCCGTTTCGCGCCGCGAAATTTATACAGTGACAACTGCAGTTTACTTTGCTGTCCATACCTTCACAGCCTAATAATCAAAATCATTGTCCAAGTCTTCAACTTTCCACACTCTCTGAGGTGGATGCCTGGTTCTCACAGTCTGCCAGTCTACACATGTCAGTACACTTGAGGCCATTTGCAACACACACACACACACACACACACACATTTTGGGAGTGAACATTTCTTTGTACAGTTACAGGCCAGTAGATCCAGGACAGCATCAGGTGCAGGCTGGCCTTCCATCCAGCGCACCACCAACTGTTCAGATTCCCCTTCTCTCTCCATCTTCCATCCTCTGCCAACAGGGCTGGGAACTTGTGGGTCCTGCTCCAAGCATCTTCTCCATATACCAGCCTGGTAGTTAGCTCGCTGTGCATGTTTTGTTAAACAGTCCTTACATGGTGGGAGTTGATGACTTTCAATTTCACCTTTTTTGGCACAGAAAAGATGATACCTGAGCTCATTGATCTTGGTGGTTGAGGCTTTTGGGACATACATGAGACATGTAAATACCTCTAGTTTGTCCATCAGTTCTGGGGAAAGGTCCCATTCCGTACCCAACTCAAAGAATGTGTCCTGTATTTCCCTGTTGCTGGTGAGAAGTTTTAGGGCACTTGTTTTCCCTTTGCCTGCAAAGGCACTTACAGTGTCACATCCAGTATATGCATGCAACCCAATGAGAGCCCTACAAACCTGCAGAGGCAGCAACTTTCCTGATGTCTACAAGCCTTGTACGGGTTCTTGTGCCACATTTCTGGAACAGTGGGGCCGTAATCCTGTCACAGAATGCTAAAGACATAATGAAAACATCAGTGTCTTCTGAGCAGATGACTACAGACTGGTATCCCTCTCTTGTGGCATGGGCAGCATGGAGAAGTAGGCGACCATCTGCTTCTTCTTGTTGACATTGAAGAGCAGACACCTCCTCACTGTCTTGGGACGTCATTCTGTAACATGTGTCATTCACAGTTGCATAAAGAATCTTTCCCTGTAGCTTTGATCTATATTCTGCATTCCTCCATTCATGCACAATGAATTTACTGGAGACTGGTTTTGTTGCTGACTTTGGTCAAGAAGCTCCTCCACTGCCTCACCATCTGTGTGCTGGTGATACTTTGCAACTCATGGCCTGTCTGTTCACCCCGTTGAGATCTCTCACTGTTTTTGATGGAATTATCCTTGTATGTGTCGAACACAACATCAATTCTGTTACTCTGACTGCCTTCCCCGAGGGCCATGCTCAGTATTGTTGTGGCGACATATTTGAAAGTAACTTGTTCACCTTTCACTCTTTGGACCAAGTTCATACCATCAACCACTGTAGCAAAGTTTGCTGGGAGTTGCTCGGCCACGGCTACATTTTTCTGCAAGGTGGTGGCCAAAGTAGCTTTATTTGTCTTTCTCAGTAATCCATCTGGTGTGGACAGGGCCCAAGGCAATGGTCCAAGGGGATGAGAAAGAATATGCTCCATGTGTAGACTGCGCCCTTGTGCCATCACTATGATGCGTCCAAACAAAGATCTGTCTGCTTTCAGTATGATCGCCCTCCCACTTGATTTCACTTCTCTCTTCTTACACGTCACTGAATGTTTTCAGCTTGTTGGTTTTCAGTGGGTCATGGAATTTCTTTTCTGGTGGGTCTTCCTCTAGTCTCTCTTTCTTAAAAGTTGCATAGCATTTTTCACCGATCTCACATGCCTTCATCAGATCAGATGCTATTTCCCTTGGTGCTGCCTTTGCCGTAGATATACTAATGAGGTCCCGCTTCTCTGCAAATGGGTTGACCCATCCATGTATGAGGCTAACCACTGCTGAAACTGCTTCCTCGTCTTTCTGGATTCGTGATCGCTGTAAGTCTGTGTGACAAAGCTGAGATTTGTTGCCTTGCACCATTTCCCTTAACTGTCCCAGGAATGAACTGCGGTGCTCAGCTGTTATGTATGCTGGACAGCTCCAGCATTCAGGCTGAACCGTGATGTGCCTCCTGGAGTCTGTGTGTCTTTGTTAATTGTGACTTCAGTAGCCTGGTCCACAGGAATCCGCCCAAAGGGGTTGTTGCTAGACAGCTGCACTGAGAACTGCCCTGTCTTGAAGGCCTCATACACGGAAGGATTCTTCTCGGGGAGGTTTGTCATCTGAGCAAAGTAGGGGGACAGGTACCTGGCAAAGTACCATGGGATCATGTTCCTTATAGCATGTCACAGTGACATTTTAGTACGGTAAAAATACTGCAGATGCATTACTTTGGCCAGTTTGAAATCTTGGGGGACCTGTCCCTGTTTGATGGAGAGGTTTACTATGTGGGTGATGATTGGAGCTACAGAGATCCAGTATAAGTCATTTTACACTTGGTTGCATGCTGACAATAGCCGATCTACAAACTCACAACACGTTGCAGCGTGCCGCGTTGTGAGCTTGTAGTTTGGCTATTTTCAGTAAGTGTAAAATAAGCCATGACGCATCAAGACCGGCCAAAATACATTTTAGTCGTAAGTTAGTAAAACCAGACTAACACTAAAACATTCCAGGTGACTAAAATAGGACAAAAACCAAATGAAAACTATTCAAGAGACTATGACTAAAACTAAAATCTAAATGTTGATTTGTCTTTGTTTTAACACAATAAGAGGCGATATAAGAAGTCTTTGTTTTAACACAATAAGAGGCGATATCAGAAGTCTTTGTTTTAACACAATAAGAGGCGATATCAGAAGTCTTTGTTTTAACACAATAAGAGGCGATATCAGAAGTCTTTGTTTTAACACAATAAGAGGCGATATCAGAAGTCTTTGTTTTAACACAATAAGAGGCGATATCAGAAGTCTTTGTTTTAACACAATAAGAGGCAATATCAGAAGTCTTTGTTTTAACACAATAAGAGGCGATATCAGAAGTCTTTGTTTTAACACAATAAGAGGCGATATCAGAAGTTTCTTTGTTTTAACACAATAAGAGGCGATATCAGAAGTCTTTGTTTTAACACAATAAGAGGCGATATCATAAGTCTTTGTTTTAACACAATAAGAGGCGATATCAGAAGTCTTTGTTTTAACAGAATAAGAGGCAATATCAGAAGTCTTTGTTTTAACACAATAAGAGGCGATATCAGAAGTCTTTGTGTTAACACAATAAGAGGCGATATCAGAAGTCTTTGTTTTAACACAATAAGAGGCGATATCAGAAGTCTTTTTTTTAACACAATAAGAGGCGATATCAGAAGTCTTTGTTTTAACACAATAAGAGGCGATATCAGAAGTCTTTGTTTTAACACAATAAGAGGCGATATCAGAAGTCTTTGTTTTAACACAATAAGAGGCGATATCAGAAGTCTTTGTTTTAACACAATAAGAGGCGATATCAGAAGTCTTTGTTTTAACACAATAAGAGGCGATATCAGAAGTCTTTGTTTTAACACAATAAGAGGCGATATCAGAAGTCTTTGTTTTAACACAATAAGAGGCGATATCAGAAGTCTTTGTTTTAACACAATAAGAGGCAATATCAGAAGTCTTTGTTTTAACACAATAAGAGGCGATATCAGAAGTCTTTGTTTTAACACAATAAGAGGCGATATCAGAAGTCTTTGTTTTAACACAATAAGAGGCGATATCAGAAGTCTTTGTTTTAACACAATAAGAGGCGATATCAGAAGTCTTTGTTTTAACACAATAAGAGGCGATATCAGAAGTCTTTGTTTTAACACAATAAGAGGCGATATCATAAGTCTTTGTTTTAACACAATAAGAGGCGATATCAGAAGTCTTTGTTTTAACAGAATAAGAGGCAATATCAGAAGTCTTTGTTTTAACACAATAAGAGGCGATATCAGAAGTCTTTGTGTTAACACAATAAGAGGCGATATCAGAAGTCTTTGTTTTAACACAATAAGAGGCGATATCAGAAGTCTTTTTTTTAACACAATAAGAGGCGATATCAGAAGTCTTTGTTTTAACACAATAAGAGGCGATATCAGAAGTCTTTGTTTTAACACAATAAGAGGCGATATCAGAAGTCTTTGTTTTAACACAATAAGAGGCGATATCAGAAGTCTTTGTTTTAACACAATAAGAGGCGATATCAGAAGTCTTTGTTTTAACACAATAAGAGGCGATATCAGAAGTCTTTGTTTTAACACAATAAGAGGCGATATCAGAAGTCTTTGTTTTAACACAATAAGAGGCGATATCAGAAGTCTTTGTTTTAACACAATAAGAGGCGATATCAGAAGTCTTTGTTTTAACACAATAAGAGGCGATATCAGAAGTCTTTGTTTTAACACAATAAGAGGCGATATCAGAAGTCTTTGTTTTAACACAATAAGAGGCAATATCAGAAGTCTTTGTTTTAACACAATAAGAGGCGATATCAGAAGTCTTTGTTTTAACACAATAAGAGGCGATATCAGAAGTCTTTGTTTTAACACAATAAGAGGCGATATCAGAAGTCTTTGTTTTAACACAATAAGAGGCGATATCAGAAGTCTTTGTTTTAACACAATAAGAGGCGATATCAGAAGTCTTTGTTTTAACACAATAAGAGGCGATATCAGAAGTCTTTGTTTTAACACAATAAGAGGCGATATCAGAAGTCTTTGTTTTAACACAATAAGAGGCGATATCAGAAGTCTTTGTTTTAACACAATAAGAGGCAATATCAGAAGTCTTTGTTTTAACACAATAAGAGGCGATATCAGAAGTCTTTGTTTTAACACAATAAGAGGCGATATCAGAAGTTTCTTTGTTTTAACACAATAAGAGGCGATATCAGAAGTCTTTGTTTTAACACAATAAGAGGCGATATCATAAGTCTTTGTTTTAACACAATAAGAGGCGATATCAGAAGTCTTTGTTTTAACAGAATAAGAGGCAATAT
The DNA here is from genome assembly GCF_963924005.1 of Protomyctophum bolini. Lineage (NCBI taxonomy): Eukaryota > Metazoa > Chordata > Actinopteri > Myctophiformes > Myctophidae > Protomyctophum > Protomyctophum bolini. The sequence goes on along the minus strand of NC_137862.1, from coordinate 645,568 downwards.
CAGAAGTCTTTGTTTTAACACAATAAGAGGCGATATCAGAAGTCTTTGTGTTAACACAATAAGAGGCGATATCAGAAGTCTTTGTTTTAACACAATAAGAGGCGATATCAGAAGTCTTTTTTTTAACACAATAAGAGGCGATATCAGAAGTCTTTGTTTTAACACAATAAGAGGCGATATCAGAAGTCTTTGTTTTAACACA